>NW_023494797.1:20564177-21089177 GCF_904425465.1 Colossoma macropomum
TAAACTGCTGTAGCTGAATAAGCTGCTGTATCCTAAATAGTTGGATATTTGTAAATGTATTTTTTCTGACATCACAAAAACAGTGAATTCAAAACAGCAGAGTTGCTACAGTTTAGTTTCCATATTTGAATTGAATGAGTGAGTTTTGATAATGTAGCAGTGTTTAAATACAGTAGACCTCTGTGTAAAGAACATGAGCCACACCCAAAATATAGTGGTTGTTACTGCTGGTTTTGGGTCCAGATTTAAACCCTTTAGTGAATATTTGGTCTCATACTAAACTCAAACTAGCTCAGCAGTGTTTTTCAGCTGTTTGAAGCTGTCAGTGCCGAGTGGATCAATACTGACTCTTCTTTCTGTAAAAGATTGTCTGCACACTAAACTACAACATTTAAGGAAATCAAAGTAAAAATTCTCTTTACATTAACTTACTGCATCTGATTCTGATTACAAGCGATGGTCTGTGTGTGGGAGGAGTGATCAAATTATCATTTTATACCATTTATTATATAAATAAATAAAGAACGGTCTGGATTTGGAAATTTTGGCTTTTAATAAAAGTGATCAATAACGATATGAAAAAGAATGAAATCAAAGAATTAAAGAGCGGTCACTGTTATCAGTCACTGATTTCACTCTTTAAAATGAATTTTAACAAAACAGATCAATAACGACATAGTTAATTATGTAAAAAAAATCTATTCTAAAACATAAAGAATATATTCGTAATACATCTTCAGAATATAGATTTTTTGACCAATCACTGAGTTTATTTTCTCCTAAAAGTAAAACTGAAATAACTTTATCAATAAAAGGTATAACGACGTAATGAAGACCCTTAAAAAGAAACATTTAGAGAATGGTCAGTGGTTTTGATCACTGATTGTACTTTTTTCTCACAGCGTTTGATGCTTCAGTCTCAGTAAAAGAGAAGAATGAAGTCATTAATGAAGATAAAGACTCTCCTACCTGACGAAGCTCCTCCAGCTGAGCTGGTTTCTGTTTTAATCCAGAGAGAAAAATATCAGTCAGTTTAAACTCCAGCTGCTCTCCCAGCTCAGCTCAGCTCAGCTCAACTTTCCTGTTATGGTCACTAATCTCCTTAGTGGAAGTTCAAAACTTTCAGGAAAATCAGATCATCATCATCAGGAGAGAGAGAGAGAGAGAGAGAGAGAGCGAGAGAGCGAGAGGGAGGAGAGACGTGATCCTCACAGAGAGAGAGCGACAAGGAGAAGGGAAAAAAGAAATGGGGGAAAAGAGAGAGAAGGAGCAAAAAGAAATATGGGGAAGTGGGGATAAAGGAGAGAGAAAAGGGGGAAACTGAGAGTGGAAAGAAAGAAAGAGGGGATAGAGGGAGGGAGAAAGAAGGAAGACAGAGCAGAAGAGAAGGAAGAGAAAGAGGGGGAAAGAAAGCTGGAGAGAGAGTCAACCAGATATGATGCTCAGAAAGAGAGAGAAGTGAAAAGTGGAGAGAGGAAGGTGAAAGGGAGATAAAGTGGGGGGGGGTTGAAAAAAAAAAGAAAAAGTGAAGAATGATGGAGAGTAAGAGGGAGTGGGAAAGAGAGAGAGAGAAGGATTAGAGAAGAAAGAGATGAAAGAAAGTAGGGACGCAGAAAACATGGAAGAGACTGTAAGCGAGAGAGAAAGAACGTTGGGAAAAAAGAAAGGGAGAGAGTGAGGTGGAGAAAAGAGGATAAAAAGGAAGATGGAAAGAAAAAGAGGGAGGTAGAGAGAGAGAGAGAGAGAGAGAGAATAGGGTAAAAGAGGAGAGGAGGGACAGAGAGCCGGGCGAGTGAAGGAGGGAGAGTGGTCAGACTCCTGTGCTGAGTGTCGGTGCTGACAGTGCAGTGAAGGAGAGCAGATGATTATTATGGAGCTCTATGATGAAGATTATGATAAACAGGTTGGAGCAGTTGATCCTGTGAAGCTCCACTAGAGCTGTTAACATTCCAGAGCTGTGATTCTGTTAAAATCTCCCGATACTGTCTAATCTGCTGTGGAAGAAAAGGGGCGGAGCCAAATCACACCAACATTCACCTCAGATTTACTGTAGTGGACCAGCAGGACCTGTTTGGTGTTTGATGTTCACTTCTTTATTTTTAGCGCTGGAGCTACGAGGCTAATGGGACATGAAAAATGACCCTTTCCAGGCTCCGCCCACAAACATGTTCTGCTAAAAATCCCATCCAGGCAAAAAGATTTAAAAAGGAATTCAGCATAATTCTCTGTTAAAGATGTAAACAGAGTCGTTCAGAGTGGTTTAAACTGAGTCTGTTCTACAGTTTATCATTAGGTTGAATTTTAAGTTTATTTATATAGCGCTTTTTACAACAGGTGTTGTCACAAAGCAGCTTTACAAAGAAATCAGCATTACAGAAAGAAATCCGGGTCCGAGCCCCCATGAGCGTCGCCAGTGGCGACAGTGGCAAGGAAACACTCCCTAAGAGAAACTGGAAGAAACCTTGAGAGGAACCAAGGCTCAGAAGGGGAACCCATCCTCCTCTGGACCACACCGGACAGTAAACACTGTTAGTATAAAGTATTATAGTACAAAAACGGGGAAAACAGGTGGAGAAAATGATTCAATTGTTTAGTTTAGTTTATGCAGCAGCAGCAGCAGCAGCAGTGGGGTCAGGTTGTGAGGGTGAGGTTGCATGGCGTTGTACAGCATGAAGCTCAATGGTGGTCAAGCCGGTCCAGAGGGCTGGCAGCAGTGGCACCTGATCAAGGCAGAAGAGGCAGCAGCATCAGACGCACAGGATGGGCAGCTGTTCAACTCGGCAAAGAAAAGAAAGAAAGGAAAAACACACAGAGAGTCAGTTCTGTAATGAGTGACTGATCACAGATTACAGTGTTAGCAGAGCAGCAGAGACTCAGGCAGGTATAGAACTGACAGGGAAAACTAATTACCAAAGGCTTGACTATACAAGTAAGTTTTTAGCCTAGACTTAAAGACTGAGGCTGTGTCTGAGTCCAGAACATTAACAGGAAGACTATTCCAAAGCTGGGGGGCTTTGTATGAGAAACTCCGCCCCCTGACGTAACTTCATTAATTCTAGGTACTAATAGTGAGCAGCACCTTGTGATCTAAGTAGGCGTGATGGTTCATAGCGGGAGAGAAGTTCACTCAGGTACAGAGGGGCGAGTCCGTTTAGAGCTTTATAGGTCAGTAGGAGAATTTTATAATTAATGCAAAATTTAACTGGTAACCAGTGTAAGGTTGATAAAACTGGGCTGATATGGTCGAACTTTCGGGTTCTAGTAAGAACTCTGGCTGCAGCGTTCTGGACCAGCTGAAGCTCGTTAAGGCTTTTGCTGGGACATCCAGCCAGCAGGGCATTACAGTAATCTAGCCTTGAAGTAATAAATGCATGAACTAACTTTTCTGGTTCCTGTAGAGAAAATGCATTTCTCAATTTAGCAGTATTGCGGAGATGCAGGAAGGCTGTTCTAGTAATATTAGTTATATGTTCGTCGAAGGACAGATCGGGGTCCATAATGAGTTTTTTACAGATGAGCTTGATGCAACTGAGAAATTGTTAAATTTAAGTGTTAAATTAGACAGTTTGTTTCTTGCCGCTTTTGGACCAAGAAGTAGAACCTCTGTTTTATCCGAGTTAAGAAGGAGGAAGTTACTCAACATCCAGTCCTTTATGTCTTTTATACAGTCCTCAGTCTTGCTAAGTTTAATTTTATCATCCGGTTCGCTTGCTAAATATAACTGAGTGTCATCGGCATAGCAGTGGAAATTTATGCTGTGTTTACTGATAATGGTGCCCAGTGGTAGCATATACAATGTGAATAATACAGGTCCTAAAACAGAGCCTTGTGGAACACCATACTTTACTTTTGTGAGAACAGATGATTCACCGTTTATATTAAACTGATAGCGATCAGTGAGGTAGGACCTGAACCAGGAAAGAGCTATTCCTGTTACCCCTACAAGGTTTTCTAATCTGTCTAGTAAGATAGTGTGGTCTATTGTGTCAAATGCCACACTAAGATTGAGGAGGACTAACAAGGACACATTTCCTTGGTCAGAGAATAATAATAGATCATTTACAATTTTTACTAGTGCTGTTTCTGTACTATGATGTGGCCTAAAACCAGATTGAAAATTTTCATGGATTTGATTCCTATGCAAATAGTAGCTTAATTGTTTTGCTACAACTTTTTCCAAGATCTTAGATATAAAGGGGAGATTCGAGATGGGTCTATAATTTGATAGTACGCAGGGGTTAAGGTTAGCTTTCTTAATCAGCGGTCTAATTACTGCTAGTTTAAGAGATTTTGGGATGTATCCAAGGCTAAGAGAGGCGTTTATTATTGACAGAATAGGCTTGGTTATTTCTGGCAAAATTTCTTTGAGTAAACCTGTAGGAATCAGATCTAACATACAAGTAGATGATTTTGCAGAAGAAACGATTTTAACTATATCATTTTCTTGAAGTAAGGTAAATGATTCGAGCCTCTCTGCAGGGATTATAATATTCTCAAGATTGAGGCTGGCATTATGGGAAAGATTTTAACTGTGCAATCTGAATTTTCTGCCTAATTTTCTTATCACTAAAGAAGTTCATAAAATCATTGCTGCTATAGGCTGATGGTAGCTGGGGTTCACTAACTGTTTTGTTCTCTGTTATTTTAGAGATTGTGCTGAAAAGTAATCTAGGATTATTTTTATTGTTTTCTATGAGAGAGGAGAGAGAGGCTGAGCGTGCTGTAGTAAGTGCTCTTCTATAGTCTATAAGGCTCTCCTTCCAGGTGGACTGGAACACTTCTAGGTTAGTCAGGCGCCACTGTCGCTCTAGTTGTCTGGCAATCTGTTTTAAAGCCCGAGTGTGATCATTATACCAAGGGGCGAGTTTTTTCTGCCTTACGATTTTAATGGGGCCACACTATCTAGAGTAGACTGAAAATTATCCTCTAAGAGCTTAGTCATAATATCTAACTCGGTAGAATTAGGTATTGTGATATAAACTGAGTCTGTTCTACAGTTTCTCATTAGGCTGAATGAATAACTGACTCTAAATGTAGGTATTGTGATATAAACTGAGTCTGTTCTACAGTTTCTCATTAGGCTGAATGAATAACCGACTCTAAATGTAGGTATTGTGATATAAACTGAGTCTGTTCTACAGTTTCTCATTAGGTTGAATGTGATTTTTAAAGCTTCTGTAAAGTTTGGCCAAGGTATCAACAGTACCAACGAAAGAACACATTTGTGGACAGCTAACAAGCTAACTAGCATCAACCATTAGCATGGTGCTAACCATTTTCCTCAAACTGTGTGTGTTCAGTATCTCTAGTAGTCTTGATTATGTGGTTTCTGACACTGTATGATACGCTGTTGTCTATAAACATGGGCTGAAGTACATCAGCAAAAACAGTAGCAATAACAATCTTGGCAGAAAAGTGTTGTATGTATGGACAGATGGATGGACAGACAGATAGACGGGTGGATGTATTAGTGCCCTTCAAAATAAAAGTTCTTGTCTAATCAAACTTAAAACATTTCTCTTTTTAAACTGAACTACATACAGCAGCGTGACAGTGCAAAGCAAAAGTTAAAGTAATTACATATTAATTCATAGTAATTAAAAATTAATATGAAATTCTTTAAAATGATCTTTCTCTGTTGCATGGACTGTAAAGCACTGCATTTCATGTATGAAATGCGCTATATAAATAAAGATTCATTATTATTATTATTATTATTATTATTATTAACTAACTTTCTACTGGGAGAAACATACTACATTGGACACTGGTTCTATAAAGAACTATGAACACTCAGGGAACCATTTGCATCCCTAAATGGTTCTCTGCATGGTGAAACGGTTCTTCAGATTGATGGAATGTGTTGTATGTTGTTCTATGTAGCACCAAAAATGTTCTGCTATGGTTACAATGTCAAGCTTGCAACATTAGAAGAACCATTCTTGGTGCTATATAGACCCATTTTCCATAACATTCTATATAGAACCATATAGAACCACTGTCTTTAATAACGAACCATTAGTGAACCGTCTATTTTAAAAGTGTACACATCTGGGTGGGTTCTGCAGCTTCGCATGTTTTGTCTACATCCAAATGGAGCTCACATCCTGTTTCAAAAACAAAGAAAATGTGCAATTTGGCTCAGCACCTGGCTGCTTATCTGACCCTTTAACTGTTTTCCTGATCTCAGATCTGTCAGTGCTGCACTGCAGAATCCTCAGTGTGAGTTTTACTCTCTTAGAGTTAAAATTAACACCAACCCAGCGTTTACATAGTAGTTAAAATTACACTTTGAATAGTGTGAATATTTAGTGTTAAATTTCTGTCACAGTGGTGCTTTATGACATGTGAAAGAGGGTTTTTAACTGTGTTCTTCTTTCATTAGGAGTCTCATTTCCAACATTCAGAGTGTGGTTTCATAACACGTGAATGTATTTCTGAAGTGTTTATCTCCATATTAATGTACGCACTGCATTTCCACTATGAGTGTTTTCTCTTTTCAATGTGAAAATGTTTCTAGACTTTCCTGCTGAGAGTCAGTATGAACACTATCACGCTGTAAATCTGAGTAAACTGTATAACACAACTTCATGAGCACCATGTGAGCCATCATCTCTGACTTTACATCTACAAGGTGGTCCCAGAAGGTGGGAGTGTCTAATAGAGTGGACAGTGAGTGGGCACAGCAGCACTGCTGTGTCTGATCCACTGGTACCAGCACAACACACACACACACACACACACACACACACACACACACACACACATATATATATGGGCTGGGCTCGCCATCCAGAACCAATCAAAGTTCTCGTGTTCAATGGGATAAACTCAGAAGTACATTCGAAAGCTCGATGAAATAAAAAAGATGCTCTTCATTTCAGTTGCATAAATAACTCAAAACATACAAATTACTCAGTATACAGTATTTCACAGCTAAAGAGTGCTTTTCTTCCCAGTTAACAGCAGTTTTCGCTTAATGCGCTGTGGAAAATGGAGACTCTTTGTAGGTGGAGCCTCACATTACTCTTTTAAATAACAAAAATAATGTATAGGGGTTATAGATCACCATCAAGTATGAGGAGCTCTGGATGTTGAACCTCACCTCAATAAACTACAAATAATCCACATTATTCACAAATTATTCACAATAAACATTTCCTGAGACAAAACCTACCAGTGGATTGTGTCTCCTCCATTTTTAAAACCGGCTCTGTCAGCACCTGCAAGAGTCCAGAATCGGTTTACTTCAGTATAAACAGGGTTCAGTGGATTTAACGGCAAAGGCCTCTGTGCAGCGTGTGATTTAATCCTAGACATAATCATAACTATAATCAACCATATCCTGATCACTACAGCTGACCATATAATAACACACAACACACGTCGTAAATCAGGTTAAATCAGGAGCTGCTGATGGACTTTAATAATCTATTGATGCTGGATGCGTCCAGGAGAAACCTGGAACCCAACTTTCAACTCTAAGTATATCAACTACATTTTTGAAAACAAGAAATTGGAAGAAATCAGGAAAATAATTTGATTAGTGTTCTTAAGACGTCACTACAAATAAAAAAAACACACCTATCCATCTATTTTAGCATTTTATGAGTTTTTGTTCCTGTTGTATTTAGATCGGATCCTGTGTTGTGCATTTATTATTTTAACTTTCTTTTTAAATTCCATTTTCAATTGTATTCTATTTTCTTTCTTTCTTGCTCTCAGTATTTTCCTCTTTTCCTTTTCTTTTAATTGTATTCTATCATTTGCTGTTCACTGCTTTACTGTTATATTTACTTACACAGTGAATCACTTTCAGCTACAGTTTTATGTATGAAAGGTGACCAAACAACACCGTAACAGCCTAACAACAAGCTGGAACACCTTAACAGCTACCACAAAAAAAAAAAACATAAAAACCCAATTAAACCAAAAACAGACAACAGTGTTCTGCAAACTGCTTTAATCTTTGAAGAATCATTAACTTCAATAAAGTCAAACCCACTTAATGTTTGGTCACAAACTTTCCCTTTCTTTTTCTTCTTCTTGTCCTCCTCCTCCTCATTATTATTATTATTATTATTGTGGGGATAATGAGTATATTACTATCATAATTAACAAGAAATCCATAATTATATATTAAGTGTATTAACAAAAGTGTATTAATCCTCTCACTAAGGATAGGCCTTGTTGTATGTAGGTTAAGGGATTCTGCAATGGAAAATTTCTGAAGCTTCTAGAAGCTGGTGTGTTTGCTGTAAGGGCAAGCTGACCGTAAAGAGTGAAGCCAAGCTGATAGGGAACCGGACAGTATCAGTGTTGGAACCAGTTTCAAAAACATAATTTGATTAAAAACCTTGAGAGGATGGGAGTAGCTTGGAATAGCTGAGCATGCAAGTTTTTTTTTAAAATTCAAGGACGCGTGAGAGTTGAAATAAGGGTTCCCAAATGAAGCGAAAAAATAAGAAATAATGGGAACCAAAGTAAAATAAGAAAAGGTGACAGTGAGGGGCGATTACTTCATCGCCCCCAAACAGGGTAGAAAAATTGATGTTTCTGTATTGTGCATTCCATTTGGTTGTCCAGAGCCATCTTGCCATCTGAAGCTTAATAAATGAAGAGTGGGCCTTTTCCTTCCTTCAAAAAGAACTCAACGGCTGAAGTCTTTTATTCAACTTTCTTTTATTTTTGACTGAACTTTATTTTATTTTGCGTTTATGATGAGAACTGACAATTAGATTTATCAAAACCCTAAAACATAGTTATAAAACAAGATTAATTTTATTTCATCCATATGTTGGGACTTTGAGCGAGCGGGAATCACCTTGGTCCCGACATCATCATCATCATCATCATCATCATGAGCACTATTGTTATTAATAATAATAATAATAATAATAATAATAAATCTTATTTTTACTGTATTTATTCTGATGATACACAGTGATTTTACAAGCAAAAACATCTTATTGGCGAAATAAAAGTTTTAAATAATGTGCTGTTAGATTTTTGCATTGTCTTGTATATTTTTCCATTTTTTAATGTAAATTTAAAATGTTTGTTTTGCAAAATCCATTCACAGGTGGCAAGTTTACTGTTTATATTTGTCTTAGAAATAAATTCAATTTGCATTTAAGGATGAGCCTTTCGACCCATATGATTAGGGGGAAAACATTCAGATGTATGTGGTAGCGTTTCTAAAAGAAAATAATCTGTTTTTATTACTAGGTATAATGATGAACTTATGAAATGTGCTGTAATTCATATAGACTTCGGTTTCAGTTTGTTGTCACTGCATTTGTGCTTCACTTTCACAGCGGATACCATCACACATGATAGGAAGCTATGAACTGACATACTGTAAACATCTATTTACAATCATATTTTGTCGTTTTTTGCTTTGAGGTTCTGAACCTGAACCAAAAACACAAGAACAGTCGATTGTAATATTTGCATAAATATTTATGCTCGACCATAATTATACTATAAATATGCCATAATGTGTTGGGAGCAGTTAAAGACCAAACTAAAACGCTTTGTCGCTTTTCAGTTTTTGGCGTAATTTGAAAATGTCTGTTGCCAAAATGACTTGGAAAAAAGTCTGGTTCCATTGACTTACATTAAAAGTAAAGTATGTTTGTCGTTCTCCTTTAAAGTTGTCATTTTGGAGATACAAGGTTTTGTTCAGACAGCAGTGATGTTGCTGTAGAAAAAAGGAAACATACAGGTGAGTTTTACTTGCTTTTTTAGTGAAATACATTCTTCTACTGTCTAAAATTAAAGGAAAGTTCTGGGCGAGTGATTAGAAATTATTAACTTCTCGTTTTTAGCCGTTTAGCTCCATTCACCCCCATTCATTGAGGACTTGCTCACGGGCGCCCTCTGCTGTTTAGCAGTCCTGTTTTTGATATAACAGGGGAAACAGGAAGAGACCAGACTCCTCATAAACCAGATCTGATTCTACTCTCTACTACAAGTTCTCGGGAGGACACAGGGAGTGGTCTTTTTATTGGGGAAACTGATATCCTTAAATATAAATGTACAAACAAATATATTAGGAAAGTCATAACTAATGAAAGACTTTGTAAATAACCATATTGATCTTTTGTATTTGGGAACGTACACCAATCAGGCATCACATTATGACCACCTTGTTTCTACGCTCACTGTCCATTTTATCAGCTCCACTTACTATATAGGTGCACTTTGTAGTTCTACAGTTACAGACTGTAGTCCATCTGTTTCTCTGATACTTTGTTAGCCCCCTTTTACCCTGTTCTTCAGTGGTCAGGACCCCCATGGACCCTCACAGAGCACGTACTATTTGGGTGGTGGATCATTCTCAGCAGTGCAGTAACACTGACGTGGTGGTGGTGTGTCAGTGTGTGTTGCGCTGGTATGAGTGGATCAGACACAGCAGTGCTGCTGGAGTTTTTAAACACCTCAGTGTCACTGCTGGACTGAGAATAGTCCACCAACCAAAAATATCCAGCCAACAGCATCCTGTGGGCAGCGTCGTGTGACCACTGATGAAGGACTAGAGGATGACCAACACAAACTGTGCACAACACACACTAACACACCACCACCACCACGTCAGTGTTACTGCAGTGCTGAGAATGATCCACCACCCAAATAGTACTTGCTCTGTGAGGATCCATGGGGGTCCTGAGCACTGAAGAACAGGGTCAAAAGGGGCTAACAAAGTATACAGAGAAACAGATGGACTACAGTCTGTAACTGTAGAACTACAAAGTGCACCTATATAGTAAGTGGAGCTGATAAAATGGACAATGAGTGAAGAAACAAGGAGGCGGTCATAATGTTATGCCTGATCGGTGTATACTGCATTGGTATCAGCTTAATGGGGAACATGATCTGTGTTCAACCCTGTTACCCAGCCATTTATGGTGAAAACAGATCATATAGTGTCTGATTTGACAGTCTGAGGTGGAAAAATCATATTTCCCAAACTCTACTTATGGAAAATGCCAAATAAATAATGCCATTTTTTATTATGCCCCTTCTCAGTTGCTTAAACACAGCTTCAAGAAACAGGATCCCTGCTCTGAGATGCCCTCACACATTCTCAAACACATACTTTGCAAATATACTTTGTTTAGATGCACTGATATGGGAATGTGGGATATTTCCAGGTCTAGAGATCATCTACAACTCAACGCTGTCTCAGGGAAGGAACTAACATCTGCTAAGACCTCACTCAGCCTGTATTACCTGCACCCATCCAGCAGAGGGCAGAAGAGTATTTAGGCCTGCACCTCCAGAGGCCCTACTGCAGTGATCCACTGCACTGTAGGGTAGTGCAGGGTTTCAAATACAGTAAAGTGAATAAAGTGCAGATGCTTTAACCTTTTAAACTCCTTCGGACCACCGGTGGTTCCAAAACACACTTCGTCATATTCTTCATAACTTTCTCTTCAGTCTCTTCAGTGATCTGCACTGTGAAAATTATTTTTATAAAAAAAATACAAAGAGCGTCTAAGATTTTTGGCTTTCAGCAGTGAATTGTAAGCATATAGCAATATGTGTGATCATAAAACACATGTTCTGTTAATTTGAGGGGAGCTTTTACAAAAAATAAATAAATAAAATAATTTACATTAATTTCATGCAGTTACTGAATAATTTGCCTTACGATTCAGTCATGTAAATTCAGATGGAAAACCAAAATATACCCACGAGCATAAAAGGTTAATGCAGTAACTCAGCGTCACCTAAACATTATGATCTTCTGAAGTTCAATAAATACGTTATATCACCTGTCCAGTTTATACACTGTGTGCCCCTGATATATACACAGTATTAAATAAATGTCTGTAATATATACAGTATATACACTGTATGTCCTGATATATATATATATATATACACACACACACACACACACACACACACACACACACACACAGTTTGTGAGTTCAGATCATGTCTTCAACATGGCGGTGGTAGTATGAGGGACGACTGATACTGACTCTGAGAACTTGGGTTGGATTCTTTGCAGCTTCTGCCTGTAGCTAGAAGGCCAGACCCCCTCATTAGTTGTAGTAGGACCGATGTAGGACTGAGGAACCGGGAGGAGATGGGGTGGGGATGTATTCTACATTCTGCACTAATGATAAATACTTTCAGTTCTAAAACGTTTTATAGCCAACATTAAATCCAATGCTGTACATTCTTTGCCTCTTAAAAGCTTCATTTATTATTAGAACAACAATATATTCTTATATTCTTTTCCTTTTCTCTTTGCTTAACTACCCACCTGGGCTACGTACCGTACCGGTCACCCCTCTACAAAGATGTAACAAAGGGCTGCTGTTTGCCAGAGCCTTATGTAGAGGAGTCCACAGGTGTGCAGGGTTGGGCCTAATCAGCCCGAGGGCTTCTGGGAATTGAAGTTCCCTGAACTTGTGGCGCCTCTGCTGGCGGCCGGCTGCGCAGGCTGGGCCCTTACATATATAAGCAGTCTGGGGGTAAACGCAGTTGAATTATGTTTCAGTTATGTCTGTTCAGGTAAAGTGGGACAGATAATGACAATCAGCACTGCTTAGATATCTGAACATCTATCAGCATCTGGATAGACAGTTTGTGCGACTCTGTTCTTTTTTTTTTCCATTTTTCATTTTGGTCTAAAATAAAACTAAAGCTCTAAATCAGGGGTGTAAAACTCAACCAGTAAAAATGCTGTATTAAAAAATCTCATGAAATCTGTAGGCCAGAGAAAAAAAAAAAATGTTTTTATTTAATTTATAATTAATGTTGTGCTGTAACCCGAACTGGACATTGTTAATTCAAAATATCCAAAAGCTTCAACACTTGTAGTAGACCTTGAAATAGCTCAGTCTTCTAAACATACCTATTTGCTTGAACTAGACACCGGACATCCTGTCTTTGCTGCAGGTTTATTAAGACTTGGGCTCAGTTTCTGAGCTGCTGAGCTGATGCTAAGTGTTTATATTGGTTGAGCTGCAGCTGAAATGCATTTTGGTGGTATGTCTGGTGTGGAAATGCATAGAATTGTGTAGAATTGAGGTGTAACCGCTGTCCCATAGTCTGTTGCTGGGGTAGGAGAGTCAGAGCACATTGCATTGCAGTGCATGCTGGGGACTGTAGTGCAGTGCATTGTGAAACGGGTTAATATTAACAGAAAATTAATATACTTTAGTGGGCCAGACAAGATTGTGTGGTGGGCCTGATCTGGTGGGCCTTTGGTGTGTTTGACACACGGGCTCTAAAATGATAGCAGCGATCAACAGTGAAGCAGAACCAAACACAAGAGAATGAAATTAAACTCAAAAAAGAGAATTAAAAACAAAATATTCATGACTGAAGTGGAACTGAGCACAAAAGTTAAAGACACTCTTAAAAAAAGCAGGTTCTTCATGGGTTCTTTAGTAAAGATACAGAACCATGAACATTCAAAGAACCATTTGCATGCTTAAATGTTCTTTGCATAGTGAAATAGTTAATCAGATTGATGGAGAATGTGCTGTAAATGACATTTCACCATGCAAAGAACCATTTAAGCATGCAAATTGTTTTTTGAGTATTCATGGTTCTATATCTTTACTAAAGAACCCGTGAAGAACCAACTTGGTGTAGCAGTGCACTTTATTCATTGAAATACTTGAGTTAAAGTAAAAATATCAGCATTTAAAACACTCTAAAAAGCCTTAATCCACCAGAGCTGCACACTAAAGCATGCGACTCCTGCATCACCTCTGGGTGTTGGTATTTTTAAGCGTGTTCAGAGAAGCTCTGCAGTTAAATGTGTTTCCTGGAACTGAGAGGAACGCTCTGTCAGGAAGTGCATTCTGAGTTTCACACACTGAGATAATAATGGCAGACAAGCAGCCCAGCAGAGCCCTGGAGCTCGACCTGGCCTTCCTGAAGTCCAAAAGAGGTGTACTGAAGATAGCAGAGATGTGAGCAGACGTGTGACTTTCATCTTAAAGGCTTTATGGAAAAAAGCAGAGCATTCGGCCGAGTTACTGACTGCATTCTAATAATACATAAAGGAGAAATAGCAGAAGTAGAAAAGATAAAACATGCAGGTCAGTAGTTCAGTGCTAGTGTATGACCTGAAAGTGGACAGTTCTGTTTAAGAGATGATGTTTAAACAAATAACAGCAAATCTGAATCCACAAATGTTCTCACTAAAACCAATAATTACTTTCGTTTACCAACTTCCTTTTTCTTCACAGTTTAAACTTCCTTGATAGCTGTAATTAATGATCCTCAAAAGCAGGATGGACTAATCCTGAATTATTAAACACAAATAAAATAATAGTCTGTGGTAACGTGCAATTAGTATTAAACTGCAGTAGAATGCAATTAGCATGTATAAAACTGTAGTAAGATAAAAATCATATATAAAGTTGCACTAGAATGAAATTAGCATATATAAAACTGCAATAGAATGAAATGATCATGTATAAAACTGTAGTAAAATGAAATGATCACATAAAATTGCACTACAATGCAATTAGCACATATAAAACTTCAGTAGAATGAATTTAACATATATAAAACTGCAGTAGAATGAAAAAGTTGCATGTATAAAACTAGTAAAATGAAATGATCATATATAAAATTGCACTACAGTGCAATTAGCAAATAAAACTGCAATAAAATGAAGTTAGCATATAAAACTGCAGTAGAATGAAATTTGCATGTATAAAACTGCAGTAAAATAAAAAATTAATATTATATATATATTCAAATTGTTACACATAAAATTGCAGTAGAATGCCATTAGTGAACAAGACCAAGTCAGAAAAAGCTGGGAAGGTATGGAAAATGCTAATTATAAAATAAAGCAGTGATTTCTAGAATTTACTTTGACTATTTCATCTTTCATTGCAGA
Organism: Colossoma macropomum; assembly: GCF_904425465.1. Classification (NCBI taxonomy): domain Eukaryota; kingdom Metazoa; phylum Chordata; class Actinopteri; order Characiformes; family Serrasalmidae; genus Colossoma; species Colossoma macropomum. The sequence goes on from NW_023494797.1 coordinate 20,579,062, forward strand.
CAGTATGAACATATGATGTTGTTTCATATTTTGTCCAGTTAACTTCATTTCATTTGTAAACGTACATCCATTCCTGCCATTCAGGTCTGCAGCACATTCCAAAAAGTTGGGTCAGCAATTCAGGGGCAGTAATGAGGTAAAATAATGAAATAATGCTGTGATTTGAAACAGGTGATGTCAACAGGTAACCATAATCATGATTTGGTGCAAAAGCAGTATCCAGGAAAGGCCGAGTCCAATGGGCCAAGGATCGCCAGTTTGCCAACAAATGTGTGAGAAGATTAGTAAAATGTTCAAAAACAATGTTCCACAAAGAAAGACAGGAAGGGATTTGGATATTTCAGCCTCTACACTGGGAAACATAATTATACATAATTAAGACTGAAGGAATCTGAAGAGTTTCAGAGCTTGAGCTGAATAACTCTCTGATCCCTCAGATGGCTCTGCATCAAGAACCGACATTCATCTGTAAGCAACACGACTACATGGGCTCAGGATTACTTTGTCAACCTTTATCAAGCACTGCAGTACACGGTTACATCCATAAACGGCAGTTAAAAATTTACTGTGGCAAAAGGAAGCCTTATGTTAATCATGTCCAGAAACGCCGCCGACTTTGCTGGGCTTGGAGGCATCTGGGATAGATAATCACACAGTGGAAACGTGTACTGTATTTAGACAAATCAGTACTTCAGGTCCTTATTGGAAGAAATGGATGCCATGTGCTCCAAATTAAAAACAAAAAGGACCATCCAGACTGTTATCAGCAAAATGTCCAAATGCCAGGCCCAGGCACAGCTGCAGAAAAAGAGGATGCGGGTGCTGGACTGGACTGGCCTGCCTGCAGTCCCCATAGTCCCAATAGAGAATGTGTGGCGGCATTTTAAAAAGCAAAATATGACAATGAAGACTCTGTACTGGTGCAAACCTTAAAACATTTTTGCAGAAAGAATGGGACTAAATTACACCTGAAATACTTCATCACTCTGTCCCTAAATGTCTTTTAAGTGTCATGAGAAGAAACAGCAACGTTACAAAAATGGTGAAGTCTTTACTTTCACAACTTTTTTTTAAATATGTTGCAAGAATCAAAATTGAAATGAGTTTTTATTTTGAAAAAAACAATCAAATTCATGAGGCAAAACATCAAGTAATGTGCTGTTGTACTGTTTTCAATGTAATACAGGTCAAAAATAATTTACACATTTACAAATGACTGTTTTCAGTTTACTGTTTAACTTTAATTGAACATACTGTGCCAACGTTTTCTGATTCTAGGCTTCCTATAAAACTGCAGTAGCATGAAATGAGCATATATAAAACTTGTTGCTAAACAGGTCTAAACTGAAACTGAAATCTCTTTACCTCCGTTTCCTCATCAGGTGGTTCTTTTTACTGCGTTTGTGTGTTTTGCGGTGGCTGCCAGGCCACCATACATCGCAGCCACATGTGTGGAGTTTATCGTCACCCTTGCTCTAGTTTTGCTCTACCTGCTGAAGCTCAACAAAACCCTCACCTTCTTCTTCTGGCCTCTCATCGTACGTCACTCATCTCATCTACACACAGACAGTAACTGTGTTAAGGTTTAGGCCTCCTGAGAAAGTTATAAGTATTTATCTGGTTCAGAAACTGTTTTTATTGTATAGCATTAAAATACTCAAGCTAAAAGTACAACCCCGTTTCCAAAAAAGTTGGGACGCTGTAAAAAATGTAAATAAAAACAAAATGCAGTGATGTGCACATCATTTAAACCCTAGATTTCATTGAAAATGCTTCAAAGACAACAAATCAAATGTTGAACCTGAGAAATTTTATGGTTTTTTGAAATTGAAATCCTATGTAAGCAAAAAATGGGAAAACATTTCACTTTCAAAACTACAGCAGTGTCTCCTCAGTTCCCAAATGCTTACAGAGTGTTGTTAAAAGAAGAGGTGATGAAACACAGTGGTAAACATGCACCGGTCCCAACTTTTTTGGAACATGTTGTTGGTACCAAACTCAAAATGGGCAAATATTTTTCAAAAACAATAAAAATTCTTAGTTTCAACATTTTATTTGTTGTCTTTGTACTATTTTCAATGAAATATAGGGTTTGAATGATTTGCACATCATTGAATTTTGTTTTTATTTAAATTTTGCATGGCATCCCAAATGTTTTGGAAATGGGGTTGTAATATATTGAAAGTGTATCAAAGTATTGTACTTATATTTTTAAGTACACTAACCATAACAAAACAGTATAAGTTCATTTACATAAGAGCAATGACAAATTAATACTAATATGGTGAAAAATAAACAGTATAAAAAAATGTATATTTGTTTGTCTGCTAATGTTTGGATCTATATAACTGACTTTAAATGTAATGTTTTCTCAGAATGCCTGCTTACAGGAGTCAATGTGGTGGAGATAATAATTATTCATTTATGTTTTTTATAGGATGTGTTCAACTCGGTCTTTGCAGCGGCCTTCATATTTATAATTAGCATCATGGCTATGTCCACTTACACAGTGCAGGGCACTTTAGCTGGAGGGGTAAGTGAGCAGCTACTTCACACAGAAAAGCCTTAGTTTGATTGAAGATTGAAGAAGTGTTTTCTTACTAATCGTGTTAATCTTGTTCTTACAGATAAACAGTAAACATATACTAAATTTACCCTTTGAAAAATGTTTCACTGACCAATAAATGACCGATATATTTCACCACATTTCTCTCCTCTCAACAGAAACTGGGTGGTCCTAATCTTGTGTAGTGCTTCCGTAATCATTCCCCTGACCAATCACAAGACTGTGTATCTGGCCCCACCCACCACTAACCCAGCATAACCAAAAGCTAGCGAGCTAGACCACCTGTCTGTAGCTGCCTGTCGCCCGTTCACTCATTTGTCCATACATGAACATTGTTCGTTTGTCCGTTCTTTCATAATAGTGTCGCTTTGTCTGACCGTCTGCACGTCTGTTGATCCATGACTTTCTCATCCAATTAGTGTCACATAAAGGCTGGACAATGATGTTAGTTCTGTTTAAGGGCGGAGCAGGCTAGGAGTGTTGGACAGATAGCTGTCAATCAAACTGCTCATTAGCCACGCCCACACAGTTCTCAGATAGGTCTGATCAGCAGTTTTTAAGCCATGTTTAACCATATTTATTTATATCTTGTATTTTTTCATTCAATTTCAGTCTTTGCTGGATGTTTAATACAACACTCAGGTTTAGTATTAACATTTTAATATTTTACTCTGTGTTCACTGGGAGTTTAAATGTTAAAAATTATTGGCACTCACCTGTACACATACCTTACATCTGATCCATCTGGTCACTAGTGCTTAACTAGCTAGCGTTCAGTTTATTGTGCAGTTAATTGGAGGATAAAGCCAGACGCTAAGCTACACAGTAAGGCAAGTTTATTTGTAAAGTACATTTCATACACAAAGGCAATTCAAAATTGTTACGGGACAGTGGGGAGGCGGACCCAAGTGCAGATATGGAAACAGAGAGAAAAAGGGATAAATGAGTTTATTGGGGCACTGGATTGTGAGTTTGAAACATGCAGATGAGGTGACCCAAAGCCAGGTTCGAACCGCCGATGTACACTGATGAGCACAGACGACTACGGCAAAAGGGATACTGAAAGCAGCTCAAACAAAGGCTGAACTAGAAAGGCGAGACGAAAGATAACAGGAAAACAAAAAACACTTCCACTCCAAGAACGAAGGGAAGGCAGACTTTGTTTCAGTTGTTTGCTCCTGGTGGAGCAAACACCTCTTCTATTTTCTTTGAGCCGACTGTAGCTCAAGAACTTTTTTTTTTTTTTTTAACTTTAAGTAGCTTTGGGACAGTTTCTTTTCTCTTTAGTGTTGGGACAATTTTTTTTTCTTTTCTTTTCTGACACTAAGTACTGTACCAGTCACCCCTCTACAAAGGTGTGACAAACACCACTGTTTGGCACGGCCTTAAGTAGAGGAGTCCGCAGGTGTGTCGCGTTAGGCCTAATCAGCCCACAGACTTCTGGGAATTGGAGTTCCCTGAAGTTATGGCCCCATGCCGCCATCGCCCTCTGCTGGCAGCAGGCGGGGCCGGCTGAACCCTTACAAAAATAATGCTACACTTTTACTTTTATTATAAAGTGTTTAAAAGTGATCAAATAATGACAGATAACTAAAAGGAAGTATAAAGTACATAAAAGCAAAATAATAACAGAAAAAGGAAATTAAAGACAAAGAGTTTGTGTTATTAAAATTAGTTTATTAAAGGTAGTGCAAGCAAGCACGCAAGCAAAGTTTATTTATATAGCTCTTTTTACAACAGGTGTTGTCACAAAGCAGCTTTACAAAACAAAAAAATCAACGTTACAAAAAGAAATCCGAGTCCAAGCCCACAAGAGCGTCGCCAGTGGCGACAGTGGCAAGGAAAAACTCCCTAAGAAACAGGAAAAAACCTTGAGAGGAACCAAGACTCAGAAGGGGAACCCATCCTCCTCTGGTCGACACCGGATAGCAAACATTGTTAGTACAAAAACGGGAAAACAGGTGGAGCAAATGATTAATTTGATTAGTTTAGTTCATGCAGCAGCATCAGTGGGGTCAGGATGTGAGTGTGAGGTTGCATGGCGTTGTACAGCATGAAGCTCAATGGTGGTCAAGCCGGTCCAGAGGGCTGGCAGCAGTGGCACCCGATCAAGGCAGAAGAGGCAACAGCATCAGACGCACAGGATGGGCAGCTGTTCAACTCGGCAAAGAAAAGAAAGGAAAAACACAGAGTCAGTTCTGTAATGAGTGACTGATCACAGATTACAGTGTTAGCAGAGCAGCAGAGACTCAGGCAGGTATAGAACTGACAGGGAAAACTAATTACCAAAGGCTTGACTATACAAGTAAGTTTTTAGCCTAGACTTAAAGACTGAGGCTGTGTCTGAGTCCAGAACATTAACAGGAAGACTATTCCAAAGCTGGGGGGCTTTGTATGAGAAAGCTCTCCCCCCTGACGTAACTTTATTAATTCTAGGTACTAATAGTAAACCAGCACCTTGTGATCTAAGTAGGCGTGATGGTTCATAATGGGAGAGAAGTAAAATATAAAATGCTGATAAAATGCAGTGAGACAAAAATGATTATGATAAAATTATGTAAGCTAAGGTTTGATTATTCTCTCAGATATTAATATATACACAATTAAGATCTCATTTGTTGTGAGGGGATTATGCAGCAGTAAATAACAAACTTCCTGTTAACACTCTCAGATTTCATATTTCAGAAGAAGCAGCTGTCTACAGACACGTCATGTACCGTTATAAAACTGTTATGCAGTTGATAAGCTACATAGACATAAAGCTACATAAAATTATCTACACTCTTCTACAAGGGTTCTTTAGTAAAGGCAATGGTTCTATATAGAACCATGAATACTCAAAGAGCCCTTTGCATGCAGAAACGTTCTTCAGACTGATGGAGAATGTGCTGTATATGCTTCTATGTAGAACTTTTTAAAAAAGCTTCTATATAGGACCAACCATGCTCCCAGTGTGGGGTGCAGTTACTTGGAAGCTACATGACGAGAAGATAGTATCAGTGTCAACATAGGATGTGTGTGGTTACTGTGGTTCTTTGTTTTTGTGCAGATGGTGAGTTTTGTGGCTGTGGTGTTGTGGTGTGTGGATGGATATTACCTCTTCAAGAAAATCACCTTCAACCAGCCGAGAGGAGCAGCCTAAAAAGAGGAACAACTGCCGCCGCCTTCAGGCCTTTAGCAACCGATTCAGTTTAACCCTCTGTGGTCTGAGTCATTCTCTCGATTTGTTCATCTCTTCTTAAATTCTCCTTTAAACGCTCTTCATATAACATGATACTCATGTGTTTCATATCTAAATGCTCTTTTATCTTCATCACTACTTCCCAAAACCGCTGCAACAACTTCAGCAGCTGTAAACTCTCTGCAGGCCATTTTACATGAGTCTCCGATGTGGACTGAATGAAGAATGAAGGGTATGTTTGAACTGGATTTCTGTGCTGGATCATCACAAAGATACACAAACAGATATAGAAACGGAGAATCTGACACCAGTTTGTGGACCCCAAAGGAATAGCAATAATTCGGCCAGAAGGCAAATTTAAATATTTTTGCCCCAAATGTAGTCAACATGTTTGGTGTCCATTCATATCAAACTGGAGTGACACTGCAATATAGCTAAAAATAAAGATCTACTGTAAACAGTTATTTGTAAAAATGATATTAAAACGTCTTGTATTTTAACCTTTTTAACTCCTTGAGACCTCCGGTGGTTCCAAAACGCACTAAATACTTATAATAAAAGAAGCTGAACTCACAATTTTTTTTTTCTACTGAAAGTCGACCCATTTTCCACAAATCTGGGCTATAAACTATAAACAGATGGCGTCTCTGCAGTGATCTGCTCTGTAAACATTATTTATATAAAATAATACAAAGAGCGTCTAAGATTTTGGGCTTTCAGCAGTAAATTGTAAGCATATAGCAATATGTTTATGATCATAAAACACATTTTCTGTTAATTTGAGGGGAACTTTTACAAAGAAATTAAATAAAAAATTATTTCATGCAGTTACTGAATAATTTGCCTTACCCTGGAGAATAAGAGGTTAAAACGTTAATAGCAAAGTTTCCCCCTTACCCCAAATGTAGTTGATCAGCCAAAACAAGTTTTTTGTCAGTTTTTAGTTTTACACTGAAGCTATTTTATGCTGGTTTAATTGGCCTCCAAGCAACCACATCCAAAACACAACATATGCTGGTTTCACTGGTGACCAGCTGTGCTTGTTTATGCTGGTTTTCGCAGCAGAGTAATGTAGCTAAAAAATATAAATTAATTAGTGTGATTCTAATTAATGCCATGGGCCATAAACTATTTGTCCTTCTAAACATCCTGCCGCATGCAGATGAAGATCTCACTTTGCTCAAAAAGTTCTGATCAGTTTACGAATTAAAAACAGCAACGCACGCTGCAACACATATATTCACATCTTCATATCTTCATTCAGTTTTTTGGTATTTGCAACATTAGTGCTCTAGTGAACACTAGTGGAGGAAGATTCCACTGTTACTGAAACAAGCTGTCTGATGTTGAAACAGGACTAAACCCATATTTAATCTAAAGCTAGTACTTAATCTCAGAGCAGACATTTTACAACTGGACACTGATTTTACTGACATCACAACCAGCACTGAACAACACAGTCTTGAAACGAGACTGATGCTCATCTAACGTAGCTTGTTTTACCAGAAAATTACTCAGTTTATAGTTTTCTTGACTGAGGCATAAAAGTCATCAGCTGTTTGTTTGTAAATAAAGTGCTTAAAGGACTGTTGGGTTTGTACAGCTGGTACAGATGTGTTTTTGTTTTAGAGAGGAACTCAGATGTAATGTCTAGTGAGATTACTGATTACTTCCTGGAAAAAAGTAAAGTAATCTTGTTACAAGTACTTTTCTGAGTAGCTACAGGAACAGTGGTGACAATTACAAAACAACAATATGTTATATATTTTGATATTTTGTGTGTTACCCATGTTAAAAATGGATAAGATAGAGGACAAAAGCAAACTAACTGACCCAGGACCAAAGGAAAATACAGTCAGCTGATTTGTAGGCGCTCATTCCTACTTTTAAAATAGTTAAATTATCTATGATAAAAAGGAACATGAAGTAAAGGCAGTAAACTACACAGAAGTGTCAGGTTGGGTCTGGTCTGGTTTGGTCTGGTCAGCGGGAAGACGGATGACAGATGCAACAGCCGAAGCAGCCCACAGCCCTTTTGCTTTCCTTTAGCCAATGTAGCTGGAGCACCCCCTGCTGCAAACAGTCAGTAGACTCCAAGCTCTGGTCCTAGTAGAAGGAGAGATGGAACAGGAGAGAGAGACGTGAGAGCAGGACAACACAATAACACCCTAAGGGTCATAAATAATGGATAAAACATTCACAAAGTTTTTTTAATAAAATCACTGGTAAAAAACTGGAGTAATGCAGAACAGAGCAGGTACTATTTGGGTGGTGGGTCATTCTCAGCACTGCAGTAACACTGACGAGGTGGTTGTGTGTTGTGCTGGTCTGAGTGGATCAGACACAGCAGTGTCTGTATCTGTATGTGTAAAATCAAATCTGGCAGTGATATTAAATTGCTGAATGAAAAGCAGGAGTAGGATTTATTAAATGTAAGATGGCATATAAACTTATTTAGCTTATGTTTACACCAAATAGTAAAGTTGTAGTCAAGATCAGTAGAGATGAGTGAGTTAAGACTGAGACCAAAATATAAAAATAAAAAGAAGGGAGGGGTGAGGATCAAGGGGATGAGATGAAGTCCAAATGATGTTGAGACAGAGAAAAGGCTGAAACCAAATGATGGAGTCTGAGTCTAAATGTTGAGACGAGACAACACTGAGACCAAATGACATTGAGATAAGGGCAAGACCGAGATGAGACCAAGACCAAATGATGTCGAGACCAAGACAAGGCCATGACCGAATGATGTCGAGACCAAGACAAGGCCAAGACCAAATGATATTGAGACTGAGACAAGGCCAAGACTAAATAATATTGAGACCAAGACTAGACCAGTCCCAAATGATATCAAGACAGAGACAAGACCGAGTTGAGTCCAAATGATCTCGAGACTGAGATGAGGCTGAGTCCAAATGATCTCAAGACAGAGGCAAAACCAAGACCAAATGATGTTGAGACTGAGACAAGACCAAGACCAAATGATGGTGACACCAAGGTGAGACCAATTCCAAATGACGTTGAGACAGAAATAAGACCAAGAACAAATGATGATGAGACCGAGATGAAACTTAGTCCAAATGATGATGAGACCGAGATGAAACTTAGTCCAAATGATGATGAGACCGAGATGAAACTTAGTCCAAATGATGACAAGACCGAGTCTAAATTGTCATGAGACCAAGACAAGACTGAGCCTAAATGATAGCAAGACCAAGATGAGTCCAAATGAACTTGAGACCCGGCCAAGTCCATGTAATGGCAAGACAGAGACAAGACAGGGTTATAATGATGATAAGACTAAGACAAGACCAAGTCCAAATGATTTTGAGATCAAGACCAGAGTGAGTTCAATTGATGAGGAGACCAAGTCCAAATGATGATGAGACCAAGACGAGACAATGATTTCCACAGATTGCCCCCTGCTGAAAATACATGTGCATGTGAGCATCTGCTGTTGAACTCTAATCTACCTGTCCGTCCATCTGTCCGTCCTGTCATCTATCCAGTGAGAGTCAGAATACTTAGTCTATTAAATGTAAAGTGGAGATTTTTATTTGGCTCTGGCATTAAAAAAACACTACACTACACGTCAGGGATGGAGGATGGTGTTTTAAGCAGCATATTGCGATGTGAACGATGACATCATACAAAATGATTTGCTTTTTTCCATTAGATTTTTTTGATACTTTACATCAAACATGAGAGTCATACTAAACTATAATGAGGCGAGAGATGACCAACTTAATGCAAATTGGCTGAGAGGCAACCAATCAGATTGTTGATATGTGGTGCGGTAACCGATTGTGTCTCACGGTGAGATTTAACATTGGAAAGCGCACTGAGTGTGAGATACTGTTGATAAACTGCTACTAATATAATATTCAATTATTATTTTTTTAAGTTTAAAAACAGTATTAGGCTGCTTTGGGGTTCAGAACCGGCCTCGATCTCTACACACACTTTCTCTCTTTGCACGTCAACCTGTGTTTTAGCGACGCACCCTGAAAGTGGACAAGTGCAGTAGATTTTGAAAACATATAAAATACAAGCTCATTTCTAAAACAAGCTTGCATGAGTCTTTGCTACACTCAAATTATTAAAAGGTTTTTTTTTCAGAATCAGAATCAAGCTTTATTGGCCAGGTATGCTTACACATACAAGGAATTTGATTTTGGTTACAGGAGCTCACAGTGCACAGTATCAGACAGACATTTACATGTAGTGAATAAAATAAAATAAAATAAATATAAAATAAAATAGAATAAAATACAAAAAAAATAAAATACAATACAAAAAAATAAATAAATAAATAAAACATGCATTCCTACCATCACTCACTCATACACACACACACACACACACACACACGCACACAGTCATACCTGTAACCTTTACATTTGCAAAGTATGGGTCTAAAGTTAAAGTGCTGAGTGCAGCAGCAGTTAAAGGGTGTATAATGGCAAAGAAAGGGATCAATGAGGTGACAGTAAGATAAGTGGGGTAATATGGCAGGTAAGTAAGATTCTAGAATAAACACTGGTTTAAGACGGTAGTTTCAGAGGATGGAGTTGAGTTTGATACTATATACCAGTATTTTAGAAGTGCAGTTTAGAAGCTGGAATATTTTAATGTGTAATATTTTCACTGTTCAAGAGAGTGATGGCTTGTGGGAAGAAGCTCTTTTGTAGCCTGGATGTCCTGATCCTCATCTGGCTGAAGCGCCGGCCTGAGGGAAGGAGCTCTAACAGGTGGTGTCCGGGGTGTGACGTTTAGATCTCTATCATTATTATTATTATTATTATTGTTTTTAGCAGATGCAGTCCTGAAATCAGAGGGTGCTGCATCCCTCTCTGTGTAGAGAACACAAAATACACATGGGTTTTTATTTTGAAGCTAATCTTTCATATTATGGTCTGTCCATGAGCGTGTAGCCTATCACCGGCCTTCGTGGGCGGGGCTTAGAGCGCCGCTGTGCGAGAGGCAGAAGACACGAATGCTCCTCTGTTTTTCAGTGTTTTAAGCTCATATTTTAGGTTTAAATCCTTAAACAAGGACTTAAATGTCAAGCTTATAGTATTTTCGACATATGTAGACTTATAACCAGCTGCAGCGAGTAACAGAGTTTGCTGTGGAGCTGAGGAAGGTTTGTTTTGAAAACCTGTGTTTTGCTGTGGAGATTTTGCAGATGGAGGACAGTTGTGTGAGTTCAGCCTCATGCTAGGTTAAAGTTAATCTTATTGTTCAGTGAGAAGCAGAGAAAGTATTTTTCCCTGTTTCCTTTTGAAGAAAAGTTTTGAAAAAACAGACTCAGAGAGTCCGGTTTAAGAGCTGCAAGACTGTAAACAGGGCGGGGGTCATTAGCCATTAGAAATTAGCCTGAACGCACGAGCCCAGGTCTGAAAATATTACTATTTCACCGCAAAGTTAGCGAGTTTTGTTCTGTGTTTTATTAAAAACGAGCTCAGCCGTTTTTTGGAGTTTATTTGGAGCTTTTTTAACGTTCTAACGGACTGTTTTATTGTTCCACAGACAGTGGAGAGCATTCATGTTTGGTTCTGAGGTGCTGAGGAGGACCGAGTGCTTCTAGAACATTCCGCGGGCGGCTACTCGGGACTGAAGGAGAAGCGAGCTGCAGCGGGCGCCATTTTCTGTGAACATATCTTGGAGATGCGGTGCAGCTCATAGATATACATACCTAGATGCTGCATTGTCTGTTGTTCTCTATCGGAGGCGATACATCTGTGCGTCCGTCATGTTGGAGCGGTCAAGTTCCACTTTTGAACCAATTCACTTGTATTGAGAGACGATGAGTCTCAGGATTAAATCAGCCACAACTTTCTTATTACTCTAAATTAGTTTTGTTATAATCCTCAGACACAGATTAATCTAGTCTGCACGGATCTGCTCTCGGTAGCTTTTATTACTTTAATAACTGATCGTGACAATTAGCCGTCTGGACCAGCAGGAATGTATTCAGTCTGCGTCTGATGCTAAAAGCCAAGTTTAGCGCTCTGGTAGAAACACAATCTCACAAGCAGCAAATCCATCAATGTGTGGATCACTTCTAATTTTGATACACATAAAATAAATGAATCCTCTCAAAACACAGTAAGGAGGACGAAGCTAAAGTTGGCTTCCTGTTCACCAGTTATTTATTTACAATGATGGTTAAAGCTTTGTACTGGCAAGTTATAGCATTCCTTAGTCCGTGTAGATATTCATAACAGATTAACGTTAGCACCTTCTTACACAAACCTGAAGTTATGAAGAAGAAATTTTCCCATTCCACCTTAAATGGTGCATCAGCCCGCTTCTTGTTCGAATTTGCCCGTTCCACCTTAAATGGTGCAGCTTCAAGCACCAGAAAGTGACTGCTGCAGCATTTAAGGTGGAATGGGAAAATTCGAGCAAGAAGATTCCTGAATAGACTATTAAATGAAATAAGCTTAATTTAAAACTAGAGGAAAAACAGCAATATCTACACAAACATAATAAAAAAAATCCACATTACACAAACACGAGCGTGGATCACGGTGTTCCCTCCATTATATAATATTATCCCACTTTGAGTGTAATATTCTTAAAATAGTGTAATTTTGGACAGTATCTTTCTTAAACTGCCGCTCTGTAACGGTACTAAATGCAGTCCAGCAGCGATGTTGACCACCCTAAAATGGGGGTGCTGTTGACGTGCCAGGCTGCATCTAGGTATGAATATTTATGGTGCAGCTTGACTCTCTTCAGTTCCGATGAGGAAGAGCTCACCCTGTCAAATACATCTTCCAGCGTCAGTCCCACCACTTCAGACTGGTAACCGAGTTCCATTTACTACTTCTTATCAGAGTAACTTGTACTGTTCTGTTAAGCTGAACAGTTAATTTTTTGCTTGTTGAACTTATAACTGTTCAGAAGAGTAAAGGGGTTAAAGAAGTTTGTTTGTCTGAAGTGAAAGCTCCTTATTGTGACAGCTTTATTTGCCGTTTGAATTTCTTGTTAACCTGAAAAGGGGCAGAGGGTATTACTGTATAACCGCCTATATCCACAAGGTTTAAATGGTCATTGCAGCTCGTTATTTTATATTTTGGTATTGATTGCATAAATGTACTTATTTACAGTGAAAAGTAAGCTGAAGCTAAAAAACACACTTATAATTAATTCTTTAATATTTTTTTTTTTTAGTACCTACCCTCAAACTATTGTTTCTCTCTAATTCTGTATTTACCCTATAGTAAGGGTGTCTCACCTATCTTGCTAGATCTGGGAAGGGTTGGCTCTAATGCTAAGTCTAACACGTCAACTTACACTTCATACTTCTGGTTGCGACCGTGACCCAGATATTTCCTGAGTGGAAGCACAAGGTAGGTGTTTCTAATAAAGTGGCCAGAAAGTGGACATACAAGGTAGGTGTTTCTAATAAAGTGGCCAGCGTGATGATGTACAAGGTACATGTTTCTAATAAAGTGGCCGCGAGTGGACGTACGAAGTAGGTGTTTCTCATAAAGTGGCCAGAGTGGACATACAAGGTAGGTGTTTTGAATAAAGTGGACACTCTGGGCCCAGTGTACTGAGCCTTGTGTGTTCGTTTCAGGCCCAAATTGGACTCATTCTCTTTTTATGTTCTGTGCAAAACAAGTGCACAAGCTTAAAACTGTAATTTTGGGGCCGCACATGTGGAGGAGAGAAGCGTCAGGTCTGCGGGGCACTGAAGAAGAAGAGGAAGTGGAGGACGTGGATGTTTAAAATGCTAATGCTAGCAAACTTGGTTTCTATTCATACAAGCTGCCAGGTCTGGCAGGGAGCCTCTAATAATGAGGCGAGTCAGAAGACACGGCCTGTATTGATGCCAGCAGTCATGACGAGTTTAACTTTTTCACCTGGCTGACAGGCTCCTCCGCAAACGCCAACTGTTCCCCTTCACTCCGCAGCGTATGGAAGCCGAGCGCCGAGGCAGACTCCAGAATGAAGAGGGGGTCTGATTAAAATGATGTCTGACTTTCAGTTCAGCGACTGCGCTAAGTACACACTCGGCGCTGAATTAAACTAGCTGCAGCGCTGCAGACTAGATTAGATAGGCCGCCTAATATTAATTGAAAATCAAGAACAATGAGGCCGCAGTTCATTATGAGCTTTGATGTGGAGGAGTGACTCACTCTTATTGATATTATTTGTCTGTAGATACACACTGCTCGTACAATTCAGTACCCTGCTGTGTCTTCGCTTGATGTGAGGCGCATAGATACAGAGAAAAGATGGTGACGAAGGCCACTTAGTTTCTTCATCTATGTTTACAATCTGCGGTGGCACAAATCCAGTGTGAATCAATCACAGCTCAATCAAAAAAACGTCTTCGGATCCTTATACGAAGCTGCTGATGAAGGTTTCTCAAGAAAGAGACAGCAGAGTGGAAGCACAAGGTAGATGTTTCTAATAAAGTGGCCAGTGAGTGGACGTACAAGGTAGGTGTTTCTAATAAAGTGGCCAGAAAGTGGACGTAAAAGGTAGGTGTTTTTGATAAAGTGGACACTCTGGGCCCAGTGTACTGAGCCTTGTTTGTTAGTTTCAGGCCCAAATTGGACTTATTTTCTCTCTATGTCCTGTACAAAACAAGTGCACAAGGTCAAAACTCTAGTTTTTGGGCCGCACACATGGAGAACTACAAAAACGTGGTATGTGCACACAAGTGTATACGCCCCTGATCAAACATGTTCTCTGTAGAGAATTTAATTTTTTTACACTTAGAAAATCAACATGTCATTTATCTGGGGGTGCACGTCTGGCCCAATCTGGTTTTGATGTTTTGTGTTTATTAACTTAAACTGAGTAACTGGACTTACTTAAAACTAACAGAACTTCTAATATTAACTTAAGACAGATGTTCTTTTTCTGTTATGTGCTGTTATTTTAAATTTAACAATTAAAAAATTTTTTTTTTTGGATTTTTACCCAATTTTCTCCCCAATTTAGTCGTCTTCAATTCCCCCGCTAGTTAGGACTCCCCCAATCGCACAATACTATCAACGCTAGGAGGGCGAAGGCTAACACAGGCTTCCTCCGAGACCTGTGAAGCCAGCGGCTGCATATTTTCGAACTGCTGCTCATGGAACGTCATTGAACAGCTGAACGCGCTCAGAGGAAAACGCCATCCGTCAGATCTGTTATGTCAACAGACGCCTGTGCTAACTAGCATCATGTTGAGTAATGGGGGGAGAAGGAGGGGCCATCCTACCCACCCAGAGAGAGGGAGGACAATGGTGCTCTCTTGGACTTCCAGCTACGGATGGCTGTAGCGTCACCAGGGATCGAACTCACGATCTCCTGATGAGAGGGCCAACGCTTAGACGGTTGCGCCACTCAGGAGCCCCAAGCTCAGCATTTTTATGCAGCTGGTTGTGAAGTTTGAGCTGAAACACCATGTCTTTGCCGGTGCAGTGCGTCTGCAGCATGTAGCTGATCTTACCCAGGATGGTGACGATGCAGAGCAGGATGGCAATGAGTGCACTGCCGCTGACCCCGGTGTGGGCGTGGGCCTTACAGTACTCAAATATCCGGTCCTTCAAACACGTGCACACTCGGATGTATAACTGGTTGATGCTCTTCTGATGTCCGTCTGAGATTTCAATCTCCAGAAAGTTATCTTCCAAAGTGTCCGTGCTAAGGTCTTGATGGGTCAACACGATGGTGGCAGTGTTGTCTGCAAACATTTCAGAGAAACACAATCAGCTGTATTTATTTATTTAGGTTAATAGGTCACGGTTAGCAAACCTTCTAATGTCCCGCCTCTGCTGCCCGACAAACAGTTCACACCAATAACAAAAAGATTTAAATGTAGACAACATTGAATAAAGAACAGCAAATACAAAACAGAGATTCATTCTCAAAGAGCACGTATAGACATTACTGTTTGGAATCAGTGTTTTCAACAATATTAAACCAGTTCTGTTTGTAGTTCTACAGTTACAGACTGTAGTCCATCTGTTTCTCTGCATACTTTGTTACCCTGTTCTTCAATGGTCAGGACCCTGCTGTGTCTGATCCTTTCACATCAGTGCAACACACACTAACACACCACCAACACGTCAGTGTTACTGCAGTGCTGAGAATGATTCACTACCCAAACAGTACCTGCTCTGTGAGGGTCCTGTGGGGGTCTGTAACTGTAGAACTACAGAGTGAAACTATATGGTCAGTGGACCTGATAAAATGGACTGAGTGTAGATACAAGGAGGTGGACGCGTCAAAGTGTTTTAGATTGGGGGTGCTGAAATTTTAAGCTGCGTATTTGTCAATGTAATGTAAATACATTGTTAACATAAACAAGACAGGGTAGTGTACCAAGCAAGTAATGGAAGCTTATGTAAGCCAATTAGCATGATGCTAACTGCTTAGTTAAATCAGCACACTCACCTTAAATTGTGTGGAGATGTTGTTCAGTATCTTTAACATTATCAATTACTTGATTATGTGGTTTATGACGCTGTATGACATACTGTTATAAAGATGGACTGAAGTACAGATTGAATTTATGCTGCTGTTTTAGCGATGTGGTGCACCATGTTTACAGATATCAGTCCGTCATACAGTGTTAGAAATCACATACGCTGAGTGAGAAAACAGTGAAATGTAACTGCAGTTAATTATACAGAAGCTTCTGGGTGGCAGGAAGTCCTTCATTGTTCTGAAAAAGCTCTCACAGCGTCCTGTACTGATGTCCACATTCATGCAGATGCTATTTTTTAAAAGCCTGTAGCTCATTCATCTTTCAGTGCGAGTTTGTTGTCATTCTGGTTGGTGTCTGAATATGTGAGAGAGAGCCGCTGTCTGGTCACTTTAGAGCGACTGAGACTGAACCAGCAGCGTTCCAGCTCATCAGGCTTAGCACGTCTGTAGCTTTGTGGCTAATGTACCAATGTATACCAGTTAGCATCATGATAACTGCTGAAAAAATACAGTTAAACTCAACAAACCTGCAGTTATTACTGTTCTGTTCAACATTCGATTAAATATTTGTTAAATATATTTGGCATATTTGGTAGTCACATTAATAACTACACAAGAGCATAATATTTCACATCTACATTTGATTTCTGTGTTCTGTTTGGACAGGATTGAGTCCAGCAAGTGAAATCATGGTCATCTGATCAAAAGCTCTAGTATTTCACATTATTGATTTTGTTGCAACAATGTGATTTTTCAACCTATTTCTTGATATTGTTGGCTGTTTAGGTAAATGTATGTGTTGTAATGATCTTATTCTCTCACCTGTTCTGTGCTGAGCTTCAAAACTAATATTACCGGTGTCAGGACAAAACCTGTCATATCCATTTTAATTTTTACCCTTTTTTTCCCTCCCCAATTTAGTCGTCTCCAATTCCCCCGCTAGTTAGGACTCCCCCAATCACACGATGCTATCAACGCTAGGAGGGCGAAGGCTAACACAGGCTTCCTCCGAGACCTGTGAAGCCAATCACCGCTTCTTTTCGAACTGCCGCTCACGCAACGTCATTGGACAGCCGAACGCGCTCGGAGGAAAGCACCAACCACCAGATCTGTTACGTCAGCTAACAGACGCCTGCACTGACTAGCATCGCGCTGAGTGATGGGGGGAGAAGGAGGGGCCATCCTACCCACCCAGAGAGAGCGAGGCCAATTGTGCTCTCTTGGACTCCCTGCTACGGACGGCTGTAGCATCACCAGGGATCGAACTCGCAATCTCCTGGTCATATCCATTTTTGTGGGTGATACAGCAACGATATGTTTTATTTATGTAGCTCATACGTATTTAAATAGGTCTGTCTGTATTTTAGGAATTTAGCTGAAAATGTTCCTCACTTAGGTTGTCATGGAGGGAGAATTTGGAGCTCCTTTTTGCCAGAATGAACCGGAACGGTCTAGGGTTTTTGTCCTTGTCGGTAGCCCCAATGGTTCCAATGATCTGTGAAGCAAAGAAACAAATTTTATTTAAAATTATTTATAAAATTATATCTCAGCATAAATCTCTCCTGTTACCCCAAATGTAGTCGATCAGCAAAGACATTAGTTTTAAAACATACTGTTGACTCTCCAGTCCATAAAGACCACATATGGAAACTTGTGGATGTCACAGAAGTCAACTGATTTACAATTATAAAGTGAGATTGGAAAATAATCATAAAAATTAAGAATTTAGAACCAAAAAAAAACCACAAATATGGTAAACAAACCTTAGATGCAGAATATGCGCCCTTTAAAATAATTGGGCAGAATGAGACTATACAGGGCAGCCAATCAGAACAGAGTTAATTTACATGAGTCATACAGGATGACTTCATACATAACAGAAACAGGAGCTTCAGACACCAAGCATGTGTTGATTAATCGATCACATTTGTGGTAAAGGGAAAAATCATGTAAATAATGATATAATTTTATGATACAATGATGAAATATTTTTGTGAATTTCTCACGGTTCCATTTTTATCATTATCACAGATGTAAATGTTACTCGCATTGATCAGTTCCGGCTGGTTGTCGTTGATGTCCAGAACCTTTATCTTGACAATCGCATACCCTTTTAGTCCTGTAGATACAAAGAAGCAATTTTTACTGCACAGCTGATACAGATGTTTGTGGTTCTGCAGGTGATAATATGAAAACATCAAAATAGTGTGTCAGTCATTTAATCTGCTGTGTCTTATAGATTTGTACAAATAACTGACTCTAAATTTAGGTATTGTGATATAAACTGTTCTATAAGTCTGTTCTACAGTTTCTCATTAGGTTGAATAATTAACTGACTGTAAATGGAGGTATTGTGAGAGTCTACAACTCTAGAGCTACGTTCACATTAGACTACGTTTACACAGCAGGTAAAAGTGGCCCAAATCCGTGACACAGATGTGTGTCTGTGTGTCAGTGTGAACAGCAAAAAACGCCTTGAATCTGACATTTTCAATTCCAATTTGAGGTGGTACTGAAATCTGATATGTATCCGATCTGCGGCAATGCGACATCAGTCTGAACAGCCAGATCGGAATTCATGCGACTTTTATGTCAGTCCAACTTGACATTCGTCATAATTTCGCACTGCAAAACATTTAGGCTGATGTTTCTGTACCAAAACTTTAGGAGACTCATTGCAACCGCTCCGTGTTCAAAGAGGTTTCGAATGAAACGGCCAAACGCAGCCAGAGGAGACCGAGGCTTCAGCATCAAAAAAAGTTTTTAATCGCTCCTGTGATGCTGGCGAAGACATGTAACAATCTGACCAACTCAGCAGTTACTAATAAAATCTGATCACTAATTTGGTGAGGAAAAAAAAAAAAAACGTGAGCACCAGAATACCACAGAGCTTGCACCAGTTAGGTTTTACTTAATCCCCAGAACAGACATTAACAGCATCTGCAACAGCAACAGCACCAGCAAACAAAGCAGAGAAGCAGTTGAATATAAGATCTGATGCAGAAGTCCATTAGATGGGATAGAGTTATTAAAGATTGTCTCTATTGAATCCAAAAAAAAGAAGTCCAAAAATGTCAAACTGCCACCATAGTCCAAGCAAACAGTGTCCCAAAAATACTCAAAAATCAAAACAGGGCCCAGCAATGCAAAAAAACAAAAAACAGGAATGAGCTCACCCAGTTCCTTGAGGTAACTCCACAGTTAGAGGGGGATCCACTCTTCAAGGACAAAGATGAGTAGAAAAGGAGTAAAAGTTTGTTAGGGCTTGAACAGCAATGATCTACCAGGCCTGTCTTCCCCAAACTTGATCCTCCAAGAAAATGGCTGCCACACTTCCCTTTCCTGTTCCCAAACCAGGGTTTATATTCAAAATAAGAGTCCCCCATTGGAATGCCCAGGAAACATTTTCAAACAAAAAATATGGAAAACATAATAAAAATGCCAGACATAAGATGAGGCCACAACTCCTATCAGACCATCCCAGTGAGAAGTCATAAAGGAAATTAGAGACTTTATTTTCTGTGGGGTAACCTAAATAACACTACCTGAAATCTATGTTAGTGTTGATCATTAAAAATAGGTACTCCACAGGTCCCCTTATGTGGTGGTGTCACAGACAGAAACTGAAAGCTCTTGGAGCGACTGGCGTTCGCTGGCCGTCATGATTGTTTACCGCTGGATGAGCCACGTGAAGCATTGTTCTTTTGCGCATGTGGGTCGGTTAAGGAATGTGATATGTTCAGACTGATGTCACATAGAGGTCACATTTAAAAAATATTGTGAACAGCCAAACAAAAAGATCGGATTTGGTGAGAAAATCAGATTTGGGCCACTTTTACCTGCTGTGTAAACGTAGCCTTACAAGCCTCATTGCTCAAATCCGATCTCTCTGACATGATGATTCATGCTCGTTTAGGTAAGTGATTCAAATCAGTCATTGATATGAACAAACCAGCATCCTTAAATGACCCGCATGCACACATCCTATTTAGTAGCGTCACATGAATGAAGCATGTGCATCATCAGCACAAACTAATGAGCAGAACGAGCTTCACTGTGAAGATAATTAACTTTGATCAGCTCTCAGCTTCATTTTTAGAACGAGACGAAGGTGAAAAAGGTGAGATGTTGTTTTTTCACCATTTACAGGCTTCAACTTCTGTTCGGCGCTGCTGCCATGGTAACACTGAACGATGGGGCACGCGCATTATAAATAGAAACACATGAATTCTGATCTGAGCGCCACATTAAGGTCGTATGGCCACGAGTCAGATATGTATCCGATCTAGGACCACATATGAAAGTGACTCAAGTCGGATTTGAAAAGATCAGATTTGCGTGTCCACACAGCCCTGAAAACATCAGATCTGAGTCGCATTAGGGCAGAAAATCAGATTTGTGCCACTTCAACCTGGTAATGTGAATGTAGCCTAAATGTAGGTATCGTGATGTAAACTGAGACCCGGGCTAAGGAGTTTCTTGGTTTTTTAAATATTGTAAAACCTTTTGAAAATATTTTAAAATGAAGTTGTCTCAGTTTACACTTGTACAGTCAGTGTGTAAAAGTCTAAGATTTTTACACTGAGTGAGTAAATTCACAAGAAACAAACATAACGCTCTCTCCTTAGCACCTCCCCTGTTATCATCTTACTTTTAACTATTTTTCTTATTCAGGTTAGTATAAATGCATAGATCATTGTTATTCAGTGACAACTGACCCCAAAAAGTTATAGAATAAAGAATAAATCTGAATTTCCAGAATGAATTAGACCACAACCTTTCAGTAAAGTTGTCGAGATTAGATGTGGCTCCATCATTTAATCAGGAGGGTAAATAAGCGTTGGGGAGAATATCTTACCTCCACTGCTTGGAGACATTTCCTGTGCTATGACCAGGCATATGTGTGTGGCCTCTGTTTCTCGGTCCAGTTCTTTCTTTAGGACAAGCTGACCTGTATTTTTGTCTATAGCCAATGGACAGTTGAGCTCACTAATGGAGTACCTGTTAAAAGAGCGTCTACATGTTAAATTCATTAACAGCTCACAAACTTCATTCAGCATCAATCACCCAGTTTTCCAAATATAGCCAAGACATGTTTGGTGTCTGAAGTTTACTTCTTTAGTTTTAGACTACGAGGCTAATGTAGCTAACAAGTAACTGAAACATGCTTCCACCAGATAGCATGGTGCTAACTCGTCAGGCATGTCTAAATCATCACTCGCTTTAAAGCGTGTTGAGAGAAAATATTGTCTGTCTCCTGACTCTTCCTGTCGATTTTCTAACAACTTGGTGCCATGACCCGGATGGCTTACTGAAGCCTACTTGGTGAGTAAAAATGCCATTTTCGAACTGAAGAGAAATTCTGGCTTTATAGGATAGAGGAGTCAGTAAAGTTTAGCCTCTCTGAAACGAGAGAAGTTTACTTGTTGTCACTGGTAAAAAGAACCCTAGTGTTTTTTTGTGGCTGTTATACCCTCTGTTCTGAGGGAAGTTTACTTGTTGTCACTGGTAAAGAAAACTAGTGTTTTTTGTGGCTGTTGTCCCCATTTGTTCCGAGGGAAGTTTACTTGTTGTCACTGGTAAAAAAGAACCCTAGTGTTTTTTGTGGCTGTTATCCCCATTTGTTCCGAGGGAAGTTTACTTGTTGTCACTGGTAAAGAAACCTAGTGGTTTTTTTGTGGCTGTAATCCTCTCTGTCCTGAGGGAAGTTTACTTGTTGTCACTGGTAAAAAGAACCCTATTGTTTTTTGTGGCTGTTATCCCCATTTGTTCCAAGGGAAGTTTACTTGTTGTCACTGGTAAAGAAACCTAGTGTGTTTTTGTGGCTGTTATTCCCTCTGTTCCAAGGGAAGTTTATTTGTTGTCACTGGTAAAGAAACCTAGTGTTTTTTTGTGGCTGTTATTCCCACTGTTCCGAGGGAAGTTTACTTGTTGTCACTGGTAAAAAAGAACCCTAGTGTTTTTTTGTGTCTGTTATCCCCATTTGTTCCGAGGGAAGTTTACTTGTTGTCACTGGTAAAAAGAACCCTAGTGTTTTTTGTGGCTGTTATCCCCTCTGTTCTGAGGGAAGTTCACTCATTTTCACTGGTAAAAGCCTAGCGTTTTTTCTTTTTGTGTCTGTTTTTTTGTCACTGTAACTTGTAACTTGTGAGGGAAGTCTTTTTTTGTTTACTTGTTTTGTTTGTTTGTTGTTAGAGAAGATTTGTTGTGTTACTTCATCATGACTTCTAAAGGCCCAAATGCCTTCTAAAGGCCAAAAAATAGCACATTAGTTAAGGGTGGGACTAAAATGCCTCAATGGACTGAGTCAGATTTTGAAATGGTAATTGACAGCATAGTCAAAAAGCACACCAGTGAGCAAAAGAGATTTCAGCACTTTGCATCCAAAGTGTTCCCTGCTGATAGTGAATGGGCCCTTACAGAATGTAAAACAGCTTTGGGTTATGGTATCAAGCATGATTCAGGTAAGGAATGTCTTTATGTAATAGAGCAGTACTGAAAGTATAAGCTTAGATACATGGAGGGTAAGCTAGAGGAAGCTGAGGGAAAGATCCTAGAGTTAACCAACGAGTGTAAAAAGCATAAAATAGCTGCCATGAATGCCCAGAGAACCTGTAAAAAAACTTCAGCAATCACTGACTGAGGTTGAACAGCAATATGCCAATTGTAAATCTAAGTCAAAGCGTCAGTGCCGACCTCCACCTGTAGCCCCTCCTCCGGGTCAGCCATGCTACACAGAGGATGAAGATCCTCCACTGTTGGCTAGGCTGTATCCAGAGTTGGATGCATTTCACTCTGATGGATCAGAATCCTCCTCCTCTGATGAGGATTTTAATCCCACTAGTAATAAGACAGTTCAGATGAGACCGATCACTATTAGATCTTCTGAAGTCCTTAATAAGGGAAGTGAAGTTAAGGAAACCAGAGTACAGATTGACCACATTCCTGTAGATGCAGCTACATTGGATGGACTGTCTAAAGAATTCAAGCACTCAAGGGAAATGGGACTTGACTTCATTCATCTTATTGAGAAAAAAAGAAACCTTTACTCATTGCATCCTAATGACGCTGTAGCCATAGCGAGCCAAGTCCTCAACATAACTGATGGTAGGAAACTTGCTAAAATGGTGTTAGATGGTTTGGGTGACAGTGGTCGGGATATTGATGTGGGGTTGAAAGTTTTCAGGTAGTGGATTAGCCACAAATGCCACAAGACCACTGACTGGAAGCAGATAACCAATTGTAGACAAAGGAAAGGGGAATCAGCTGCAGAGTACTGTGAACAGTTTGAAAGAGGTTTTTCTGCATCATTGTGGAATTGATACCTACAGTAGTGATAACATTGATGATACAACTAATGGCCCACTTTTTGGACAACTAGTTGACTCACTAAGATCAGATCTTAGAAGAGCCCTAGTGACAGCTGTTTCAAATTGGCGTAAAGTTAAATGGGGTGACCTTAAAATTGAACTTGACAGATTGGACCTTGATCTAGAGCCAGGCCATGTGCCAGCATCCATACATGTCCTCACAGAAAATAGTTCTAACTCAGGGTCCCATCAGAAGTTCTCTAGTCAGAAGGACGAGTGTCATTACTGTCATAAAACTGGTCATTTCGCAAGAGATTGTTGTAGGAAACAGGCAGATGTTCACAAAAAGAGTACAAAGGTGAGGGACAGCATTGTGGTCAGGTCTTCTGAAGGGTTTTCACAGGGGAATACAACAGGGAATCTGTCCAGGGCATTTCACCAGACCAATTGTCTATGTTTATCAAGGCAGTGCAAGGATTTACAGAGGTGTCAACAGCTCCATCTGCTTCAGCTTTAAACTAATTTGCCCAGCCACTTCTGCCCACCTGTGTGCTATCAGTAAAGTTTTTGAGAACCGTCTTTTTGTTGATGTTCAAATCAGGGAACAGGATTTTTCATTTCTTGTAGACACAGTGGCTCAGGTTACCACTCTTTCCAAAACAGCCTGTATATCTTTAGGAGTACCTTTGATAGCTAGACACATCGCAGCTGAGGGACTGGGTAATGCTGGTATTTCTCTGACTGTATCTGCACCCATTAATGTTAATGTAGGACCTAAAACAGTTTCATGGCAATTTTGGGTGAGAAAAATTTAAAATATTCTTGGGATGGATTTTCTGAGAAAATTGAACTGTTCTTTATCTATTAATGCTTATTCTTGTGTTTGTAACATTGCCTCTTTAAAGCAGTCTGATTTGGCTGATCACCCCATTTGATCTAATGATAAGGATGATTGTGGTCTTCTAGATATGGAACCAGTTGTTCTCACAGGTCGTCAACCTCTTTGTACTAAGCAATATCCCATTAATAAAGAAGCTTTGCAGGGTATTAGGCTTATAGTAGATCAGCTTGAGAAAAGAGGTATGTTGGTCAGAACACATGGTGTATCCAATAGTCCTGTGTGGCCAGTTGATAAAGCTAATGGAACTTGGTGGCTAACAGTAGACTACAGGGTAGCCAATCAGCATATTGACAAACTGACTCCATTGGTTGCTGACCCATCCACCATCTTTGATGGCATTCCCGCAACAGTGTTTTTCCGTTGTTGATATGGCCAATGGTTTTTGGTCAGTTCCATTAGCATCACAAAGCCAGCCATGGCTTGCTTTCACTGTGGGGATGTTCAGTACCAGTAGTCTCATTTGCCGCAAGGGTTTCACAACAGCCCCAGTATTTACCATCAGGCTCTCAGAAATCATCTCTTCCAAGCAGAGCACATTTTGCAGTCCTCTGTTATTATTCAGTATGTTGATGATGTATTGTTGAGTAGTAAGAATGAGGAAACACATGACAAAGAAGTGAAGGCACTTTTTGTTTTTTTGGCTAGCAAGGGACACAAGGCCAGTCGAGACAAAGCTCAGTTGTGTTGTTCTGGTGTGCAATATTTGGGACAATGGGTTACACAGGGTTCTAGAGGAATTTTTCCTGCCAGACGATCTGCAATTAATACAATGTCATTGCCAACCCTAGTGCATAAATTGTGAGCTTTTTTAGGCCTATGCAACTACTGTAGACCTTGGATAGATTCTTATGCTGCGATTTCACAACCACTATACGATCTGCTCAAAGATAACCCTGGGCAACATGACCCTGTTGCACACACACAGATGATATAACTGCTGCTTTTGTAAAGTTGAAATCAGCCTTGATATCTGCACCTGCTCTTGGCCTTTGTGATCCAAACAAGCCCTTCACTGTCTTTGTACATGAGGATTGTGGTTTTATGACATCCTGTCCGACTCAGGAACATGGTGGTTTGCAGCGTCCAGTAGCTTATCATTCAGCTAAATTAGATGCTGTGGCATGTGGAATGGGTCCATGCTTAAGGGCAGTACAGGCTACCTATCTGGCACTGTTAGCATTTGCACCACGAATGCTAGAACAAATAGTCACAGTCAAATGTCCTCATTCTGTATCAGCTCTACTCAATAATGGCCGTGTGTTGTCAGTAACATCCTCCAGATGGGGCAACTGGCTTGCAGTTTTGACAGCTCCTAATGTGGTGATTCAGAGTGCACCCATGAACAACCCTTCCTCTTTTATGATGTCCTCACTGATTGATGCTAATGAGGAAGGGGATGATCATGATAGCATTGAATTATCCAACCCTCATCCTGTTTTTAAGGATGCCCCTCTTGATAATCCTGAATTGATTCTTTTTACTGACGGTTATTCAACCCACACTGATGGTCAGTGTAGATCTGGATGGGCAGTAACTGACAGCTTTCAAACTTTTGACCAGTGGTAGTCTCCCTCCCTCTTACTCAGCCCAGCAGGCTGAGTTAGTGGCTTTAACCAA
Source organism: Colossoma macropomum (assembly GCF_904425465.1). NCBI lineage: Eukaryota > Metazoa > Chordata > Actinopteri > Characiformes > Serrasalmidae > Colossoma > Colossoma macropomum. The sequence goes on from NW_023494797.1 coordinate 20,605,077, forward strand.
GGCATGTAAGCTTGCATAAGGCAAGAGTGTTACCATTTATACTGATTCCTGGTATGCTTTTGGAGTGGTCCATGATTTTGGACATTGATGGAGTCACAGGGGTTTTCTCACAGGTGCTGGCACTCCTGTTAAAAATGCTGACTTAATACAGGGTCTTTTGGAAGCTGTTAAGTTACCCACAGATCTAGCTATTGTGAAAGTCAAAGCACACAGTGGTAGTAATTCTTTTGAAGCAGAAGGCAATAGAATTGCAGATGAAGCGGCTAAAAGGGCAAGTTTTTTACCACCAGCTAACATTGCATCTCTGACTAACACAGAGTGTAAAATTAATGACATTTCTTCCATTCACAAGCTACAGTCTGACTCCCCAAACTGTGAACTCTGGACTTGGCTGGATTCAGGTGCAAAAATTGCTCCAGATGGCATCTGGACCAAAGGGGGAAAACTAGTAGCATCTGAATATTTACTTCCTTACTTAGCTACACAAATACATTCTTTGGGTCACATTGGGGTGGAAAAGATGGTTAATCAATTTTCACATTCCTGGTGGAATCCTAAGTTCAGGGAACAAGCTAAAGCAGTAGTTAAGTCAATGTTGCACCTCAGATGGGAACTCCTGCTGTTAAAACAGTGGCACCTCCAGGTCCATTTCGGCATTTACAGGTAGATTACATCACACTGCCTAAGTGCGAGGGAAAACAAGATGTTTTGATCATAGTGGATCAATTTTCTCGCTGGACTGAAGGTTATCCAACTTCCAAGGGTACTGCTGCACACACTGCTAAAATGCTAGTGCAGGATTTTATTCCTAGGTGGGGACTTCCTGAACAAAACGAGTCTGATCAAGGTACTCACTTCACTGGACAGGTAGTGCAGGCAGTCTGTAAACTTCTAAATGTGAACTGGAAACTTCACTGTGCATACAGGCCACAAGCTTCAGGATAGGTATCAAAGAATGGTTGACTAAACTTCATAGTCGGGGAGTAAAATGGACTGCAGCATTGCCTGCAGTACTTTGCAGTACTTTGAAGGGCAACTAGCACTAAAACTGTTGGGCTTAGTTTTTATGAAGTTGTGACAGGTAGACCAATGCTGGTCCCAGGTGTGATTGATCTCTGTAAAGCAGATGTGCATTTACTTAGATCACAAGGTGCTGGCTTACTTTTAGTACCTAGAGTTAAAAAAGTTACATCGGGGGGAGAGCCTTCTCATACAAAGCCCCCCAGCTTTGGAATAATCTTCCAGTCAGTGTCCTGTCTTCTGCCTTGATCAGATGCCCACTGCTCACCAGCCCTCTAGACCAGCTTGACCACCATTGAGCTTCATGCTGTACAACGCTGTGCAAACCTCACCCTCATGAACTGGCCCTCCTGATGATGCTGCTGCATAAACTAAAACTAATCAAATTAACCATTTTTTACCTGTTTCCCCATTTTGTACTATAATACTTTATACTACCAATGTTTGCTATCCGTTGTCGACCAGAGGAGGATGGGTTCCCCTTCTGAGTCTTGGTTCCTGGCAAGGTTTCTTCTTCCTGCTCTTATGGAGTTTTTCCTTGCCACTGTCTTCACTGGCTTGCTCATGGGGCTTGAACCCGGATTTTTCTGTGATGCTGATTTTTCTGTAAAGCTGCTTTTGGGACAACACCTGTTGTAAAAAGCGCTATATAAATAAACTTTGCTTACTTGCTTTATTTATTGTCAGATGCACTTCTTAACTACTGTCAAACATTAACACAAGCAGTACAGACAGCTCAGAATCAGGTCATTAGTGCTTGGGGTAAACAAGCTGAAGGTGGCCATACCATAATTCCAGGTCAGGAGAGGAAACATGACAAACAATCTCTAGAACCTAGGTGGGATGGTCCATATCAGGTTCTTCTGATTACTGACTCAGCAGTGAAGTGTGAAGGAAAGAAAAAATGGATTCGCGTTTCTCACTGTAAGGTTGTGCCTGCTCCTCAGAATTAAGTTTTAGGGTCAATATGAGAGGAGGTGGGTCATGTACAGAGCCTCAAGGAAGAACTATCATTTGTATTATCATAGAGGTTACTCTGGAGGTGCAGATATCTCCACACTGTGCATTACCATAACAGCCTCCTCTGAGGGACAGATAGTGGGGAGCAGCAGTTAACCTCACATGAGTGTAGAATGAAAAACTTCCAAACTTTAATGATGAACAGTTCGCGTATGTTTCCTTTGTGTATTCTACAGAACCACACAGAAGGCAGACGGTGTCCCCCTCCACCCAGGACATCGAACTGATGACTGAAGCATAAGCCACAACACCCGAAGAACAGAGCATATCTTCCAAATCATTTGCTGAATCAGTAGGAACTTAATGTATTTTCAAGACTTCCTGCACAACTGACTGGAGACAAGTATACCTTCAGGACAACCTGCTCAAGCAACTGACGCTGTGGAGTTCACTGAAACAACATGTATGCATCACAAATTCAAACGTTGTGTATGATCATAACAATGGTTTGTAGTGTAAGCGCATGGGATTGCACACACGCGTCCAGTGAAGATGTGACATTTAATCATGCAGAAGCCAAACGTCCAAGCTCCCTGACCTGCACCTATCATGGACAAGCTTTGCCTGAAGTCAAGTCAAGTCAAATTTATTTATATAGCGCCTTTTACAACAGATGTTGTCACAAAGCAGCTTTACAGAGAATCCAGGTCCACGCCCCCAGTGAGCAAGCCTTGGGACATAGTTAGGAAAACAAATTAACCAAAGGCTCGACTGTACAAGTAAATTTTTAGCCTAGACTTAAACACTGAGGCTGTGTCTGAGTCCCGAACACAGACTGGAAGGTTATTCTAAAGCTGGGGGGCTTTGTATGAAAAGGCTCTTCCCCCTGACGTAACTTTATTTATTCTGGGTACTAATAATGAGCCCGCACCTTGTGATCTAAGTGGGCGTGTCGGTTGATAATAGGAAATAAGGTCACTGAGGTACTGAGGAGCAAGGTCATTCAAAGCTTTATATGTCAGTAGAAGAATTTTGTACTCAATGCGGAATTTAACTGGCAACCAATGTAAGGTACACAAAATTGGGCTAATGTGGTTGAATTTCCTGGTTTTGCTGAGAACTCTGGCTGCAGCGTTCTGGACTAACTGAAGCTTGTTAAGGTTTTGGCTGGAACAGCCAGAAAGCAGAGCGTTACAGTAATCTAACCTGGACATGATGAAGGCGTGAACTAACGTTTCTGCATCCTGTAGCGACAGTGCATTTCTTAATTTAGCAATGTTACGCAGATGGAGGAAAGCTATTCTGGTAATATTGGTAATATGCTCATCGAAGGCCAGACTAGGATCAATCGTGACACCAAGACTTTTTACAGATGTGCCTGGTGCAATTGAGAAACTATCGAGATTAAGAGTAAATGTAGGCAGATTATCCCTAGCAGCTTTTGGACCAAGAAGAAGGACTTCGGTTTTGTCAGAATTTAGTAAAAAGTTGCTTGACATCCATTCTTTAATGTCTTTTACACAGTCCTCTGTCTTATTAAGTTCAGTTTTGTCCTCTGGTTTAGCTGAAATATATAATTGTGTATCATCGGCATAGCAGTGGAAACTGATGCCATGTTTTCTAATGATGGTACCTAGTGGTAGCATATATAAGGTAAATAACATGGGTCCTAAGACAGAGCCCTGTGGAACACCATACTTTACTCTTGTGAGAGCTGATGGTTCACCATTTACATTAACAAACTCAAAGCGATCACTAAGGTAAGATTTGAACCACGAAAGCGCTTTACCTGTCACTCCTACTAGTTTCTCAAGCCTGTCTAATAGAATGGAATGGTCTGTTGTGTCAAAAGCTGCACTAAGATCGAGTAAAACCAGTAAGGATATGTTTCCTTTGTCAGCGGATAATAAAAGATCATTTACAATTTTCACTAACACTGTTTCGGTACTATGGTGAGGCCTGAAGCCGGACTGAAATTATATATACATATATAGTACTCCTATGCAGATGGGAACATAATTGTTTTGCCACTGCTTTCTCTAAAATTTTTGATAAAAAGGGAAGATTTGAAATAGGTCTATAATTTGATAGCTCAGAGGGGTCAAGACTAGGTTTTTTTATTAAGGGTTTAATTACACCTAATTTAAGAGATTTTGGAACATATCCGAGGCTGAGAGAGTTTATTATAATTAGAAAGGGCTTAGTTATTTCTGGCAAAACATCTTTAAGTAAACCTGTAGGAATAGAATCTAGTATACAAGTTGTTTTTGAAGATGAAATAATTTGGACGAGCTCTGTTTGTTGGAGTAAAGTAAAAGACTCCAGCGTCTCTGTAGTGGTTATACTGCACTCTAGATCTAGATTAGGTTTATAGGACACTGCACTGCAATGCTGCGCATTTTGAATTTTGTGCCTAATCAATTCAATATTATTGAAGAAGTTCATGAAGTCAATGCTGCTGTATGCTGATGGTATCTGGGCTTCAGTAGCTGCTTGATTATTAGTTAATTTAGAGATAGTACTGAATAGTAGTCTAGGATTATTCTTGTTATTTCCAATCAATGATGAGAAATAGGCTGAACGTGCTGACTTTAGTGCTTTTCTATAGTCTATAAGACTCTCCTTCCAGGCAGAATGGAAAACCTCAAGTTTAGTCTGATGCCATTTACGCTCTAATCGCCTAACAGTCTGTTTCATAGCTCGAGTATGGTCATTGTACCATGGAGCCTTTTCTGCCTTATTATTTTACTTTTTAATGGAGCCACATTATCTAAAGTGGAGCAAAAAGTGTCTTCCAAACATTTAGTCAGTATATCTAATTCATTGGGTTCAGACGGACAACTAATTAAGGACGAAAGATCTGGAAGGTAGGTGTTTCTTAAAAGTGGCCAGTGAGTGGACATACAAGGTAGGTGTTTCTAATAAAGTGGCCAATGAATGGATGTACAAGGAAGGTGTTTCTAATAAAGTGGCCAGTGAGTGGAAGTACAAGGTAGGTGTTTCTAATAAAGTGGCCAGTGAGTGGACGTACAAGGTAGGTGTTTCTAATAAAGTGGCCAGTGAGTGGAAGTACAAGGTAGGTGTTTCTAATAAAGTGGCCAGTGAGTGTAAGTACAAGGTAGGTGTTTCTAATAAAGTGGCCAGTGAGTGAAAACACAAGGTAGGTGTTTCCAATAAAGTGGACACTCAGCCCAATGGACTGAACCTTTTGTGTTGATTTCAAACAAAGGTCTGATTAATTTTCTCTTCATATTCATGTTTGAGCTTATGCAGTTTTTGGACTGCACGACACCAAATATGCTACATACACACAGGTGTATGCAAAAGTTAGTGCACCCCTGGTCAACTTTCATGTTGATTTGTTAACTTATTTACACTTAGGAAATCAACAACCTTTGTCATTTTTCTGGAGATGTTCAGACTTTTGCACATGATTGCACGTCTGACCCGGTCAGGTTTTGCTGTTTGGTGTTCATTAACTTAAAAAGTGAGTAGCTGGACTTAAAATTAAAGGTAACAGAACTTCTAATATTAACTTAGCAGAACAGACACAAAAAACTTACAGTAGAATCTTTGATCACATTACATCTTCAGTGCTTTCATGTGTTTTTATATGTGTTAGCATTGTGTAAGTCAGACGTATTGCTTGAAATAATTTAGAACACAGTGAGTCTGCAGCTGGCTTTGTAGTGAATACAATCATACGCAAAACTTTAGGCACCCCTGTTCAAATGTATGCTTTGTTGATTTTCAAGTCTTTGAAGTTCACTTCTGCACATATTATTGCACAATTACTGTTTATCTAACACAATGAAAAACAATAAAACACAAAATGTGGCTGATGTTTTCATTTCTTTTTTTTTGTGATTCATTCTTTATTATTTTTTCATTTAAAGAACAACACCCCCATTACAGCCCCAACCCACACGCACATGACTTACAAGAGGTGAAAAAATATATAAATAAATAAATAAATAAATAAACAAAAACAAACAAAGAAAAAAAACAACAAACATAGCTACAACATAGGACACGGGAGAATTACTTCATTCAAAACTTAAACACAGTACATAGTTAAGCAAGCACAAGACACCAAACATACACTGTATGGACAAAAGTATTGGGACACCCCTCTTAATTATTGAGTAGAATGAGTTGTACTGATAAGCTCAGTGACTTTAATCATGTCACTGTCATAGAATGCCACCTCTGCCACGAGTCAGTGCTTCACAATATAATATGTATTCAATTCAATATAATTCAAGCCTATTACTATTAATTAAAAACCTGGAATCAAGCAGTTATGAAATTATTAATACTTGCAAATAAGCAATGATAATTATTACATATTTTATAGTATTTTAATTGTTATTATATTATCAGTATTATATATTTTGTATTGAAGTAGCAGATGCTGTAATGTAGATACAATTATTGTAAAAAAAAAGACTGTCGAGAGAGAGTGCACATAATAGTAAAAAATAAAGCTTTATAAAAATATAATGGCATCTAGTAATATAAAGTATACACATATTCACATCTTCATATCTTCATTCAGTTTTTTTGGTATTCTTCATTTTAGTAGCACTAGTGCTCTAGTGACTAGAACACTAGCTGTAACAAGCTGTCTGATGTTCAAACAGGACTAAACCCGTATTTAATCTAAAACTAGTCCTTAGTCTCAGAGCAGACATTTTACAACTGGACACTGATTTTACTGACATCACAACCAGCACTGAACAACACAGTCTTGAAACAAGACTGATGCTCATCTAACGTAGCTTGTTTTACCAGTAAATTACTCAAATTTAATTTTCCTGATTGAGGCATAAAAGACAAATATCTTCATTCAGTGACTAGAACACTAGCTGTAACAAACTGTCTGATGTTGAAACAGGACTAAACCTGTATTTAATCCAAAACTTGCAGCAGTATCGGTGCCAACAACCCGTAATAAATAATAAATGCATTGAGTGTGGAGACACAGATCCTGTCACTTACTCGATTTTTGTACTTGACCACCCCAAACCTCCCACCCCCTTCACACTAAACTTTGGAGGTGTGGAAACTCTTACTGAGGAGAGTCTCTACTGGATTTGTCCACCATGCCCAGCCGTCTAATAATAATTGAAAATCAAGAACAATGAGGCTGCAGTTCAGGGGACACTTTATTCTGGGTGTCCTTTTCAGATGGAATAAATACTCAACAGACTCTTAGTAACATATCAGTGATGTAGCAGCAGTGAAGACACTCAGTAGATTATCAAGAAACTTTTAATTAACTGTGTAAATAAAATGTGTTTGTAATCTGCTGAATTCAGATGTTGTTCATTTTATTTGGAGTCCAAGTTCAGATCTGTAGATGTTTAACTGAGAGGAACTGAACATTAACAGGTTTAATACCTGTCAACATCAACATCATCTACAAGCTGATACAGACACACTGATACCATCCTGAACTTCACTGGATTAGGATTTGGTTAAGGATAGGGTTAGGATTAGGTTTTGGGTTGAGATTAAGGTTAGGGTTAGGATTAAGGTTAGGATTAGGTGTTGGATTGAGGTTAGGGTTAGGGCCAGGTTTAGGGTTAGGATTAGGATTATAACCCTTTCAAACTTTAATTAAAACCAAATTGAAAGCACTCAGTAACTGCTTCTATATGCCAGAATAGGAGATATTGGTCCCTAAATCACCTCGGAAAATGCTCCTATAGGCTAGAAAAGGAGATATTAGTTTATAAACAACCGGAATAAACACTCTTGTAAGTGGCCAGTGAGTGGATGTACAAGGTAGGTGCTTCTTAAAAGTGGCCAGTGAGTGGACATACAAGGTAGGTGTTTCTAATAAAGTGGCCAGTGAGTGGATGTACAAGGAAGGTGTTTCTAATAAAGTGGCCAGTGAGTGGACGTACAAGGTGTGTGTTTCTAATAAAGTGGCCAGTGAGTGGACATACAAGGTAGGTGTTTCTAATAAAGTGGCCAGTGAGTGGACATACAAGGTAGGTGTTTCTAATAAAGTGGCGAGTGAGTGGACATACAAGGAAGGTGTTTCTAATAAAGTGGCCAGTGAGTGGAAGTACAAGGTAGGTGTTTCTAATAAAGTGGCCAGTGAGTGGACATACAAGGAAGGTGTTTCTAATAAAGTGGCCAGTGAGTGGGAGCCCCAGGTAGGTTTGCCTGATAAAGTGGCCAGTGAGTGAAAACACAAGGTAGGTGTTTCCAATAAAGTGGACACTCAGCCCAATGGACCGAACCTTTTGTGTTGATTTCAAACAAAGGTCTGATTAATTTTCTCTTCATATTCATGTTTGAGCTTATGCAGTTTTTGGACTGCACGCCACAAAATATGCTACATACACACAGGTGTATGCAAAAGTTAGTGCACCCCTGGTCAACTTTCATGTTGATTTGTTAACTTATTTACACTTAGGAAATCAACAACCTTTGTCATTTTTCTGGAGATGTTCAGACTTTTGCACATGATTGCACGTCTGACCCGGTCAGGTTTTGCTGTTTGGTGTTCATTAACTTAAAAAGTGAGTAGCTGGACTTAAAATTAAAGGTAACAGAACTTCTAATATTAACTTAGCAGAACAGACACAAAAAACTTACAGTAGAATCTTTGATCACATTACATCTTCAGTGCTTTCATGTGTTTTTATATGTGTTAGCATTGTGTAAGTCAGACGTATTGCTTGAAATAATTTAGAACACAGTGAGTCTGCAGCTGGCTTTGTAGTGAATACAGTCGTACGCAAAACTTTAGGCACCCCTGTTCAAATGTATGCTTTGTTGATTTTCAAGTCTTCTGAAGTTCACTTCTGCACATATTATTGCACAATTACTGTTTATCTAACACAATGAAAAACAATAAAACACAAAATGTGGCTGATGTTTTCATTTCTTTTTTTTTGTGATTCATTCTTTATTATTTTTTCATTTAAAGAACAACACCCCCATTCCAGCCCCAACCCACACACACATGACTTACAAGAGGTGAAAAAATACATAAATAAATAAATAAATAAACAAAAACCAAAAAAAAACCCAACAAACTTAGCTACAACATAGGACACGGGAGAATTACATCACTCACAACTTAAACACAGTACATAGTTAAGCAAGCACAAGACACCAAACATACACTGTATGGACAAAAGTATTGGGACACCCCTCTTAATTATTGAGTAGAATGGGTCACACTGATGAGCTCAGTGACTTTAAACATGTCACTGTCATAGGATGCCACCTCTGCCACGAGTCAGTTTGTGAAATCTCTGTCCTGCTAGATCTGCCTCAGACAACTGTAAGTGTAGCGGTAACAGCTCAGATGGAGTTTGAGGAGTTATTGAGAAATTGTCAGTGCTTCACAATATAATATGTATTCAATTCAATATAATTCAAGCCTATTACTATTAATTAAAAACCTGGAATCAAGCAGTTATGAAATTATTAATACTTGCAAATAAGCAATGATAATTATCATTAGATATTTTATAGTATTTTAATTGTTATTATATTATCAGTATTATATATTTTATATTGAAGTAGCAGATGGCTGTAATGTAGATACAATTATTATAAAAAAAAAACAAAAAAGACATTGTGGAGAGAGAGTGCACATAATAGTAAAAAATAAAGCTTTATAAAAATATAATGCCATCTAGTAATATACAATATACACACATCTTCATATCTTCATTCAGTTTTTTGGTATTCTTCATTTTAGTAGCACTAGTTCTCTAGTGACTAGAACACTAGCTGTAACAAGCTGTCTGATGTTGAAACAGGACTAAACCCGTATTTAATCTAAAACTAGTCCTTAATCTCAGAGCAGACATTTTACAACTGTACACTGATTTTACTGACATCACAACCAGCACTGAACAACACAGTCTTGAAACAAGACTGATGCTCATCTAACGTAGCTTGTTTAACCAGTAAATTACTCAGTTTATAGTTTTCCTGATTGAGGCATAAAAGACAAATTCGTCATCAGCTGTTTGATTGTAAATAAAGTGCTGAAAGGACTGTTGGGTTTGTACAGCTGGTACAGATGTGTTTTTGTTTTAGAGAGGAACTCAGATGTAATGTCTAGTGAGATTACTGATTACTTCCTGGAAAAAAGTAAAGTAATCTCGTTACAAGTACTTTTCTGAGTAGCTACAGGAACAGTGGTGACAATAACAAAATAACAATATGTTATATATTTTGATACTTTGTGTGTTACCCATGTTAAAAATGGATAAGATAGAGGACAAAAGCAAACTAACTGACCCAGGACCAGAGGAAAATACAGTCAGCTGATTTGTAGGCGCTCATTCCTACTTTTAAAATAGTTACATTATTTATGATAAAAAGGAACAAGAAGTAAAGGCAGTAAACTACACAGAAGTGTCGGGTTCGGTCTGGTCTGATCTGGTTCGGTCTGGTCCCCTATAACCTTTTAGCTTTCTTTTAATGCAGCTGGGGCGCCCCTTGCAGCAAACAATCAGTAGACTAGTAGCTAGTAGAAGGAGAGATGGAACAGGAGAGAGAGACATGAGAGCAGGACAACAAAATAACTAATGTTATTAATGACATAAATAATGGATAAAACATTCACAAAGTTTATTAATAAAATCACTGGTAAAAAAAAAATACTGGAGTAATGCAGAACAGAGCAGGTACTATTTGGGTGGTGGATCATTCTCAGCACTGCAGTAAGACTGACGTGGTGGTGGTGTGTTAGTGTGTGTTGTGCTGGTCTGAGTGGATCAGACACAGCAGTGTCTGTATCTGTATGTGTAAAATCAAACCTGTCAGCACTATTAAATTGCTGAATGAAAAGCAGGAGTAGGATTTATTAAACGTAAGATGGCATAAAAACCTATTTAGCTTATGTTTACACCAGATGGTAATGTTGTAGTCAAGATCAGTAGAGATGGGTCTGAGTGGAGACTGAGACCAAAATATAAAAATAAAAAGAAGGGAGGAGTGAGGATCAAGGGGAAGAGATGAAGTCCAAATGACGTTGAGACAGAGAAAAGGCTGAGACCAAACGATGTTGAGTCAGAGTCTAAATGTTGAGATGAGACAACACTGAATGATACTGAGACCGAGTTGAGACAAAGTCAAAAAGATCTCGAGACCGAGATGAGGCTGAGTCCGAATGATCTTGAGACAGAGGCAAAACCAAGACCAAATGATCAAGATCAAGACAAGACCGAATCCAAATAATATCAAGACCCAGACGAGACAGAGTCCTAATGATGACAAGACCGAGTCCAAATCATCATGAGGCCGAGACAAGACCGAGCCCAAATGATAGCAAGTCCAGATGATCCTGAGACAAGGCCGAGTCCAAATGAACTTGAGACCAGTTTGTTTTTTTATCTGAAGTGAAAGCTCCTGCGCACTGGAGCGGTTGGTATGCGGATCAGCACCTCCAAGTCTGAGTCCATAGTCTTAGCCTGGAAAAGGATGGCATGCCCACTCCAGGTAGGGGACGCCTCTCGGTGGGGGTGTACCAGGCACGGCCTACCGGAATAAGACCCCGGGGTCGTCCTAGGATGTGCTGGAGGGATTATATCTCCAGGTTGGCCTGGGAGCGGCTTGGGGTCCCCGGGAATGAGCTGGAGGAAGTTGCGGGGGACAGGGTCGTCTGGGATTCTCTGCTCTCCCAACTGCTACCACGACCCTAGCTGGACTAAGCGGTTAAACGACGATGATGATGATGATGATGATGATGAAAGCTCCTTATGATTTTTAATAACCTACCCTCTTACTGTTGTCTATCTCTACTTCTATACTTACCCAGTAGTAAGGGTGTCTCACCTATCTTGCTAGATCTGGGAAGGGCAAGCTTACACTTCATAATTCAGGTTGCTACTGTGATCCAGATTTTTCCTGAAGCCCATTTTGTCACATCTTTCGCACACATACACACTGATCATCACTTGCAGCAGTATCGGTGCCAACAAACCGTTATAAATAATAACTGCATTGACTGTGGAGACACAGATCCTGTCACTTACTCGATTTTTGTACTTGACCCCCCCCAAACCTCCCACCCCCTTCACACTAAACCTTGGAGGTGTGGAAACTCTTACTGAGGAGAGTCTCTATTGGATTTGTCCACCATGCCCAGCCGTCTGATAATAATTGAAAATCAAGAACAATGAGGCTGCAGCTCAGGGGACACTTTATTCTGGGTGTCCTTTTCAGATAGAATAAATACTCAACAGACTCTTAGTAACATATCAGTGATGTAGCAGCAGAGAAGACACTCAGTAGATTATCAAGAAACTTTTAATTAACTGTGTAAATAAAATGTGTTTGTAATCTGCTGAATTCAGATGTTGTTAATTTTATTTGGAGTCCAAGTTTAGATCTGTAGATGTTTAACTGAGAGGAACTGAACATTAACAGGTTTAATACAGACCATCAACATCCTCAACAAGCTGATACAGACACACTGACACCATCCTGAACTTCATTGGATTAGGATTTGGTTAAGGATAGGGTTAGGATTAGGTTTTGGGTTGAGGTTAAGGTTAGGATTAAGGTTAGGATTAGGTGTTGGATTGAGGTTAGGGTTAGGATTAGGATTATAACCCTTTCAAACTTTAATTAAAACCAAAGTGAAAGCACTCAGTAACTGCTTCTATATGCCGGAATAGGAGATATTAGTCTATAAACAACCTGAATAAATGCTCTTGTAAGTGGCCAGTGAGTGGATGTACAAGGAAGGTGTTTCTAATAAAGTGGCCAGTGAGTGGACGTACAAGGTAGGTGTTTCTAATAAAGTGGCCAGTGAGTGGATGTACAAGGTAGGTGTTTCTTAAAAGTGGCCAGTGAGTGGACGTACAAGGTAGGTGTTTCTTAAAAGTGGCCAGTGAGTGGACGTACAAGGTAGGTGTTTCTAATAAAGTGGCCAGTGAGTGGATGTACAAGGTAGGTGTTTCTAATAAAGTGGCCAGTGAGTGGATGTACAAGGTGTGTGTTTCTAATAAAGTGGCCAGTGAGTGGACGTACAAGGTAGGTGTTTCTTAAAAGTGGCCAGTGAGTGGACGTACAAGGTAGGTGTTTCTAATAAAGTGGCCAGTGAGTGGACGTAGAAGGTGTGTGTTTCTAATAAAGTGGCCAGTGAGTGGACGTACAAGGTAAGTGTTTCTTAAAAGTGGCCAGTGAGTGGACGTACAAGGAAGGTGTTTCGTAAAAGTGGCCAGTGAGTGGATGTACAAGGAAGGTGTTTCTAATAAAGTGGCCAGTGAGTGGACGTACAAGGTAGGTGTTTCTAATAAAGTGGCCAGTGAGTGGACGTACAAGGTGTGTGTTTCTAATAAAGTGGCCAGTGAGTGGACATACAAGGTAGGTGTTTCTTAAAAGTGGTCAGTGAGTCGATGTACAAGGAAGGTGTTTCTAATAAAGTGGCCAGTGAGTGGACAAAAAAGGTGAGTGTTTCTAATAAAGTGGCCAGTGAGTGGACGTACAAGGTGTGTGTTTCTAATAAAGTGGCCAGTGAGTGGACATACAAGGTAGGTGTTTTTAATAAAGAGGCCAGTGAGTGGACATACAAGGTAGGTGTTTCTAATAAAGAGGCCAGTGAGTGGGAGCCCCAGGTAGGTTTGTCTGGGGATGTTCAGACTTTTGCACATGATTGCACGTCTGGCCCGGTCAGGTTTTGCTGTTTGGTGTTCGTTAACTTAAAAAGTCAGTAGCTGGACTTAAAATTAAAGGTAACAGAACTTCTAATATTAACTTTGCAGAACAAGAACATCTGTCTTTTGTGCCGTTAATTTAAATGTAATAAGCTCAGCATTTCAATGCAGCCGGTTGTGACGTTTAAGCTGAAACACCATGTCTTTGCCGGTGCAGTGTGTCTGCAGTGTGTAGCTGATCTTACCCAGGACGGCGATGATGCAGAACAGGTTAGCGATGATGATAGCGTCTTTCGGACACTTGCACACTCGGATGCGTAACTGGTTGATGCTCTTCTGAACCGGCGTACCTCCGTCTGAGATTTCAATCTCTAGAATGTTTTCTTCTGAAGAGTCAGTGCTAAGGTCTTGATTCAACATGATGGTGGCAGTGTTGTCTGAAACATGTCGGAGAAACACAATCAGCTGTATTTATTTATTTGTTTGGGCAAATATGCCACTTTTTAGGCAACTGGCTAATGCCCCACCCCTGCTGCCTGACAAACAGTTCACACCAACGACAAAAAGATTGAAATGTAGACAGCGTTGAATAAAGAACTCCTACCTTGTCGGTCCACCTTGTAGATGTTAAGTCAGAGACTTTAAAAGCACCATCTGTCCTTTACAAAGTCTTACTTAAACTGAAATTACTTAAATTATTTCCCTTTAACTTCCATTCAAAGTTAAAAACGTTTTTTTCCTTCTCCTGTAAAGTTACCATTGTGGCGATACGACAGCGACGATATGTCTTATTTATGCAGCTTATACATGTTTAAATAGGTCTGCCAGTATTTTAGAAATTTAGCTGAAAATGTTCCTCACCTAGGTTGTCATGGAGGGAGAAGCTGGAGCTCCTTGTTGTCAGAATGAACCGGAACGGTCCAGGGTTTTCATCCCTGTCAGTGGCCCCGATCGTTCTAATGATCTGCAAAGCAAAGAAATAAATTTGATTTAAAATTGCAGCTCAGCATAAAATCACCCCTGTTACCACAAATGTAGTCGATCTTTCAAGAAATTATAGTTTTAAAACATACTGTTCACTCTCCAGTCCATACAGACCACATATGGAAACCAAGCTGAAAAAACAGTCTGTTTTCAATTCATTGTTTTTGTGATGTCACAAAAGTCAACTCATTTACATTTATAAAGAGAGGATGGAAAATAGTCATGAAAAATTTAATAATTTAGAGCAAATAACACACAAATATTATAAAGAGACGTCAGAAGTAAAAAGTAAAATACAACAAAAACGTAGAATATCATATCTCAGTCATACAGGACGATTTTATAGATAACAGAAGCAGAAACTTCAGACACTAAACGTGTTTATTAAGTGACCACATTGATGGTAAAATGAAGAATCATGTAAAGTTTTGGATAAATAATGAAATTTTCATGAATTCCTCACCGTTCCTTTTTTAGCGTTCCCACAGATGGACATGTTGCTCGCATCGACCAGTTCAGGCTGATTGTCGTTGATGTCCAGAACGTTTATCTTGACAATCGTGGACTCTTTTAGTCCTGTAGATACAAAGAGATGATTTTTACTGCAGATACAGATGTTTGTGGTTCTACAGTTTATAATACGAAAACATCAAAAGAGTGTATCAGCCCTTTAATCTGCTGTGTCTTATAGATTTGTATGAATAACCGACTCTAAATGTAGGTAATGTGATATAAACTGAGTCTGTTCTACAGTTTTTCATTAGGCTGAATGAATAACCGACTCTAAATGTAGGTATTGTGATATAAACTGAGTCTGTTCTACAGTTTCTTATTAGGCTGAATGAATAACCGACTCTAAATGTAGGTATTGTGATATAAACTGAGTCTGTTCTACAGTTTCTCATTAGGCTGAATGAATAACTGACTCTAAATGTAGGTATTGTGATATAAACTGAGTCTGTTCTACAGTTTCTCATTAGGCTGAATGAATAACTGACTCTAAATGTAGGTATTGTGATATAAACTGAGTCTGTTCTACAGTTTCTCATTAGGCTGAATGAATAACTGACTCTAAATGTAGGTATTGTGATATAAACTGAGTCTGTTTTACAGTTTCTCATTAGGCTGAATGAATAACTGACTCTAAATGTAGGTATTGTGACCAAAAGAAAATCTTTAAAACAGGACAATATGCCCCCTCTACCTGGGATAAGAAGCCACTCTGGTAAATCTTTAAATAATCGATGTTGCATAGTGTCTGTCAAATAATTTCTAGTCTTTGCATTTAAAAACGTCATAAATCAAATAGCAACACTAAAAATATAGTATTTATTATAGTTTTTTAGAAAATGTTATAAAATATTTTTAAATATATTTTAAAACGAAGTTGACGTCTCAGTTCACTGTACAGTTCATGTGTAAAATCTAAAGTTTTTACATTGAGTGAGTAACAATATAAATTTACAAAAAGCAAACACACTGCTCTCTTAGCACCTCCCCCTTTTCCCATATATTCTGTGTATTTTTCTTATGTTAGTATGAACGCATTGATCACTGTTATTCAAAGACAACTGACCTCAAAAAGTTACAGAATAAAGAATAAATCTGAGTTTCCAGAATGAATTAGATCATAATCCCTCAGTAAAGGTGTCGAGATTAGATGTGGCTCCATTATTTATCAGGAGGGTAAATAAGTGTTGGGAGAACATCTCACCTCCACCGCTTGGAGACATTTCCTGTGCTGTGACCATGTATTTGTGTGTGGCCTCTGTTTCTCGGTCCAGTTCTTCCTTCAGGGTGAGCTGACCTGTATTCTCATCTATTTCCAATGGACAGTTGTGCCCCCTGATGGAGTACCTGATAAAAGACCATCTCCATGTTAAATATGATAACAGCTCATTCAGCATCAAACACACAGTTTTCCAAATATAGTTTATCAGTCAAAACGTGTTCAGTGTCTGAAGTTTGCTTCTTTAGTTTTAACACTGGAGCTATGAGGCTAATGTAGCTAATAAGTAATGGAAACATATCCACCAGTTTGTATGGACATCCAATATCTGACACAGTCTGTTCACAAACAGTTGAACAGCTGAAATTACATGGCAGTTAAACACAGAGCAGGAATTAAACCACAGAGAGGTTATTTTTGGTGTTTTGCTGGGCAGCTGTGTCCGTCAGACTGAAGGCTCCACCGTCTCTATGAGCTACAAGAATCTGCGTGTTGTTCAGGTGATCGGCTGCTTCACAGGTCTTTAGAATGACTTCATTCATTTTAACTGTTTTATTGTTATGATTTTATATTGTTTACATACATGAATTAGTGCTTATTCTATTTTATTTAAGTTATTCATTAATTTGCAGGATTTTTCTTGCGTGATTTGGCCCACTCCCGCTTGCAGAGGGCTCGTTTCCTGCCTGCTTCTGCACACAGCACTGACAATTAAATGTAAATGTAACGTAACAAAATTAGTCCCGTATGTCAAGATATTGTGGCAGATCAAGCAGGAATCTGTGGGAGTGCAGACTCTCTAGTGTGAGCATGTGCAGAGCTCGCCAGTATGCGGGCAGTAAGGACTGTGTTGCGAGATGAGTCATCCTGTAAAAAGGAGAGATGCAGCTGGGGAGAGAGTTTCTCCCTCTGGAGGAAACGCTGAGCTTTGTGACTTTGCAGAATGTCTACATGCATGAAAAGCTATATGGTTCACTCAGCCTGTTGTGGTGAGCTACAGCATATTATCAGCATTGTGTCTCTGTGATGTTCGCTGAGATACAAAGTCTAATTTCACCTCAGAAAGTATCATAACACAAACTAATATCAGAAAATAATCAAGGTTATGTCAACTAGAGATTAAAACTGGGAAATTCAACCTTTAGGACAAATAATGCCTGTTGGAATTAGTGTTTATAAATGTTTGTGTAGGTCTGTGTTAGTGGTCATGAAGAGCTTATGAGCAGGTGTCATGTAGCCTTATGAACACTGACCCACAGTAAAGCAAATTAATGAAGAAAAATTCAGACACTAAACATCTCCTTGTTGTTTGGGATACGGGGTTCTGTCCAAACTGTCACTTTAAAAAAAAATTTTAATTTACAGTGAAAACTGTTTGTTCTACTGATTGTGGATTATAGCAGTAAACAAACAGTGTATATAGAATATAGTTTACTTCATCCTGTAGTTGGTCCTGTCCGGGTCTCTGGCTGAGACGGAGCCGATGACTTTATTTCTAATCGGGCCCTCTTGGACGTCAAAGGTGTACTCCGTCTCGCTGAAGACCGGTGGTTCATCAACATCAATCACAGTGATGTTCACTTGGGCAGTGGTCAGCATGGATCCCTGATTATCTGGAGGCTGAGCCACGCCGTCTTCTCTGACCTCCACTTTAAAGCTGTACGTTGAATTGGTCTCATAGTCCAGGCTCTGGAGGAAATTATGCCATAAAGGTTAAAATATTGAAATTTCTTGGATTTACACCATCTGGTAAAGGTGCGATCACACTCTCATACAAGCACACAAATAAATAAGGTATATTAGTTGGTATCTGTGAGCCGCTGTTAAGGGACATGATCATTTCAGTTATTAAAGTTTTAGTCAACAGAGGAAACGATGAAAACTCAAATTTCACATGCAGCAAGAACTTTTAATACCTTAAAATTTGCCATTCGTCTTTTGGAGAGATAATAGATTAATAGGGCTTAATACAAATAATGTGTGGACGCAGACGTCTACACTACTAGGGGGCGGTACAGTGGCTACATGAAAACATCTGTGAAATCTTTAGGAAACAAAGCATCAGGTTATGTTTTGGGATGCAGAATTTCTACAATAGACTACAGCGCCCCCTAGAATTATTATCCTTCCCGGTAAAAATGAGCAATGAATGTAAAAAAAAAAAGTCTTTGTTGTTTATATATGAAAATTAGAAAAATAGTCTCAATGAGGTCAAATTGCACCAAGAAAAAAGTCATCGCTCGTCACAGTATTCAGGCTTTTACATTTAGAGTCAGTTATTCATTCAGCCTAATGAGAAACTGTAGAACAGACTCAGTTTATATCACAATACCTACATTTAGAGTCGGTTATTCATTCAACCTAATGAGAAACTGTAGAACAGACTCCGTTTATATCACAATACCTACATTTAGAGTCAGTTATTCATTTCAGATGTTATAATGTTTGTATGTGTGAAGGTCACGCTGGGTTTTTCTTGTGTAATTTAGGTATTTTGTGAAAAATAGGACTGATTGGGATTTTTACCAATTTTGCAACAGTAGCTATGGAAGAAAATGTGGGCGGAGCCTGGGTAGTTTGTCAGTGTATGTTTAAATAAAGTGTATGAGGTTGTTCTAGTCTGTAATTCTGTCATAGTTTTTAAATGAGTAAAGTCACCTTTCTGAGTTTGAGAGCTCCGTTGTTTTGGTCATCCGGTTCCACGTAGAAGACGTCATTAAAGTTCTGCAGAGTAAATCTGGGTTTTTTGTTCTGCTTCTCGTCCCGGTCCTCCACAGGTAACGTGCCGACTGTGAAGTGTGGCTCCTCGTTCTCTCTCACCCTAAAGCTGTAGATTCCTGAAAGGAAACAAGATGTGGTTCTTTTTGGATCATTTGAATAACAAAATGTAAATATATGTTATAAATCATCACTGTAAATTATTCACATTCATTCAAAATTGTTCAAAAAAGGGAAGCAAGCTGTAAGATTTCATGTTTACCTGATTTTAAATTTAAGCTTTAAAATTATGTACAGTGCTGTTTGACCACATTGATCGCCAGCTCGGTCTGTAGAATCCATGTGGTACCAGGCATCGTTCTGGTGTGACATCACAACTGCTAAACTCAGCTAACATGGAACTAGTTTACCACTAACACTGACCGCTTTATCGGCCGTTCGAGTGCTTTCTGGTGAGATTTTAGTAGCAAAATGTCCAAATGCTCCATTATAAAAGTTCACATACCTTTATTGAAGGTTGCCATGTTGTCATTGATATCGTTGATATTAATGGTCACTATGGTGGTTGTACTGAGTCCTCCAGGTAAACCAGGTAAGTCTGAGGCCTGGACAACCAGTTTATACTGACTTTGAGTCTCACGGTCCAGTTTATTATCCTGAACAGTGATTTCACCTAAAACAAGCAAAAACATGTGGATTCACTGATTCTGCTGAGGAAACACACACACACACACACACACACACACACACACACACATATATCAGAGACTTTAAACATGGCACTGTTATAGGATGCCGCCTCTGCCACATGTCAGTTTGTGAAATCTCTGTCCTGCTAGAGCTGCCCCAGACAACTGTAAGCGCTATTATTGTGGAATGGAAGCGTCAAGGAACAACGACAGCTCAGCCACGAAGCGTCAGACCACACAAACTGCCGAGTGCTGAAGCACACAGTGCCTATCCTCTGTCGAATCATCACTGAAGAGCTCCAAACTGAGCCTGGAAGCAACAACAGCAAAATAACTGCACAGTAGGAGCTTCACAAAATGGGTTTCCATGGCTGAACAGCTGCACAATATTGATCTAGCAAAAACTGACAAAACTGAGCTAAACTTGATATTGCGGCAGTTTTATGGCTCAGTCTGATTTGGTCAGACTCTGAAGATCAGACTACACGTTTGCCGAACGGTATTCAGTTTATTTCTGGCTGATTCCAGGTTGTTTAGCTGTTCTTCTGTCACAGCTGCCGACTGAAAAGCTGCTCAGTGGTGATGACAGTTTGGGAATTTAGTGTAAGGAGCTGGAGAACGAACTGCCAGCTGTGCAGCGAGTGGGTGGATTTCGTTACTCTGATGTAGCAACGAGCTGCTCGTTAAGGAACTATAATTTGGTGAAGGAACTGCGAACATTAAACATATTAAACGCCGCGTTCACGGCCCAGTTTATTAATTTATTACTTTATTTATTCAACTGTTACAGAGCTATAGAAATAAGCTAGAGAAAATGAGAAGGAGTGTGTTATCGCAAAATAACATCAGAGCTGTGATGATCTACGGTGACCAAATCACAGCCGTGATGTTATTTCGTGATAACACACTCCCTCTCATGATCTACTGCTTAAACAGTGTCTGACCTCACAAATGCTCTTCTGGATAAATGGCAAAAATTGCCGAAGTCACTCTCCAAAATCTTATAGAAGCTTCCCAGCAGAGTGGAAGCTGTTAGAGCTGCAAAGGGGGACCAACTCCATATTAATGCTCCTGTAGGCGTGATGTGTAGGTGTCCTAAAACTTTTGTCCATTTTGGTCCATGTTGTGTGTGTATAAGTATAATCTTTGTACAAATCATCTCTCTATCTCTCTGTATATATATATACAGCAAAAGCTGTATGAGAAATGAGGAATAGTCACTCTTTACACTTTTTAGATTTACAGTTTCTAGACTATCTTGACTGTCTGTGGAAGACGGCTCCCTTCAGTCTGAGAGGAGATGAGACCCCTGAGCAGAAAGCATATATATATATATATATATATATATGTGTGTGTGTGTGTGTGTGTGTGTGTGTGTGTGTGTGTGTGTGTGTGTATCTCGACGTCTGTCTTGTTTTAAATAATTTTTATGCTGTAAAATATTGTTATTCTATCAATTGCCAAAATTATCTGCCACCGCAGTGAGATCATTTCAGTAGATAAAATTACAATCAAAACATGTAAAACATGCAGCGTATTCCAGTCTTTTTGTTGGTTTGTTCATCATTAAATGTTCACATAATGTAAAGAGCAGCTGGTGTTTCTGAATGGTGAGAAAATATTAAAAAATGAATGAATTTTAGTAACTTTGTATTTGTACCTGTGTTACTGTTGATGCTGAAATATTGTGTTCCATTCAACAACTTATACGTGACTTTTCCGTTGGGAGATGTTGGATCATCTGCATCGGTGGCTCTAACAGTCAGCACTGCAGCTCCTGTAAAAATATCACATTTGCATTGTTATTCCTGTAAATGCAGTATGTAAAAATGTAATCGGTTGAGTGAGTAACTGAGGGGGCGTCAGGTGAAGACCCTCCTGATGATGCTGCTGCTGCACATCTCGAACTATTTAATCAGAGCCATTGCTTCACCCCCTTTTCTGTGTTATAATATTTTAGATTAATGGTAAATTATTATTAGTTTTGCTCATGTTATTGTTTGCTATCCAGTGTCGACCAGAGGAGGATGGGTTCCCCTTTTGAGTCTTGGTTCCTCTCAGCGTTTCTTCTTCTTGCTCTTAGGGAGATTTTGCTGCTACTGTCTCCATTGGCGACGCTTATGGGGGCTCAGACCCGGATTTTTCTGTAAAGCTGTTTTGTGACAACATCTGTTGTAAAAAGCGCTAAATAAACAAACTTTGACTTGACTTGGGGCACTTACTTTTTCACACTAATCATTCAAAAGCTATACTTTGTGTGTTATTTGTTTGTTATTTAAATACCTGAACAGAAGAAATCAGGAAGGGGCAAATACATTTTCACATCACCTTAGATGTTTTTTTTTTTCTCTTTGTAAATTTTAGTGCACGATTTCTATTTTTTGCAGAGATTAACGTACAGGGCAAAAATAAATCATAAAATATAATTCCAGTATGTTAATTATCAATGTGACTGTATATAAAGTGACTGAGTGCAGAAGTGAAAGTGCAGCAGATACAGTGAGTATCATGGCTGAGGTAGCAGTTCAGTGAAAATGTACACAGTAAGTAGGAGAAGGTGCAACTTTAACTCTATGAACCGTTAGCAGCCTGAAAACACCTTCAGTGAGATTTAGTGAGATGGTCCTGTACCTTGGCGTGAGCGCTCCCTGATGGATCCAGTGTAGGTCTCAGAGAAGACTGGCGAGTGGTCGTTAATGTCTTCTACTTTTATAGTGAATTCTATGTCGTCATCCAGGGGCTGTTTGGTGATGGTGTCAACGATGTGAGCTTTCAGTTTGTAGGAGCTTTTCTTCTCTCGATCCAGAGTGGCCATAACCAAGATCTCTCCAGCCTTATTCACAGTAAAGAGGTCATTCACTCCATCCACTCCTTCTCCAGAGATTTTAAACTGAGTATTGGCGCCTGCACGGGTGTTTAATAGCTGGAAAAGATAAAAGTTTAAGCAACATATAAAAAAATACAAATATTAAGAAATATTTTGTTAAAGTCATTCAATTACACAGCCTATAGAATTGCTGTAAGGATATTATAAGATTATTTAACATATTTTTGAGAATATTTTGTTCATTTTAAGTCATTTGTTTAATAAATTTAATTAGATTTTCTACTGCAATCCTCAGATGATGATAATTAAATTTTCTTGTTGTACTGGGAGATGATGTTACTTGTTTCTGTAAATAAGTGAAATGATCTTGAATTTTCCTAAAATAAAAACAGTTTTCTACCAGTAAAATTAGATTATTTTACCAGATAAAGTTACTATTGCAAAGACGATTTCTATAGTCAAGACAGAATTTTCGCTGTGTAATTTTGCTCCTTTAGAAGCTCTTACCTGTCCGATTAGCTGTGGAAGATTTTGGGGTGGTACTTCCTCAAAAGCAAACATCTGGGAAATTCTCCATTCTCGCTTTTGTCTGTGGAGAACCTGACTGTGCTGGACATCCTTAACATCTTCAGCCACACTGAGGATGAACTGCAGGCCCAGGAAACCTGCCCAAAGTAAAGTCCAGGCCATCTGCCTCCAGACAGGGTGGATCATCCTCTGGAGAAAAACAAAGAGCAATTACTGATCACTCTGAATCAGACAGTGAGGGACGCTGACCAGGCCAGTGACCCTGTAACTTTCAGAAGAGAAAAGGTGTGAGGTGGTGATGGTCTATCTGAAGGTCTGAGAAGTTCTAATACATGTTTTTATCTCTTATAACATCAGTTTGATCTCTGAAAGTGAGGCTTTGGGTACAAAACCTTTCTAAAAGCTCTTGGTTTCCTTTGCTATAGTTGCTCGTACTGAGATCCGCCAGAGGAAAGGAAAACCTAAAGAGGGATCTCTTTATTAGCTCTGTAGTTTCGTCTGGAGAATCACAACAAAGCAGAAGTTTCTCCTGCTGCTCAGATGTTTCTCCAGAGAAAAAGAGCTCAGTGACCTCATGTTTCTCCTGTTAAATGTTAGTAGAGATCTCAGTAAAGACTCTCATTGTGCTCAGATTTGAAGATAATAATGTTTATCTGTAGCTGAACTCTCATCTCTCTTTTATTATTTATGTATCATACATACATACATACATATATCATCTAAACCGCTCATCCTTCTGGGTCGCGGTGGGGTGCTGGAGCCTATCCCAGCTGTCATTGGGCGGAAGGCAGGATACACCCTGGACAGGTCGCCAGTCCATCGCAGGGATTTATGTATCCTTTTGGTTGAATTTTAGGAGAATCACCATTAAGTCTCCTGAGCAACATCCTTTTCTCTGGGCAGTGCTGGCACAGAGAGTGACCACTAACTAGATCAGCATTGCAGTCAGCCATGCTAGTAACTAAACACTGAGCACAGAACAGCTGCAGTCTCTCCATACAGTAACACAACTGATCATGTTAACATCGCAACATTGATATCAGCTGCCAAGAATTGGTAGGAAGCACTTTGGCGGCCACTTTTATTTGTGTAAGGTGTGAAAAGGAACGAGGATGTGAGAAATCTTTGGAGTTTATCAGGTATTTTGACATGATGTAAGAAATGACATTTTCATTGGCAATGATGGACCGGTTCTCACTAAAAATACTGGGCCTGAACTGGCCACCCCATTGTAAACGTTCGGGCTACACCCCTGCCCACAACCCTGGTCACCAAATTCTGCTCTGAAGAGACATTTTCCACACAGTGTGAAGCTTAAACTCACTGTAAAGCTGAGCAGTCTTAACGTATCCCAATCCCAGATAGCTGCTTTAGCTGGACTGACTGCTCCCATTGTTGGCTCTCATTTGGCTGATATGAAGATGAGGTGGATTCGTTTCCCAAACGGCTGAACCTCGAACACTCGGGCAGCTTCACTCAGTCGCCCACTTTCACATGAAACCCCCTGAAAACTACTAAAGAGGTGACTTCCTGCCTTTGTTGAGCTTAAATCCTCTAATAATTCTGAAAGTTTTAGATTCTCATTGAATTTGAACTTATTTTTCTGTATTTCCACATTATAGAGTGAATAAACAGTTCAATCACACGCTCTAAAGTGAAAAAAAACGGCTCAATCAGACGCTCTAAAGTGAATAAACCAGTTCAATCAGACACTCTAGAGTGACTAAAATGGTTCAGTCAGACCAATACTTTTGTCCATATAGTGTATATATACAGTGCAGATTGTTTCATGTTTGATAAGATTTATAATATTATATCTGGAAATATAAGATTAAATTATCTTGATTTAAAAGTTATTTACTAGTTTCTATCTTTGAATTCATGTTTTTTTCTTAAATTCATCATGAATTTGTCATTTATGCCTCAGTTAGTCAAGAAATCTTAAAACTGAGTAATTTACTGGTAAATCAAGCTACAATCAAGCCACATTAGACAGAGCACCAATCTGTACTGTTCTTTCTTTCACTAAAACAATCTGTTGAAGATTCAGAGACGCAAAATCAAGTTCAGTTTGATTTAAGAATCAGAATCAGAGTTTCCTCTGTTATCAGGTTTAGTTTTATTTCATTCAGAAATATTTGATCTAAACAGCAGCACTTTCTACTTATCAGAGCTACTTATTTCTAGTTTGGGACTCATTTTCACGATTTCCTGTCGAGTGAAATGATCTTGCTGCATGTAACAGATAATTTCACTAGTATAAAGTCATTTTCCCCTCAAACAGGCTGAACGGGAGGGCTAAACTGCTGTAGGCTGAATGGTGGAGCTAAACAGCTGTACTGAATGGTAGCTAAACTGCTGTAGCTGAATGGTGGAGCTAAGCTGCTGTAGCTGAATGGGTGGAGCTAAACTGCTGTAGCTGAATGGTGGAGCTAAACTGCTGTAGCTGAATGGTGGGGCTAAACTGCTGTAGCTGAATGGTGGAGCTAAACTGCTGTAGCTGAATGGTGGAGCTAAACTGCTGTAGCTGAATGGTGGAGCTAAACTGCTGTAGCTGAATGGTGGAGCTAAACTGCTGTAGCTGAATGGTGGAGCTAAACTGCTGTAGCTGAATGGTGGAGCTAAACTGCTGTAGCTGAATGGTGGAGCTAAACTGCTGTAGCTGAATGGTGGGGCTAAACTGCTGTAGCTGAATGGTGGAGCTAAACTGCTGTAGCTGAATGGTGGGGCTAAACTGCTGTAGCTGAATGGTGGGGCTAAACTGCTGTAGCTGAATGGTGGAGCTAAACTGCTGTAGCTGAATGGGTGGAGCTAAACTGCTGTAGCTGAATGGTGGGGCTAAACTGCTGTAGCTGAATGGTGGAGCTAAACTGCTGTAGCTGAATGGTGGAGCTAAACTGCTGTAGCTGAATGGTGGGGCTAAACTGCTGTAGCTGAATGGGTGGAGCTAAACTGCTGTAGCTGAATGGTGGAGCTAAACTGCTGTAGCTGAATGGGTGGAGCTAAACTGCTGTAGGCTGAATGGGTGGGATAATCTGCTGTAGGCTGAATGGGTGGAGCTAAACAGCGAGTGAGTTTTGATAATGTAGCAGTGTTTAAATACAGTAGATCTCTGTGTAAAGAAAATGAGCTCCACCCAAAATATAATGGTTGTTACTGCTGGTTTTGGGTCCAGATTTAAACCCTTTAGTGAATATTTGGTCTCATACTAAACTCAAACTAGCTCAGCAGTGTTTTTCAGCTGTTTGAAGCCGTCAGTGCTGAGTGGATCAATACTGACTCTTCTTTCTGTAAAAGACTGTCTGCACATTTACACACTAAACTACAACATTTACAGAAATCAAATCTCCCACAGTAATTTACTGCGTCTGTTTCTGTTCACAAAAAAAAGGTCTGTGTATTTATTTGGAAATAAAGATTTTGGCTTTCAATAAAAGAGGTCAACAATGATATAAAAAACAATGATATAAAAAAGAATGAAATCAGAAAGAATTAAAGAGCGGTCACTGTTATCAGTCACTGATTTCACTCTTTAGAATGAATTTTTACAAAACAGATCAATGATGATGCAGTTTATTTTGTTAAAAAAAACATGAAAATCTAGCATATTCTAAAACAAAGAATATATTTGTAATATATCTTCAGAGCTGAGTCTGTTCTACAGTTTCTCATTAGGCTGAATGAATAACTGACTCTAAATGTAGGTATTGTGATATAAACTGAGTCTGTTCTACAGTTTCTCATTAGGCTGAATGAATAACCGACTCTAAATGTAGGTATTGTATATATATATGTGAAATATCTTCAGAATATTGATTTTTTTGACCAATCACTGAGTTTATTTTCTCCTTAAAGTAAAGAAAAAAAATAACTGAATTAACTTTCCGTGATAAAAAATGATCAATAATTGTATAACGACATAACGAAGACCCTTAAAAAGAAACAGTTAATGAACGGTCAGTGGTTTTGATCACTGATTGTACTTTTTCTCACATGTTTGATGCTTCAGTCTCAGTAAAAGAGAAGAATGAAGTCATTAATGAAGATAAAGACTCTCCTACCTGACGAAGCTCCTCCAGCTGAGCTGGTTTCTGTTTTAATCCAGAGAGAAAAATATCAGTCAGTTTAAACTCCAGCTGCTCTCCCAGCTCAGCTCAGCTCAGCTCAGCTCAACTTTCCTGTTATGGTCACTAATCTCCTTAATGGAAGTTCAAAACTTTCAGGAAAATCAGATAATCAACATCAGAGAGAGAGAGAGAGAGAGAGAGAGGCGTGATCCTCACGGAGAGAGAGAGACGAGGAGAAGGAAGGGAAAAAAGAAATGGGGAAAAGAGAGGAGGAGCAAAAAGAAATATGGGGAAGGGGGGATAAAGGAGAGAGAGAAAGGGGGAAACTGAGAGTGGAAAGAAAGAAAGAGGGGATAGAGGGAGGGAGAAAGAAGGAAGACAAAGCAGAAGAGAAGGAAGAGAAAGAGGGGGAAAGAAAGCTGGAGAGAGAGTCAACCAGATATGATGCTCAGAAAGAGAGAGAAGTGAAAAGTGGAGAGAGGAAGGTGAAAGGGAGATAAAAGTGAGGGGGGGTTGAAAAAAAAAGAAAGTGAAGAATGATGGAGAGTAAGAGGGAGTGGGAAAGAGAGAGAGAAGGATTAGAGAAGAAAGAGATGAAAGAAAGTAGGGACGAAGAAAACATGGAAGAGACTGTAAGCGAGAGAGAAAGAACGTTGGGAAAAAAGAAAGGGGGAGAGTGAGGTGGAGAAAAGAGAGGATAAAAAGGAAGATGGAAAGAAAAAGAGGGAGGTAAAGAAAGAGAGAGAGAGAGAGAGAGAGAAAAAGGGTAAAGGAGGAGAGGAGGACAGAGAGCTGGGCGAGTGAAGGAGGGAGAGTGGTCAGACTCCTGTGCTGAGTGTCGGTGCTGACAGTGCAGTGAAGGAGAGCAGATGATTATTATGGAGCTCTATGATGAAGATTATGATAAACAGGTTAGAGCAGTTGATCCTGTGAAGCTCCACTAGAGCTGTTAACATTCCAGAGCTGTGATTCTGTTAAAATCTCCCGATACTGTCTAATCTGCTGTGGAAGAAAAGGGGCGGAGCCAAATCACACCAACATTCACCCCAGAGTTACTGTAGTGGACCAGCAGGACCTGTTTGGTGTTTGATGTTCGCTTCTTTATTTTTAGCGCTGGAGCTACGAGGCTAAATTGACGCAATAAATTACCCTTTCCAGGCTCCGCCCACAAACGTGTTCTGCTAAAAATCCCATCCAGCCGAACAGATTTAAAAAGGAATTCAGGATAATTAACTGGTTAGGATGTAAACAGAGTCGTTCAGAGTGGTTTGGTGTGAAACGAAAAACTTACCGAGTCAGAACTGTTCACAGTGGTGGTGATAGGAACCAGACATCCACCTCTAAAAGCTCCCTCACAGAAAGTTACTACATGAAATGGTTATGAATTCACTGCCTGATGACTGAGACACTGTTTTATGATAGTTTTGATCTAAATGTAAGTTTTGTGATATAAACTGAGTCTGTTCTACAGTTTCTCATTAGGTTGAATGAATAACTGACTCTAAATGTAGGTATTGTGATATAAACTGAGTCTGTTCTACAGTTTCTCATTAGTTGATGATAACGACTCTAAATGTAGGTATTGTGATATAAACTGAGTCTGTTCTACAGTTTCTCATTAAGTTGGCCAAGGTATCAACATTACCTACGAAAGAACACATTTGTGGACAGCTAACAAGCTAACTAGCATCAACCATTAGCATGGTGCTAACCATTTTCCTCAAACTGTGTGTGTTCAGTATCTCTAGTAGTCTTGATTATGTGGTTTCTGACACTGTATGATACGCTGTTGTCTATAAACATGGGCTGAAGTACATCAGCAAAAACAGTAGCAATAACAATCTTGGCAGAAAAGTGTTGTATGTATGGACAGATGGATGGACAGACAGATAGACGGGTGGATGTATTAGTGCCCTTCAAAATAAAAGTTCTTGTCTAAACAAACTTAAAACATTTCTCTTTTTAAACTGAACTACATACAGCAGCGCGGCAGTGCAAAGCAAAAGTTAAAGTAATTACATATTAATTCATAGTAATTAAAAGTTAATATGAAATTCTTTAAAATGATCTTTCTCTGTTGCATGGACTGTAAAGCACTGCATTTAATGTATGAAAGGTGCTATATAAATAAAGATTCATTATTATTATTATTATTATTATTATTAACTAAGAAGAAAAAGAGTCAGTTCTTTGGACAAATCATTATGGTGTTTATACAATTAATAAATTAACAGGTTTATGGAAAAGTGTTGTTTTCTCCTTTTTTCCACCTGGCCTGTAAAATATACAAAGGGCCAGTGAAATTCGGATCTACTGGGAGAAACATACTACATTGGACACTGGTTCTATAAAGAACCATGAACACTCAGGGAACCATTTGCATCCTTAAATGGTTCTTGGCATGGTGAAACGGTTCTTCAGATTGATGGAATGTGTTGTATGTTGTTCTATGTAGCACCAAAAAGGTTCTGCTATGGTTACGATGTCAAGCTTGCAACATTAGAAGAACCATTTTTGGTGCTATATAGACCCATTTTCCATAAAGTTCTATATAGAACCATATAGAACCACTGTCTTTAATAAAGAACCCTTAAAGAACTGTCTATTTTAAGAGTGTACACATCTGGGTGGGTTTTGCAGCTTCGCATGTTTTGACTAAATCTTCACATCCTTCCTGTTTCAAGACAAACGTGCAATTTGGCTCAGCGCCAGGCTGCTTATCTGACCCTTTAATTCTGTTCCTGATTTCAGATCTTTCAGTGCAGCTGCAGAATCCTCAGTGTTTTACTCTCAGAGTTAAAATTAACACTAACCCAGCGTTTACATAGTAGTTAAAATTTACAAAGTAGTTAAATTTCTGTCACAGTGGTGTTTTATTACATGTGAAAGAGTATTTTTAACACTGAACTGTGTTCTTCTTTCACTAGGAGTCTCATTTCCAACATTCAGAGTGTGGTTTCATAACATGTGAATGTATTTCTGAAGTGTTTATCTCCATATTAATGTATGCACTGCATTTCCACCATGAGTTTTTTTTCACTTTTCAATGTCAGAATGTTTCTAGACTTTCCTGCAGGGCTACAGAGAGTCAGTATGAACACTTATCACGCTGAAAATCTCCTCATTGTGTTTACATAAGGTTAAATGTGTTGACCCACGAGACTTCGCTCCCTACTGTTAAACATGAAAGTATGGAGAGGCTTAATTCTGTTTTCCTGCTCTGGAGCTCTTTACCATCTACTTTCAGAATCAGAATTACTTTATTTATAATACAAGGCATCAGTCTTGGTGAGTCACACATGTATGACATTAACACACTGAACAGACCAGATAAACACAGACTGATAACAACACTAAAGAATTTCACTGTAAAAAAGCGGTAAAGAACTGGCAGCAGGGTTGCCAGGAACTTGGCATTAAATTAAAGGTATGCTACTGTTGTAAAAATGTACAGTTTAATAGTGTTTTTTACAAAAACAGTGTATAACCATAATTTAGTACATTTATAGTATAATACTGATAGAGGTTAACAGTTCATTACCGTTTTTGATGGGGGTGCATTAACTTTCCTGACAGGTATAGCTACAGATTTTTTCTGTATGGATAAAAAACACT
Source organism: Colossoma macropomum (assembly GCF_904425465.1). Taxonomy (NCBI): domain Eukaryota; kingdom Metazoa; phylum Chordata; class Actinopteri; order Characiformes; family Serrasalmidae; genus Colossoma; species Colossoma macropomum. The sequence goes on from NW_023494797.1 coordinate 20,635,856, forward strand.
GTGTTGCTTGTTAATCTTTCCGGAAACGTAACATGCATGAAAGGGTTCATTATGTCAAAGAACAGTTGACATGGCTATTTAAAAAAATGAGACAAAAGTAGAATATATCTTTCAAAATGTGTTGCTTTATTGTAAGTAAAATCTTGATGATTCCACCTGCAAACGCTTTCAACAAAGGAATCCAATTAGGCATGAAAATTAACAGCAAACTAACTTATATGTTACCCATATTATATATATATATATATATATATATATATATACTGCCCTGCGATGGACTGGCGACCTGAATTCAATGATTTGGATGGGTGAGTGAATACTTTTTGCAATATAGTTTATATCTGTCCCTCACTGAAGTACCAGTATCATCTGATAGAATCCAAACCCGGGAGACTCGATCTGTTGTCTGGACAGGTGAAGTTTATTTGTTGCGCGGGCAGGTTCCAGACACCCAGCCAGCCCTCCTATACAATGGGCTGTCACACTTTTATAGCTGGACTGATGCCAAGATTAGACCCAGCGTATACAGGACAAGTAACAGGTGTGACAACATGACCATATAAGGAGAAAGACAACAATAGGCAACCCAAAATACAACTTCAAAACACACACACACACACACAGCACATTAACTTCCTTCATTCCTCCCTTAGAACATACTACAAAAGGTATGTTCTCGCAAGCTTAATCAATCTATCCTTTTCTCTTCCAGAGAAATATGGCCAGTATTTCCCTCTTTCTTCACGTCCTAAAGACGGGTCTCTTTCCCTTCAGTCCGCATACAGGCAAATTGGGGAAATGAAGTGGTTCCATGGTTATAGGGAACGCCTACGCTGGCGGAGTTTAGTCATTAGGCACCAGAGTAATTTGAGGCAAAAGTAAATAACAATAGCAACTATTACCGGTGCTACAAAGGGAAGTACATAACGGAGCAGTTGCTGTAAGATTCCAGAAATTATACCTCCAAAAATGTTGCCAACCCAGTTAAAGATCTTATCAAGCGATCCCTCCGGAGCAGGATTTGGAATGAGTCTATGAAGGTCTGCTACATATTTATCAATATTTTCATAGTTATCTGGGACGTAGATACAGCAAGAGGTATTGAGAATGTGACATACCCCTCCTTTTTCTAAGGTCAGCAAGTCTAAAATCTTCCTATTCTCCAGCACTACTTCTCGTAACGCACGGAGTTCATCATTTACTAAGCAGAGAGCTTCACTAGTCTCATTAGCTAGTTTCTGTGTGGAATAAGCCAAATAATTTATCTTCTGTAAGGCATCTACAACACCTCCAAATGGAAATATTCCCCATCCTACTGTCTGCGCTATACTAGACCAGGGGTCCTTTATAATGTGACCATTCCATGTTTGTTTACCTGTTAGGGAAACGCCAAGTTCTCTTTTCATACGAAGTAAAAGTCCATGAGATTGTAATGTGGTCCATGGGTCGGTATGGACCGTAATAGGAGGCATGACTACAGCCATGTAACAGGAACCGCACCATGAATCAGATGGGAGTGATGGATAAGCCTTGTTTCCACAAACCCAATAGAAACCCAAAGGGTGTGGTTCCTTCATCCAAATACCGCATGGGTTCGTATTTGTGGTGGTAAAATGTTTACACCAAAATGTGCCATTCATAGAGAAGGCAGAGATTGAAACGGAACATGTACTGTTACCAAGATAAGTGTCCTCTGGATAACAAGGTTTGTCAATACATACCCAGCCTGAGGAAGCCCTCACGGGAATGGGATCTGCTACTCCATAATTCCAGCTAGATTTATCCTGATAATCACACGCTATAGTTAAATTTGGATAAACCATAAAGTTGTAATTAGTACTATCAACTTTAACATAATACTGCCAGCCAACAATCCGGGAGCTATTAGGATTGTAACAGGCAGCTCTATTTGACCTGAGACATCTAACAATTGGCAATGGCCAGTTATCTTCACTTATACCATCTACCATCATTTGTGCTATTATTCTCATGGATTCAGATGCAGAATGGTCTGTACATAAAGCTTGCACAGAAATGTTAGACATTGGAATCACATAATAGCGGTGATGCAAGGCATGACAGACAAAACACCCATCACCTCCTAAGGTATGATTTTGTGCCCACAGGATGGCCTGAGCACAGACCATGTTGTGGTCACAAACATCCTCCATCATGCCTGCAAAAGCTATTGTCAGGATGTTTATGAAAACCACAGATTTCATTCTTCTTTATTCCCTTTTTGTTATAAAAGTCTTTTTATTTTGCAGCTTGTCGTCGTGGTAGCCGTCTTCTCCTCCAGAATATAGGGAGAAAATGTTGATGTGTCCACACAGCTCACAGGGCAGCGTCAGGGGACCTAGATAGGCTTTGATGTCAGTTCGTCGACCACCATTCAGAAACCCGTCTGATGTCCTGTTCCTTCGTCACTGTCTCCGGTCTGCTCTGGGTATATCCTGGAAACAAAACAGACAGACACAGTGGCAGCATCATATTCTTAGTACACAACCCATGTCGTACGCCCTTGTATAAAGGTTTGGTTTAGCCCTTATAATGGATACCTTCTTTCCCTACCTAACCTGGGTCCTGGCCTCTGATGGGAGTAGGGGCACGCTAGCTGCAAAGGGGAAATAGGAAGATCTTCACTCCTGAGGTTGACCCCATGACCTAAACATCATAGTTCCTCCTCAGAGCATCTCCCAACCAGAGTCACCCATTTTATCCCTAAACTAGCCATCACCATCAGGTGGTGGTACCACCTTGGTATGGCTCACATGTATCCATTTTGACTTTCCTTGACATTTTAGAGCAGAGGGTGTAGTAAGGAGGACCTGACATGGACCTTCCCACTTTGGCCCTAATGGCTGAGTGTTATGCACCTTAACCATTACCCACATACCTGAAACGATAGGATGACCCCCCTTTGTGGGTTCTTTCCATGCATCTAACACTTGTTTCTGAGCAGCGGCAACAGCCTCAGATAATGTCTGGCAGTATTGCAGCAAACTATCAGACATAACATGTATGTCTGCCGCTCTTAAATCAATAGTTCCTGGAAGTGACATAGGACGACCAGTAATAATCTCATATGGTGACAGCCGGGTATTTCTGTTAGTTGAAGCTCTGATGCTGCAAAGTACAGCTGGTAACGCTTCCACCCATGAAACCCCTTCATGATGTAACTTGGTTAGTCTGGACTTTAAAGTTCTGTTCATCCTTTCGACCTGACCTGATGCTTGAGGTCGATAGGGACAGTGGAGATGCCACTTTATCTCCAACAACCTTGCTACTTCTTGACAAACCTTCCCAGTAAAGTGAGTTCCTTGATCACTCTCAATGACCCTTGGGAGACCCCACCTTGGGATAAAATCTTTCACCAGACATTTAGCGGTATGCAGGGCGGTGCCTTTAGTAGTGGCATATCCCTCAATCCACCTTGAGAACTTGCAAATTATTATCAAACAGTCCTGTTTTCCCTGGCATCTTGGCAAAGTGATGTAATCTACCTGCAATTCTTGAAACGGGCCACTTGGTGGTGTCACAGTTTGGTAGGGGAGGGAGACTGCAAGTTCTGGGTTTGCCTTAAGACAGGTGGTGCAAGCTAGACAATGACTCTCTGCATACTTGCGGAATTTAGGATTCCACCATACTTGGTTGAAGCAGTGTACCATCTGGGTTACTCCAGGGTGACCTAGGCTATGTATGGGAGCCACCAAATAGGGAAGCAGGGCATCAGGAGCCACATATTTACCCCCCTTTACCCAGATACCATCGCGAAGAGCTGCACCTCGCTCAACCCAAGTCCAAACTTCCAAACCCGGGGCCTGCTGGTATAAAGCAAGTAGATCAGCCAAAGTTTTAACAACAGGTTGTTCACAGGGTGACAGGATATATTCAATAGGCAAAAGACAAGCCCTTTTTGCTGCATTATCAGCTAAACAGTTGCCTTGGTGTTCAGCAGATGTGGCAGAAGAATGGGCTTTTATTTTAATAATAGCAACCTGTTTTGGAAGTGGGAGCGCTTCCATTAGGTCTGCCAACTGCTGAGCATTTTTCACTGGGGTTCCATTTGCTGTCAAAAAATGTCTCTGCTTCCATAACAAGCCAAAATCATGGCATATGCCATGGACATACTTTGAATCGACAAATGAATTTGCTTTTAAACCTTTAGCAAGCACACAGGCACGAGTTAGTGCTACCAGTTCTGCCTGTTGTGCGGAATAATGATCCGGCAATCTACCGGTAGCTATTTCTTCATACTGTGTTGTGACAGCCCACCCTGTGCGTCGTCCCTCATCAAGGATGTGGGAAGAGCCGTCTGTGAACAACACAATATCAGCATTTGGCAAAGGTGTTTCAGCATACATGCTCTGCACTGCACTAGACACCAGAGTTTCACAGTCATGATCATCTGCGTCATACTCCAGTTCCACCAAATGATCTGAAATAGCATTCACAGGTGCCCTTTTGATCACTATATTAGAGGCAGTTAAAACTGCAAGCCAGTTACCCCACCTTTGTGCTGTCACTGAAACAATCCTGCCATTTAAGAGCAAAGAGGAAACTGAGTGTGGACATTTAACAGTAAGAATCTGATCCAAAACAATTGGAGCAACAGCTAAAACAGACAGATATGTTGCCTGGATTGCTCTCAGGCAAGGTGACATTCCTAGTGCTACCGTGTCTATTTTAGCAGAGTAATAAAACACCGGCCTCTCTCTCTCTCCATGACTTTGGGTTAAACAGCTAGACACAAATCCTAGTGACTCTGAAACATACAGGGTGAATGGTAGTTCCATGTTCACTAAGCCTAGTGCTGGGGCCTTGCATAGAGCAGTTTTAAGGGAATGGAACGCTTGTAACTGATCATCATTTAGCTGAGACTCAGGCTTCTGATTTTCTGTTTTGGTTAGATCGTATAGCGGTTGAGCCGTTTTTGCATAATCTTCAATCCAAGGCTGACAGCAATTGCACAATCCCAGAAAAGAGCGTAGCTGTGCTAGGGTGACAGGTGGTGAAATAGCACGTACTGCGGCACACCGGTCAGGCAAGATCGACCTCTGAGACTGCGACACCAGCTGTCCCAAATACTGAATTGAAGATTGGTTAATCTGGGCCTTTTTAAAAGAGGCTTTGTGTCCTACCAAATGTAGGTAATCTAACAAAGCTAGCAAGTCACGTTCATGTTCCTCTGCATTTGAGGAAGCTATCAAAATGTCATCTATATATTGTAGAACCGCACTAGTCATTGTTGGAGCATCAGATGATGCTAACTGTCTACGCAGGGTTTGATGATAAATAGTAGGTGAATTATGAAGGCCTTGTGGCAATCTTGTCCACTGGTATTGTTGGGAACTCCAGAAGCTAAGCTTTCTTCTTTTGACAAAGGTATGTGTGATGACTGTGCCAGTGTTAAAGGTAAGACAGATATTTGGGCGCCTGTATCAAACAAAAAATCAACGTCTGTGCCACACACGGTCAATGTTACAAACAAACGATTATCATACGGATTAACATTCGACCGAGCGCCCAAATTGCGCTGCACAGCGTCTATTAGTTTAAAGATCCTGCTGGAGGAGCTGTGGGCTGTATGGTATGCTGTTGTACATATTTTAGGATGGCCCCTGCTTGTTCAGGAGAAAGAGCAACAGTCTTACCTTGGCCCTTGTTATAATTAGAAGATTTATGATCTTGATTGCGCTTCTTTTTACGGCAATCTTTCTGCCAGTGGCCTACTGCCCCACAATAATAACAATGGCCCCTACGTACATTAGATTGTGCTACAACATTTCCTTGTTTAGCACTGACCTGTTGCCCTGGTATAGTTTGAATAACATGCACTTTATGGGACTTAGAAAGGTCACGTTCTAAATCTGACGTTAAGGTCACAAGGTCCCTAAAATTCCTGACTTTCCAGTCTCTATATGCAATGGGCAACTGTTGTTTAATTTTGTCACTCAAGCCATCAAACCAACATTGATGTAATGGACTAGGACCTGTAATTCTGTCCAAAGTTTCATCCCGATATTCTGTCAAACCAGAATGTGCCAGGAAACATTCATGAAATCGTGTAGTGTAAGCAGGTACAGATTCACCTTTTCATTTTTTGCAATCAGCTATAGTAGCCCAGGATGTAACATCTGACCCATGCTCTTTTAATAAAAGCCTCAATTATTTTCCTGTGCTCATCTATAGTAGAGGTTTCATCCACAACTAGTTCATCATGCAATTCTTGGACCTCCCTTTCAGCAATATGTTGGGATAAAATTAACACCTCATCCAATGGATGCAGATTATATAATCGTCTTTTGCGACGCAACATACTGATGAAAGGAACAGTACCCATAACCCGAGGATGTTTAAAATCCTTGCTTAGTTTATCAAGTTGTTCTGGACTAAGGGGTATATGCTGGTCTTTTACACGTACTCCCCCTGTGGCTAAATGCGTAACCGTCCTTACCAGCGGAGCACACTGCAATTGAGATGGTTCATGATTATCGGAATCTGATCCCGACTCACTATCCTGACAGTCAGTAGGAAGTTCTGCCCTCAAATCTGGATATAATTTTGGACTACCGGTTGTTGGTGTTGGGTTACAGGGGACTACAGACTGATTTGACTTTACTTTTTCCTCCTGCAATTTAGTTTGATGCTTTTGTTGCAGTTTTTTATACGCTGACTCCAACTTATTAATTCTAGTATTAAGGCATGTTATTTCTTGCTCATAGCGTTTTCGCTAAGCCTCCATAAATTGCCTAGCGACATATGCAACGTGTTTACCACTATTTTTCCGTATTGCATAACCTAGGGCTTTCTTACACTCATCTAGAGACCAAATTTTATCTGGATGAACAGGCAATTTCTTTTGATAGTATTTGTCCAAACTAGATGAGTCTATATGTTTACATAACTGTTCATCCAGTCTGACAATGGATACATCATCAGGCCAATCAGGTGCCACCCTACCACCCCTCTGTGTGGTAGCCTTCTCTCCTGCCATGGGCTTATGGGAACACTACCGCGGTCTTCCCCTCTGTTCCGTCAACAAGAGGAGGATATCCTACTGGTTACAGGGTTTGCTTCGAAATGGGCACTCACCTAGAGATGAGATGTCCAATCCGGGTCACAGCACCACTTGATAGAATCCAAACCCGGGAGACTCGATCTGTTGTCTGGACAGGTGAAGTTTATTTGTTGCACGCGCAGGTTCCAGACACCCAGCCAGCCCTCCTATACAATGGGTTGTCACACTTTTATAGCTGGACTGATGCCAAGATTAGACCCAGCGTATACAGGACAAGTAACAGGTGTGACAACATGACCATATAAGGAGAAAGACAACAATAGGCAACCTAAAATACAACTTCAAAACACACACACACACACACAACACAGCACATTAACTTCCTTCACATCACTGAACAAATTCCTCTTCAGAGCTCGTTATATGAAATAGTCTAATAGGCTAGCATGCTGCAAAGGCTTTCAGACACCCGCTAGCTAAACCACATTAATGTGGTATTTGTGGAGAAGACGTAATGTTACTCAGGCCGAACACTGCATATGTAAGACATTTTCTCTAACAAAATTATGATTTCAGTTTAAAAAAACTGACATGACCACAGAATTCAGTTGTTAGCTAATTTAGTTAGCTTGTCAAATGCTCCCTCTCTCTGAATTCTCCTGTGTGAATCAGGTTCAGCCAACACAAACCAAATATAACAAAAACAAGTTTAAGGCCATTGACATATTAACTAATAGATATTCATGTAAAAGGAATTTACTGTGTCCAGTGTTGCACAGGGGGGGAAAGGCAAGCTTAGGGAAAATGCACTGCTAAGATGGTCTTCAGTCTTGCCAGCATTCGACAGCAAGTTATTAAAGGTGCTTAAAAAAAAAAACGTAGTATTCTACAAAATGATAATCCACACAGCTGGAAATGTTACAGATGAGTTTTGAATTTCCTCAAAAGCTAAGTGAAATGCCATGATGTAAAACATGAAGGTGAATGAAAATCACAAGGAATTGCCACAAGCTACTGCTATGCTAGCTTCATATCACTCAACTCCTGTAATGCATTAGTTTTAAAAGAAATGGCTGATTTTAAGGATAATGTGATAATATCGTGCAGTTTATAGCCACAATTCGTTTTACAGTAAAGAGCTGTTTTTTGTGTATAACAGGATAATACCATAAAGCTGGCTGTTAATTTACAGCATTTTTTAACTAAGACACAAATAACAATATCATTGATATCATAAAGAATAATAAAGAGTAGTAGAGGAGCTAAAGAGATGTGAATATCTGTATATATGCAGATATGAATATTTATATGCAGGTCTGAGTAAACTGTATAACATAACTTCATGAGCACCATGTGAGCTATCATCTCAGCGAGTGGACACAGCAGCACTGTTCTGTCTGATCCACTCATTCACACACATCAGTGTTACTGCAGTGCTGAGAATGATCCATCACCTAAATAGTACCTGCTCTTCCACACCAAACTCACCCAGTCAGGCCTTTATGGAGCAGCTTTGTGCACTGGGGCTCAGTCATGCTGGAACAGGAAAGGTTCTTCCCCAAACTGTTCCCACAAAGTTGGAAGTGTACAATTGTCCAAAATGAAGCATTAAGATTTCCCTTCACTGGAACTAAGGGTTCTAGACCAACCCCTGAAAAACAGCCCCATAGCATCATCCCTCCTCCACCAAACTGTACAGCTGGCACAGTGCAGTCAGGCAGGTAACGTTCTCATGGCATTGTGCTTGGTGATGTATGGCCTGCGTGCAGCTGCTCGGCCATGGAAACCCTGCTATGAAGCTCCTGGTGCAGTTTTTGTGCTGTTGTTGATGCCAGAGGAGGTTTCAACTCTGCAGTTATTGATCAGCAGAGTGTTGGAGACTTTTATGCACTCTGCTCCTCAGCACTCAGAGACCCGCTCTGTAACTTTAAGTGGTCTGACACTTCATGGCTGAGTTGCTGAGGTTCCTAAACGCTTCCACTTTTCAATAATACATGCACAGTTGATTGTAGAACATCTAGGAAGGAATTTTGTGAACTAACTTGTTTCAATGGTGGCATCTTATTACAGAACCATGGTAAAATTCAGTGAGCTCTTTAGAGTAACCCACTGTGACTCACCAGTGTTTGTAATGGCAGGCTGCATGGCTAGGTGCTTGATTTTATACCCCTGTGGCGATGAGACTGAATGAAACTATTTACTTTACTACACTAACCCAGCGTCACTTAAACATTATGATCTCCTGAAGTTCAATAAATTTATTTATATTAAATTTATATACAACCCCAATTCCAAAAACTTTGGTGCTGTGTAAAATGTAAATAAATGTAAACAAAAACAGAATGCAATGATTTGCAAATGTCATAGACCCATATTTTATTCAGAATAGAACATAGAACACATATCAGATGTTGAAAGTGAGACATTTTACCATTTCTTGAAAACATTAACTCATTTAGAACTTGATGGCAGCAACACATCTCAAAAAAGTTGGGACAGGGGCAACAATAGGCTGGAAAAGTAAGTGGTACTAATAAAAAAACAGCTGGAGGAGCAATTTGCAACTAACTCACATGACTAAACATAAAAAGAGCATTTAGAGAGGCAGAATCTCCCAGAAGCAAAGATGGGCAGAGGTTCACCAACCTGTGAAAAACTGCGTCATTGCCTACATTAGAGCTTTGTTTTTAGCATAGCTAACGTTAAAAGCTGTTTTCCCAGTTTCGCCAGTCTATGCTGAGTTTATTCAGCAACTGTTCTCTGCAGTGTCTGTAAATGTAGCTTTTACTGCATGAGGACACTCGATCTCAGTTTCAGTTTACTAATACTAATTCAGTTACTAATTCAGCTCACTAATAACATAATTATGTTTGATTCTGAGAAGCGACACTAGCCAGATAGCCAGTTAGCAATGCTACATGGTAAGATAACTGACTAGCTTGTTTGAGAGACTCAACACTATCTGTCAGTTGATGAAATGACTTTAGTAAAAAATTTGTACCCATTTGTTTTATCCTAAAAGATTTCAGTATAGGAAAAGCTCATAGACAATGTATTTGTGGAGTTACCTGTTGCTCTGCACAAGCAGGAGGCACTTCTAGGAATTTGAGAAACAGCAAAGGCACAGCCTGATGATGTCACAAATCATTGATTGGACGATAGTGATGTTTATCCAGGATGAGGCGCCACTTATGAAAATCACAACGTGCAGAGAGTAATGTCCATGGTTAGTTTCATTTTGGAGCTGTAATTACGTTAATGACACATCCATCCTGCACGCTTTCTCTTTCTCTTTCTCTCTCCTATTTTTGGCTTGCGATCTTGATAGACAAACACTGTCAGTAGAATGAGTCATACTGATGGGCTCAGTGACTTTAACTGAGGGGGCAGTGGTGTAAAGCACAGACACTCTCCAACATCTTGTAGAAGCTTCCCAGAAGAGTGGAAGCTGTTGTAGCTGCAAAGGGGGACCAACTCCATATTAATGCCCATGGATTTAGAATGGGATTCATAAAAGCTCCTGTAGGTGTGACGTACAGGTGTCCCAATACTTTTGTCCATGTAGTGTATATATACACTGCATGTTGTTTTTTGTTTGCCAAGATTTAAAATCTCAGATATGGAAATATAAGTGTAATCATCTTGTTTTAAAAGTTATTTACTTGTTTATATCTTTGAATCCATGGCTTGATCTTAGATTGATCATAAATTTGTGCCTCAGTTAATCAGGAAATCTTAAAACTGAGTAATTTACTGGTAAACAAGCTTCGATCAAGCTACATTAGATACAGTACCAGTCTATACTGTTCTCTCTCTCTTTCACTAAAACAATCTATTCCAATATTCAGTGCCACAAAATTTAATTCCGTTCTTTGATTAAAGAATCACATCCAGTTTTTCTTCATTTTATTCTGTTATCAGGTTGAGTTTTGTTTCATTCAGAATTTTTCTCTCTATTCAAACAGTACAACTGTGATATCGTGACACACAAAAACTCTTGAGCCAAGATGCCAGTTTATTTCCTTTTAATTCTTTCTCTGTTCTCTTACAGATGCCAGCAGCTCACTCTTCACTCTAACTAGCACAACCCTGCACAACTAAGACTACTGGGGGGCACTGAAGGTACTACATCCCTCCCCCTTTAGGCTAGAACATAATACTATATACAACTGTAACTGAAGGTACATTCACTATCAAGCATTATTATGTCCTACTTATCCAAGACTTAATTGTTCTTGTAAGGTAAAGTTACATAACAAAGTCTTTTAACTTTAATGGGGCATGCCGTTCCCTCTCCGAATGACGCATACTCACATTAGGTGTGCTTGGAGGATCGGGCTTTGCAAGAACAATCTCTGGTTCAACCAATTGTTTGGTACAATTCTCACAGTTCTCAGTTGAGGTTGGCACAGACAATTCCACAGTCTCCTGTACTGCTGCAGGTACCCTCACAGGACTTTGCATCAGCTCTCAAACTCCACTAGAACTGCGACCTCTCAGCTGATCGACTTGTCTTTTCCAGGTGTGCCCGTTTCCCAGGACCACTGAATAAGACAACGGACCTGTGCAGTCCTCCACAACAGCTGGAATCCACTTTGGACCATATCCATAATTCCGAGCTAGAACTTCCTCTCCTCTTGTGAAACGTCTGTTTGTTCTATCCATCTTGGTTTTCTTTCTGTTTCAGTTGTTTTCTTCTCACCTTGGCCTGGATGTATGGTATAAGCAAATCAAAGGTGGACCTCAACCTTCGAGACATCATCAATTCTGCTGGTGACACCTCTGTCGTTGCATGTGGAGTTATCCGGTAGCTGAACAAAAATCTAGACAATTTGGCCTCAATGGTGTCTCCCTTTGCTTTCTTTAGACCCTCCTTCAAGGTCTGCACAGCTCTCTCAGCCAACCCATTGGTTGAAGGGTGGAAAGGGGCAGTCTTCACATGTCTGATACCATTCCGCTTCATGAACTTCTCAAACTCAGTACTTGTGAAACAAGTCCCATTGTCTGAGACTAGCACTTGTGGTAGGCCAAACACACTAAAACTCTGGCGTAACTTTTCAATGGTAATCTGAGAAGTTGACGATTTCATTGGGTAGGTGTCTAACCATTTTGAATGAGCATCCATGATGACTAGAAACATTCTTCCCATGAATGGCCCAGCATAATCTACATGGATCCTGGACCATGGAACTTCAGGACACTCCCATGGGTGCAATGGTGCGGTTGGTGGTGCTTTCTGGTGACACTGGCACTGGTCACATGACTGGATTGTCTTTTCTACGTCTTTGTCCATTCCAGGCCACTACATGTACGACCTAGCCAACACTTTAATGCGGGACATGCCTGAATGTGTCTGACAAAGAGATTTTAACATAATTTCTCTCCCTTGCTGTGGTATCACTACTCTTGCTCCCCACAGTACACAACCATTACGAGCACCTAATTCCCATCATCTTTGGAAGTAAGGCTTCAACTGTGGTTCTACTACAGTGGGCCATCCTCTCAGCACATATCCATGTACCTGAGACAACACTGAATCCTTGACTGTCCAGCTCTTTATCTGCCTGCAATCCACAGGAACTGAATCTACGCAATCCATCATCAGAACTTGCCCTGTTTCATTCTCTTCTCCAGGACTCTCTGGAAGGGGCAGTCTGCTCAAAGCATCTGCATTAGGATGAAAATCCCTGGTCTATATACAATACATATCTATATTCACAGGCACTCAGCAATACCGCCCACCTTTGAACTCTAGGGGAGCCCATCTGTGGTATGGCCTTCTTCTCCCCAAATAAGGCAACTAGCGGTTTGTGATCAGTGCAGATAGGGAATGTATGGCCATACAGACACTTGTGGAACTTCTTTATCCCAAAGATGATAGCTAATGCTTGCTTGTCCTGTTGTGAATATTTCTTTTCAGCTGGAGACAAAATACGGGACACACTCGCATGGCAAAAGTAACAGGTCTTGATCTGTAGAACTTAGGTTTAGCACTGGGTGACACATGTATGGTAGCTTTGGTGCCTACCAAAGTTCCCAGCTCTGCCTTTAACACCACCTCATGCCTCTTTAAAACTTGCTGTAGACTTGGGCCCAATCCCATTTCGTCTTTTTACCCCTACCCCTAATTTTTGAGTGTCACCCTAACCCCTTAGAACTGGGTTACAAGGGGTAGTGGTTAAAAACTTGCCCTACAAAATGGGACAACCCTCAAATAAAAAAAAACAAAAAAAACAAAAAAACATTGCTTCATTAACAACCTACTAGCGCTGCTCTGCAGGCGACCCAGCGCGTCTTCAGTGATAGCAGAGAAGGGAAAAGTTCAGCAACCTCGCTGCGGGGCAATTATTTATTATCACCCACTCCAATTATTTGGTGATACGAAGCTGAAGTCATCTATTCGCTAGCTTCTTGTTCGAATTTTCCCGTTCCACCTTAAATGGTGCAGCAGTTACATCCTGGCGCTCCTGGCATCAATACTGCCGGACTATTTAAGGTGGAATGGGAAAGTTAGCTAGCTACTGAGAAATTAGCATGCTATTAGCGATTTTTTTTTGTGCTTGTTATGAAGAAAATGACCATAATACATTGAAACGACATTAAACTAAGATAATACAATGGCTAGCATAATTTTTTAACGGAGAAAAGTCTCACATTTGTGGGTTTCTTTGGTTGCAGCCATCTTGCCGGTTATTCTTTTTTCTCATAACTCTCCGTTTGGAGTGTGCCTCTGAAAAACCTCTGTTTGGAGGGCCATGTAGCCCTAACACTTCGCCCTACCCCTCTATCTCAACTAAAATTGGGACACCCTTACCCTAGACGTGAACGCGCAAAACAGAGGGCTAAGGGCAAGGGGTGAAATGGGATTGGGCCTTGGTCTGTCTGACTTCTCCTGTATCTCCCTCACTTGTTTTACTCTCTCCCGAGGTAGACAAATCTCCTCCATCCAACTCCGGCCTAGCAAGTTTGGACCATCTCCTGCTACTATAATGAGAGGTAAGGTCTTCTTTTGATGTTGGCTGCTTACCGAGACCCATGCTTGACCCATAACCTGAATCTCTTGGCCTGTATACGTTTCCAACTTGACCTTGCTAGGGCTCAGTTTTGGAATTTCCATGTTTTCCCAAGTCTTCCTGAAACTTCATTCATCAAAGTGAGACTACACCCTGTGTCAATCTCAAATTGAATGTTTTTTCCATCCACTTCCAAGTCCACAGTATATGGGGCAACTTTCCTCAGATACTTTTCCTTCATACAGCTCAATTTGTGAGTTATGCACGCCAATGCTACTGTTTCCTCTGAGCTATCGCTGCTGCCCTCTATGACATTGTGGGATTTGTGAGAGTAGTGGCGAGAACTTTGCCCCCTTTCTGTTCTTCCTTGTTGTTTCTTTTTCACGTTGTTTTGTTTCTGTTTATTTTTGCAAGCCCTCACAATGTGACCAAATTTCCCACAACAGTGGCACTTCTCTTGCTTAAATCGGCTTTCGGAGGCTTTATGGTTAGTCCCTTTATATCTGTAACATTCCTCAACAGCATCCTTCTGGGCTTTCCTTGACACAGCTCCTGTAGTCAACCTTCGTGTTAGGCTGTTACATGTCATAGCTGTGTTCTTGAGTTGCAGATCCTGGGCATGTTTATTTGCCGCCTCCACAGACTGTGCAATTTTCAGAGCCTTCTCGAATGTCAGATCTGCTTCCGACAACAACCTTCTTTGTACTCTGTCATCATTTATTCCGCACACAATCCGATCTCGCAACCTCTGCTGTAGTGTGTCTCCATAATTGCAATCCTGCGCAAGATGGCGCAGCTCCGCTACATAGTCAGCCACTGACTCGCTTTGGTTTCTAACATGGGAATCAAACTTGTACCTCTGCACAATCTCACTAGGTTTGGGGTTAAAATGTTCCTTTAGCAAGGTGACTAGCTGTGCATATGTTTTCTCTTTGGGCTTTTCAGGACTGATGAGATTCCTCATGACAGTGTAGGTCTGTGCCCAAACAACATTAATAAGTATTGCTCTTCTTCTGTCTCCATTTTCTATTTCGTTTGCCTCAAAACATTGCTCCAGAATCTCACAATACTCTTCCCATGTTTGACTTTTGGAGTCAAACGCGGATAATGTCCCAATTGTAGCCATAATCTTTTCTGCTTAGTCTTCTCCCCCCACATGTCCAAACAGGAGGAATCCAACACCATCCATGGCCAAAAAATATCCACGTCGCCAAAAAAGTGTGATATCGTGACTCACAAAAACTCTTGAGCCAAGATGCCAGTTTATTTCCTTTTAATTCTTTCTCTGTTCTCTTACAGATTCCAGCAGCTCAACATGGCAGTACTGACTCTCACTCTTCACTCTAACTAGCACAACCCTGCACAACTAAGACTACTGCTCCTAGTGGGCACTGAAGGAACTACAACAACCTTTTTGTTTGTCAGTGGTCCAATGTCTCTCTCTCTCTCTCATTGCTGGTTGTGATGTGAGAAAAATCAGTTTCCTGCTGTAAGGTGTCTGCTCTTAGATTAGTGACTAACTTCATATTAAATACAGGTTTAGACCTGTTTCCACATCAGAGAGCTTGTTACTTTTTTCATCACCTTCATTTTCTCACTGTGCTAAAATTAAGAATGCACAAATTGAATTGTTTTTTTTACTAATATTCAGTGTATTTCACTCATTACTGTGCTGTATTATCTCAAGTCATTTGATCTAAAAATCAGTATTTTCTACTAAAGACCATTGAACTTTTATCAAAGCTACTTATTTCTAGACTGGAACTCATTTTAAGTGAGTGAAATGATTTTGCTGCATGAACAGATAATTTAAGTCATTTTCTCCTCAGATAGGTTGAATGGGCAGGGCTAAACAGCTCTATGCTGAATGGGTTGGGATAATCTGCTGTAGCTGAATGGGTGGAGCTAAACTGCTGTAGACTGAATAGGTGGAGCTAAACTGCTGTAGCTGAATGGGCAGGGAATAATCTGCTGTAGGCTGAATGGGTGGGGCTAAACTGCTGTAGCTGAATGGGTGAAGCTAAACTGCTGTAGGCTGAATGGGTGGAGCTAATTTTCTGTAGGCTGAATGGGCGGGGCTAAACTGCTGTGTCCTAAATAGTTGGATATTTGTAAATGTACTTTTTCTGACATCACAAAAACAGTGGATTCAAAACAGCAGAGTTGCTACAGTTTAGTTTCCATATTTGAATTGAATGAGTGAGTTTTGATAATGCAGCAGTGTTTAAATACAGTAGATCTCTGTGTAAAGAAAATGAGCCACACCTGAAATATAATGGTTGTTACTGCTGGTTTTGGGTCCAGATTTAAACGCTTTAGTGAATATTTGGTCTCATACTAAACTCAAACTAGCTCAGCAGTGTTTTTCAGCTGTTTGAAGCCGTCAGTGCTGAGTGGATCAATACTGACTCTTCTTTCTGTAAAAGACTGTCTGCACATTTACACACTAAACTACAACATTTAAGGAAATCAAAGTAAAAATTCTCTTTACATTAACTTACTGCATCTGAGTCTGATTACAAACGATGGTCTGTGTGTGGGAGGAGTGATCAAATTATCATTTTATACCATTTATTATATAAATAAATAAAGAACGGTCTGGATTTGGAAATAAAGATTTTGGCTTTGAATAAAAGTGATCAATAACAATATGAAAAAGAATTAAATCAGAAAGAATTAAAGAGCGGCCACTGTCAGCAGTCACTGATTTTACTCTTTAGAATGAATTTTAACAAAACAGATAAATAACAATGCAGTTAATTATGTAAAAAATAAATCTATTTCATAATTCTAAAACATAAAGAAAATATTTGTAATACATCTTCAGAATGTAGATTTTTTGACCAATCACTGAGGTTATTTTCTCCTAAAAGTAAAATAAATAAATAACTGAAATAACGTTCAGTGATAAAAAATGATCAATAAAAGGTATAACGACATAACGAAGACCCTTAAAAAGAAACAATTAGAGGACGGTCAGTGGTTTTGATCACTGATTGTACTTTTTCTCACAGCGTTTGATGCTTCAGTCTCAGTAAAAGCTGATAAATGCCATCATTAATGAAGATAAAGACTCTCCTACCTGACAAAGTGTAGCACTTTTATCTAGGATCTTGAATGGACCAATGTACTTGTGCAGAAGTTTTTTACACCCCTGAGAAATACAGAAATCTCTGGTTCGACAACCATACTGGGTCTCCTAAGGAGTAGGAAGGGTTGTCACCACGTCGCCGATCAGCTTGGCGTTTCTATCTCCGGAGTACCGCTTCGATTCGCTGATGGGTGTCCTCCCATACCTATTCAATGCGGGACATCCAGGACTCAACGGCAGGAACTTCGGAGGGAGTGGCTGTCCATGGCATAAGAGGGGCTGATAACCATACATACACTGGAACGGAGTGAGATTAGTAGTGGAACTAGTGAGAGAGTTCTGAGCCATCTCTGCCCGTGGTAAGTATCCGTGCCAGTCATGTTGATTGTTCTGACAATAAAGCCTCAAAAATTTGCCTAGTTCTGGTTTGCTCTCTCACATTGACCATTAGATTGGGGATGGTAGCCAGATGTCAAACTAACTGTGATTCCTAATCTTTCCATGAACGCTCTCCAAACTTGTGAGGTGAACTGAGCACCTCTATCAGACACGATATCCACTGGGATACCAAACAAACGAAATACCTGATTATACAGACATTCAGCAGTTTCTAGAGCATTAGGTAGATGAGAGGAAGGAATGAAGCGTACACCTTTGGAAAATCAGTCAACCACAGTCAAAACAACGGTGTAACCTTCTGATATATGAAACCAGGGGCGAGAAGGGATGGGTAATGGCGTTAGTTTGCCAACAGGTAACGTGCGAGGGGGGTTTTACATTGGGAGCAGGTCAGACACAATGCTACAAACCGATGGATATCAGCGACCATGCTCTCCAACCAATATTTTGATGACAGCAACTGGTGAGTGCGGGTTTCTCCCAGGTGGCCTGAGGAAAGGGAAGAATGGGCCCAGGTAATGAGACAGTCGCGAAATGCACTGGTTATGAATTTCTTGTCCCTGGGACATGAAGAGGGCGCCGTATTGTGATTATTATATTTGTCGATTTCTGAATCTATTTCCCAATGAATAGGCGCAAGTATTAGTTCGGGTTCTAGGACTGTTTCTGGTGCACCAGACTCTACACTCTCACTGTCAAAGACTCGAGATAACTCATCAGCTTTTGTATTACATGAACCGAGACAGTAAGTGATGGTACACTGAAATCTCGAGAAGAACAGAGACCAACGAGCTTGTCGTGAGTTTAGTCGTTTTACGGAACGCAGATATTCAAGGTTTTTATGGTCAGTCAAAACCAGAAATGGATGTTAAGCACCTTCCAGCAAGTGCCGCCATTCTTCAAAGGCTAATTTCATAGCCAGCAATTCACGGTCGCTGCTGGGGATGTGGATGGACAAATGAATCCTTGATCCAAGGCCTCCTGCATGGACTCCTCCATGGCGACCTCCTCTGCCTGAGTGAGGGGATAAACACGAGACTTGGGAGGTAATTGGTTGTCTAGCAGTTCAATGGAACAGTCATAATCTATATGAGGGGGTAATTTGCGTTAACTTTGTCAAAGACCTCAGCCAGATCAGCATATTCAGGGGAAATGTTAAACTGTGTATGCACAGCTGGACTCTCCACTGACGTGGAGTTAACACAAATAGCAGGGGCTAGTGAACAGTTTTCAAAACAATACCATGACAGGATCTCCTTACAGGACCAGGAGATTTTAGGATCGTGTATCTTCAGCCAGGAGAGACCTAAAATTACAGCATAGTCAGTGCTTTCATGTACAAATATAGCCGCAAGCGGCAATGAGCGGGTTCAAGCATGCAACAGCAGTATGGGCCCTTCTGCAGGTTTAGCCCATTAGGCCTAAAAGGCCTCAAGGTTTTGGTTTAGCCCATTAGGCCTGATAAGGCCTCAAGCTTCTCGTTTAGCCCATTAGGCCTGAAAGGCCTCAAGGTTTTGGTTTAGCCCATTAGTCCTAAAAAGGCCTCAAGCTGTCGGTCTTATTCATAGGTAGAGTGAATAGAACTGAAAAGAACTCAGTTCATCAAAAGGCCTTCAGTTGCCTTAAACAATGAGTAAAGGTCTTTAAAAACATTATAGGTTTACATTAATATGTACTGATGTACACTGGTTTGTAGAACATTCAAGAGGTTGTCGTCATAGATGTCAAAACTACATGACTAATGGCAGCATTTCTCACATAGTAGCACTTCCACAGTGGATTGGTTCTACATTTAAGCCATTGATTTCATGTAGGCCATAATGAGGCCCAATGCAGTCATAAGAGGCCCTATTGGTGTGAGGAGCTCAGTGAAAGTGGGTCAGAATTAGTGAAAAGGCCACAGTATGGTATCATTCTTGATCAGGGACCATATCCTAAGACGTTCACCAAGTTTTGTTCAGAGTGACCTTTTGACCTTTGTATAAAAAGTCTTTGTATAGTGAAATCTTTGAATTAATAAGCCAAATAAAAACAAGCAGTGCAATTTTTGACATAACATGTAATTAGAAGAGTCAAATGGCACCAATTGTTTATATGTTGACCTTGTAATAACATTGTAATAGCATTTCAATTGATTTTTAAGTGTTTTTGAGTGCTAAAGTGCTAAAGTGCTTTAAGACCAGGTTTGAAAAGATTGGATCAAAATCCAGGGACTAGTTTGAAAAGTAGGCTTTTTAAACAGTTACCGATTACAAAAAAACTATCTGGACCAAACTTGGCATACTCCATTATAGTCTCAATTTGTATAAATCCACAAAGGTTGGAGATGATCTGACCAATGACTGATGAGTTATAGCTGATCAGGCTAGCAATGCCATGGCCGCAGTAATTAATTGATTGATCCACATGATGCTGAGTAGAAAAGTCAAGATCATTTTGATAATTATTGATAATCAGTGTCTTCTGAATCTTATGGTGCTAATTTGATGAAAATTGTCAAAAAATCCACAGACTAGTTCACAAGAATAGATTTTTCACATTATGCAAATTAGCTCAAAAACTAAGGGGCTGGGGCAAAAATTGACTGGGGTGCACTTGTTCGGCAAGTCCCAAGGAATCAGCAGAATTTTGTCTCTATCTCACTCTGATCAAAAGTTACAGGCAAAAATATGAGTAAAGTTGAAAAAGATGAAAAGTTGAAACATAGGACTAAAGTAAAGTATGAGCTCAGTGAAAGTGGGTCAGAATTAGTGAAAAGGCCACAATATGGTATGATTCTTGATCAGGGACCATATCCAAAGATGTTTACCAAGTTTTGGTCAGATTGACCTTTTGACCTTTGTATAATAAGCCTTCGTATAATGTAGTCTTCGAATGAATGAGCCAAAATACCAGACAAACAGTACAATTTGTGACAGAACATGTAATTACAAAGTTGTTCATGTGAGTGACCTGAGTTGTATGGCACCATTTGTTTATCTATCGACCTTGTAATAACATTGTAATAGCATTTTAATTGATTGTTGTGTGTTTTTGAGTGCTAAAGCGCCCCCTAAAGGCCAATCTGGACCAAAATTGGCATACACCATTATAGTCCAAATATGTAAAGGTCCTTAAAGTTTGGACAGGGTCTAACCAAGGACTGTTGAGTTATAGCTAATCAAGCTAACAATGCCATGGTCGCAGTAATGAATTGATTGATCCACACGACCCTGAGTAGAAAAGTCAAAATGTTTTTGATAATTATTTACCTACACATGCCAAAGAATTTTTTAAGACCAGGTTTGAAAAGATTGGATCAAAATCCAGGGACTAGTTTGAAAAGTAGGCTTTTTAAACAGTTACCGATTACAAAAAAACTATGCAGTTTTGTAATAAATATGCATTTGCAAAATTGTTTGTAATAACGTACTACATATGATACACAAGGAACTTCAAGCAAACTTGTAATAAAATAGTAATAATATGTAATAATATGTTAATTTTTATGAATAGCGCCCCCCCCCAGTGGTCAAATTTTTTCAAACTTTACTGATTGTTAGAAAGTGGCTATATGTAGAGATCATTCAAGTTTCATGATGATTGGTCAATGTTAAGCCTGTCAAAAGCCTGCTAAATGCTGATTGGTGGATGGCGACCATGTATTTCAATTAATCAAATTGCCCTTATGGATTCACTTATAGTCTGGCCAACAGATGGTATCTGCAAAGTTTCAGCCTGATTGGATGTACAGATGCTGAGAAACAGCTATGTAACATTAACTCCGCCCCCTAATTACATATGCGCACAAAAATCGAATGGCTAGCTCAGAATCTTCTCCCAAATGGATGATGTCACGAGGATTGGGATTTAGGCAGGGGAGGAGGACCCGGAAGCGTGACACAAAGCTCCTCCAGCTGCTCCCCCAGCTCAGCTCAGCTCAGAACATTTCCTTTTATGGTCACTAATCTCTTTAGTGGAAGTTCAGAAAACCTTCAGAAAAATCAGATAATCAACTTCAGGTGACAGAGAGAGAGAGAGAGAAAGAGAGGGGGGGGAGGTGTGATCCTCTGGGAGAGAGAGAGCGATGACGAGAAGGCTAAATGTAGGTATTGTGATATGAACTGAGTCTGTTCTACAGTTTCTCATTAGGTTGAATGAGTAACCGACTCTAAATGTAGGTATTGTGATATAAACTGAGTCTGTTCTACAGTTTCTCATTAGGTTGAATGAATAACTGACTCTGAATGTAGGTATTGTGATATAAACTGAGTCTGTTCTACAGTTTCTCATTAGGCTGAATGTGATTTTTAAAGCTTCTGTAAAGTTTGGCCAAGGTATCAACAGTACCTACGAAAGAACACATTTGTGGACAGCTAACAAGCTAACTAGCATCAACAATTAGCATGGTGCTAACCGTTTTCCTCAAACTGTGTGTGTTCAGTATCTCTAGTAGTCTTGATTATGTGGTTTCTGACACTGTATGATACGCTGTTGTCTATAAACATGGGCTGAAGTACATCAGCAAAAACAGTAGCAATAACAATCTTGGCAGAAAAGTGTTGTATGTATGGACAGATGGATGGACAGACAGATAGACGGGTGGATGTATTAGTGCCCTTCAAAATAAAAGTTCTCGTCTAAACAAACTTAAAACACCCAAGCAAACATTTCTCTTTTTAAACTGAACTACATACAGCAGCGTGACAGTGCAAAGCAAAGTTAAAGTAATTACATATTAATTCATAGTAATTAAAAATTAATATCAAATTCTTTAAAATGATCTTTCTCTGTTGCATGGACTGTAAAGCACTGCATTTAATGTATGAAAGGCACTATATAAATAAAGATTTATTAGCAGTGTTATTATTATTATTATTATTATTATTATTAAATAAGAAGAAAAAGAGTCAGTTCTTTGGACAAATCATTATGGTGTTTATACAATTAATAAATTAACAGGTTTATGGAAAAGTGTTGTTTTCTCCTTTTTTCACCTGGCCTGTAAAATATACAAAGGGCCAGTGAAATTCAGATCTACTGGGAGAAACATATTACACTGGACACTGGTTCTATAAAGAACTATGAACACCCAGGGAACCATTTGCATCCTTGAATGGTTCTCAGCATGGTGAAACAGTTCTTCAGATTGATGGAGAATGTGTTGTATGTGGTTCTATGTAGCACCAAAATGTTCTGCTATTGATGTCAAGCTTGCAACATTAGAAGAACCATTTTTGGTGCTATATAGACCCATTTTCCAAAAGTTCTATATAGAACCATATAGAACCACTGTCTTTAGTAAAGAACCCTTAAAGAACTGTCTATTTTAAAAGTGTAGACATCCGTTTGGGTTTTGCAGCTTCGCACGTTTTGTCTAAATCCAAATGGAGCTCACATCCTGTTTCAAAAACAGAAAAACGTGCAATTTGGCTCAGCGCCAGGCTGCTTATCTGACCCTTTAATTGTGTTCCTGATCTGTCAGTGCTGCACTGCAGAATCCTAAGTGTGAGTTTTACTCTCTTAGAGTTAAAATTAACACTAACCCAGCGTTTACATAGTAGTTAAAATTACACTTTGAATAGTGTGAATATTTAGTGTTAAATTTCTGTCACAGTGTTGTTTTATTATACGTGAAAGAGGGTTTTTAACACTGAACTGTGTTCTGCTTTCACTAGGAGTCTCATTTCCAACATTCAGAGTGTTGTTTCATAACATGTGAATGTATTTCTGAAGTGTTTATCTCCATATTAATGTACGCACTGCATTTCCACCATGAGTTTTTTTCACTTTTCAATGTGAAAATGCTTCTAGACTTTCCTGCAGGGCTACAGAAAGTCAGTATGAACACTTATCACGCTGAAAATCTCCTCATTGTGGTTACATAAGGTTAAATGTGTTGACCCACGAGACTTCGCTCCCTACTGTTAAACATGAAAGTATGGAGAGGCTTAATTCTGTTTTCCTGCTCTGGAGCTCTTTACCATCTACTTTCAGAATCAGAATTACTTTATTTATAAAACAAGGCATCAGTCTTGGTGAGTCACACATGTATGACATTAACACACTGAATAGACCAGATAAACACAGACTGATAACAACACTAAAGAATTTCACTGTAAAAAAGCGGTAAAGAACCGGCAGCAGGGTTGCCAGGAACTTGCCGTTAAATTAACGGTATGCTACTGTTGTAAAAATGTACAGTTTAATAGCGTTTTTTACAAAAACAGTGTATAACCGTAATTTAGTACATTTATAGTATAATACTGATAGAGGTTAACAGTTCATTACCGTTTTTGATGGGGGTGCATTAACTTTCCTGACAGGTATAGCTACAGATTTTTTCTGTATGGATAAAAAACATTGTGCTTTTACTGCTTGTTAATCTGTCCGGAAACGTAACATGCATGAAATGGTTCATTATGTCAAAGAACAGTTTGGCTATTTAAAAAAATGAGACAAAAGTAGAATATATAATAAATATTAAAATCCTATATACAGGCATATATACAAATAGAAATATATATATATATAAATCTGGAATAAGATCTATAACCTGAGATGAAAAAGGCAGTGCAGTAATGACTGTACAAGGCGCAGGTGACAGCATATAATGACAATACTGAAGTATTTACCAAGTAGAATAAACAGATTAAGCAAGTAGCAAATGTCCTTATTGGAGTCTTTATAATAAAATAAAATATCAAATATATCTATTCTTAATATAAAGTTCATTTTTTGTCCAGTGTCCTTCACTACATCATACCAAAAATTCTTACAATGAACACAGTTGAATATAACTTTACAGTTGAATATAACTTTACACAGTATAATATAACTCTAGCATAAGCTAGAGGACAAAACGAACTTAACATATAATCAGCTGTTTTGTAGGTGTTCACCCCTACTTTCAAAATAGAGTTACATTATTCATGATAAAAAGTAACATGAGGCTAAAGGCTGCAGTAAACTACACAGAAGTGTTGGGTTTGATGTGGTCTGGTTCGGTCTGGTCTGGTTTGGTCAGCGGGAGGGCAGATGACAGATGCAACAGCTGAAGCAGCCCACAACCTTTTTGCTTTAGTCTGGCCTTAGTGTAGCTGGAGCGCCCCCTGCTGCAAACAATCAGTAGACTCCAAGCTCTGGACCTGGTAGAAGGAGAGATGGAACGAGAGAGAGAGACGTGAGAGCAAGACAACAAAATAACACCCTAAGGGTCATAAATAATGGATAAAACATTCACAAAGTTTATTAATAAATTCACTCGTGTAAAACTCGAGTGTGTGTGTGTGTGTATATATATATATAAACAAACAATAGTCTACAAAATAAGATAAAACAATGTATGAATGTATCTGTATGTGTAAATTCAAACCTGTCAGCGCTATTAAATTGCTGAATGAAAAGCAGGAGTAGGATTAATTAAATGTAAGATGGCATAAAAACCTATTTAGCTTATGTTTACACCAGATGGTAATGTTGTAGTCAAGATCAGTAGAGATGAGTCTGAGTCGAGACTGAGACCAAAATATAAAGAAGAAAAATTTCCACAGATCGCCCCCTGCTGAAAATGTGTGTGTGAGCATCTGCTGTTGAATTCCAATCTACCTGTCCGTCCGTCCATCTGTCTGTCCTTTCATCCATCCAGTGAGAGTCTTAATCCTAATTTTCTATTATATGTAAAGTGGAGATTCTTCTTAAACAATCTGCTTAAAGTAATGTATCAACAATACATCTTCAAGGTATTTACCTCAATGCATTCAGATGCTTCATTACTGCTACTTCACTGATATGTCGTTGATGTGTTACTGATATTCTGTTAAGAGTTTATTAATCATCTACAAAGGACCACTCAGAATAGTGTAACCGCAGTTCATTATGAGCTTTGATGTGGAGGAGTCACTCACTCTTATTGATATTATTCATCTGTAGATACACACTGCTCGTACAATTCAGTACCCTGCTGTGTCTCCGCTCGGTGTGAGGCGCATAGATACGGAGAAAAGAAAAGGCCACTTAGTTTCTTCATCTGTGTTTACAGTCTGCAGTGGCACAAATCCAGTGTGAATCAATCACAGCTCAATCAAAACATGTCCTCGGATTCTTATTTGAAGCTGCTGATGAAGGTTTCTCAAGAAAGAGACAACGGAGTGCACAGGGTACATGTTTCTAATAAAGTGTCCAATGAATGGAAGTGAAAGGTAGGCGTTTCTAATAAAGTCACCAGTGAGTGGAAGCACAAGGTAGGTGTTTCTTATAAAGTGGCCAGTGAGTGGACGTACAAGGTGGATGTTTCCACTAAAGTGGACACTGGGCCCAAAGTTCTGAACCTTTTGTGTTAATTTCAGACAAAGATCTGACTCAGTTTCTCTTCACGTTCTGTTAAAAAAAAAAAACGCACAAGCTTAAATGTGCAGTTTTTGGACTGCACACATGAAGAACCACAAAATATGCTACATACATACAAGTGTATGGAAAAGTTAGTGCACCCCTGGTCAAATTCCATGTTGTTGTTGATTTGTTAATTTATTAATGCTTAGAAAATCAACAACATGTCAAACTTTTGCACGTGATTTTACGTCTGGCCCGGTCGGGTTTTGCTGTTTGGTGTTCATTAACTTAAAAAGTGAGTAGCTGGACTTCCTTAAAATTAAGGTTAACAGAAGTTCTAATATTAATTTAGTAGAACAAGAACATCTGTCTTATGTGCTTTTGACTTATTTTAAATGTAACAAGCTCAGCATTTTAATGCAGCTGGTTGTGAAGTTTAAGCTGAAACACCATGTCTTTGCCGGTGCAGTGTGTCTGCAGCGTGTAGCTGATCTTACCCAGGATGGTGACGATGCAGAGGAGGATGGCGATGAGGGCACTGATGCTGACCCCGGTGTGGGCGTAGCCTATAGAATTTGGTTTTTGGGCTCCACATGGCCCCATTCGGATGTTTAACGGGTTGATGCTCTTCTGAACCGGCGAACCTCCGTCTGAGATTTCAATCTCCAGAATGTTTTCTTCCACGGTGTCCTCAAGGTTTTGAGTCAACACGATGGTGGCAGTGTTGTCTGCAGACATGTCAGAGAAACACAGTCAGCTGTGTTTATTTATTTATTTATTTATTTGGGTAAATATGCCACTTTTTAGGCAACTGTCTGATGCCCCACCCCTGCTGCCTGACATTAAACACCTCAAATCAATGACAACATTTAAATGTGGACAACAGCGAATAAAGAACAGCAAATAAAAAACAGAGATTCATTCCCAAAGAGAACATACAGACGTTACAGTTTGGAATCAGTGTTTTCAACAATATTAAACCAGTTCTGTTTGTAGTTCTACAGTTACAGACTGTAGTCCATCTGTTTCTCTGCATACTTTGTTAGCCCCCTTTTATCTGTTCTTCAGTGGTCAGGACCCCCATGGCCCCCCCAGAGCAGGTACTATTTGGGTGGTGGGTCATTCTCAGCACTGCAGTAACACTGATGTGGTGGTGGTGTGTTAGTGTGTGTTGTGCTGGTCTGAGTGGATCAGACACAGCAGTGCTGCTGGAGTTTTTAAACACTGTCCACTCACTGTCCACTCTATTAGACACTCCTACCTTGTCAGTCCACCTTGTAGATGTAAAGTCAGAGACGATAGCTCATCTGCTGCTGCAGTTTGTGTTGGTCATCCTCTAGTCCTTCATCAGTGGTCATAGGATGCTGCCCACAGGACGCTGTTGTCTGGATGTTTTTGGTTGGTGGACTATTCTCAGTCCAGCAGTGACACTGAGGTGTTTAAAAACTCCAGCAGCACTGCTGTGTCTGATCCGCTTGCATCTCTGTGACTTTGCCCCCTTTGGACTCTGTTTGCCTGGTTATGTTTGTGTGGTTGTACTTTCCGTCTTTTTTGGGTTTGACCTTTGCCTGTTGTTTGACTATGATTTTGGATCACAATTCAACTAGTAAAGTCTTTTTCTCTTTTTTCATCTGCGACTGTCTGAATCATTCTGGCACGTTACAGCTCCTGAATACGCCAGAAATAAGCCGTCATCAGGTCACTTTGGAACAGGGATGTTAAACTCAACCACTAAAAGGCCCATATTAAAAAAAATCAACAAATCTGTGGGCCAGAGAAAAAAAAATGTTTTTTTTAATTTTTAATTAATGCTATAATCCTAACTGGCCATTGTTTATTCAAAGTACGTAAAAACGTCAGCAGTTAAGTATAGGTACTTGTAGTCGACCTTGAAATACTACATAAATACTTGAAATATTCAAAGTTTAAATGTCCTCAGGAGCTCAGTCTTTTAAACCTGCCTATCTGCTTGAACTAAACACCTGGCATCTTTTCTTTGTTGCAAGTTCATTAATATTTGTGCTAAATTTCTGAGCTGCTGAGCTGACGTTGGGTGTTTATGTTGGTTGAACTGCAGTTGAAGTGCGGCTAGTGTGTTTGATGACATGACGGGTGTGGAATTGCATAGAATTGAGGTGTTACTGTCCCATAGACTGTTGTTGGGGTAGGAGAGTCAGAGTGCACATTACGTTGCAGTGCATGCTGGGGACTGAAGTGCAGCACTTTGTGAACCAACAGTGTTCCAGTATATCAGACTTAGCATGTTTGTAGCTTTGTGGCTAATGTACCAATGCACACCAATAAGCATCATGCTAACTGCTGAAAAAAAGTCTAACTCTTAGAAAACCTACAGTTATTGTTTTGCTATGCATTTGATTAAGTATTAATAAAACATACTTAGCAATTGGGTCTGGTAAGTGATTCATTTCACATCTGGTCAAAATAACTAGTATTTCTCATTATTGATATTGAGAATATTACGTGATTTTCAAGCTATTTCTTGATATTGTTGGCTGTTGTAGGTAAATGTATGTGTTGTAATGATCTTATTCTCTCACTTATTCTATGCTGATCTCTATGTAATTTGAAAGCGCCATCTGTCCTTGGCGCTATGTCTCATTTGTTTAGCTTATACATATTTAAAGAGGTCTGTCAGTGTTTTAGGAATTTAACTGAAAATGTTCCTCACTTAGGTTGTCATGGAGGGAGAATATGGAGCTCCTATTTGCCAGAATGAACCGGAACGGTCCAGGGTTTTCGTCCCTGTCGGTGGCCCCGATTGTTCCAATGATCTGCGAAGTAAAGAAACAAATTTGATTTAAAATTGTTTATAAAATTATAGCTCAGCATAAATTTGCCATTACCACAAATGTAGTCGATCAGCGAAGTTTTACAACATACTGTTCACTCACCAGTCCATACAGACCACATATGGAAACTAAGTTATCTGTTTTTCAATTCATTGTTTTTGTGATGTCACATAAGTGAACTCATTTACATTTATAAAGAGAGGATGGACAATAGTCATGAAAAATGTAATAATTTAGAACAAATGACACAAATTTTATGAAGAGACGTCAGAAGTAAAAAGTAAAATGCAACAAAAACATAGATTATCATATATCAGTCGTACAGGACGATTTTATAGATAACAGAAGCAGAAACTTCAGACACTAAACGTGTTTATTAAGTGACCACATTGGTGGTAAAAGGAAGAATCATGTAAAGTTTTGGATAAATAATGAAATTTTCATGAATTCCTCACCGTTCCTTTTTTAGCGTTATCAGAGATGAACATGTTGCTCGCGACCAGTTTGGGCTGATTGTCGTTGATGTCCAGAACCTTTATCTTGACAATCGTGGACTCTTTTAGTCCTGTAGATACAAAGAAGATGATTTTTACAGCAGATAGAGATACAGATGTTTGTGATTCTACAGTTTATAATATGGAAACACCAAAATAGTGTATCAGCCCTTTAATCAGCTGTGTCTTATAGATTTGTACGAATAACTGACTCTCAATGTAGGTATTGTGATATAAACTGAGTCTGTTCTACAGTTTCTCATTAGGTTGAATGAATAACTGACTCTAAATGTAGGTATTGTGATATAAACTGAGTCTGTTCTACAGTTTCTCATTAGGTTGAATGAATAACTGACTCTAAATGTAGGTATTGTGATATAAACTGAGTATGTTCTACAGTTTCTCATTAGGTTGAATGAATAACTGACTCTAAATGTAGGTATTGTGATATAAACTGAGTCTGTTCTACAGTTTCTCATTAGGCTGAATGAATAACTGACTCTAAATGTAGGTATTGTGATATAAACTGAGTCTGTTCTACAGTTTCTCTTTAGGTTGAATGAATAACCGACTCTAAATGTAGCTACTGTGACAAAAAGAAAAACAGGGCAATATGGCCCCTCTACCTGGGATAAGAAGGATCGATGTTGCATAGTGTCTGTCAAATAATTTCTAGTCTTTGCATTTAAAAACTGTCATAAATCAAATAGCAACACTAAAAATATAGTATTTATTATAGTTTTTTAGAAAATGTTATAAAATGTTTTTAAATATATTTTAAAATGAAGTTGACGTCTCAGTTCACTGTACAGTTCATGTGTAAAATCTAAAGTTTTTACATTGAGTGAGTAACATCATAAATTTACAAAAAAGCAAACATACTGCTCTCTTAGCACCTCCCCCTTTTCCCATATATTCTGTGTATTTTTCTTATGTTAGTATGAACGCATTGGTCACTGTTATTCAAAGACAACTGACCTCAAAAAGTTACAGAATAAAGAATAAATCTGAATTTCCAGAATGAATTAGACCATAATCCCTCAGTAAATGTGTCGAGATTAGATGAGGCTCCATTATTTATCAGGAGGGTAAATAAGTGTTGGGAGAACATCTCACCTACACCGCTTGGAGATATTTCCTGTGCTGTGACATCACACAGGTGTGTGGCCTCTGTTTCTCGGTCCAGTTCTTCCTTCAGGGCGAGCTGACCTGTATTCTCGTCTATTTCCAGTGGACAGTTGTGCCCCCTGATGGAGTACCTGATAAAAGACCATCTCCATGTTAAATATGATAACAACTCATTCAGCATCAAACACCCAGTTTTCCAAATATAGTTTATCAGTCAAAACGTGTTCAGTGTCTGAAGTTTCTTCTTTAGTTTTAACACTGGAGCTATGAGGCTAATGTAGCTAACAAGTAATAAAAACATGTAGCCACCTATTAGCATGGTGCTAACTCATCACCATGTCTAAATCATCTCTCGCTTCAAAGCGTGTGATGTTCAGTAATGTTGATTATGTAGTTTCTGACACTGTATGACTCACTGTTATCTATAAACTCGGTCTAAGGTTTGGACAGAATACTGATTTTAAGCTGCTCCTTCTGTTTTTAGCTGTATGATGTCATTTCGGGTTGTATAGACTAATAAGTCAACTAACAAGTCCACTTGTTGGTGCTGTGGGAAAGGCAATCGAATAGTCGAGGAGGTCTTAGTAATGAAATACAGCGACAGAAAACAAACAAACAAACAGCAGCAGTGAACAGGCAGGAGGCGACTCCACTCAGCTTTTCTGATAAACCCAGAACCCAAAGCACTTAACTAGTGTGGAAATGCTACACAAGCTGAAGCCAATTCCACTTGGAACTGTTGTAAAAGTCGCTCATGTGATTTTAAGTCATAATTTCTTATTAAAGGGTTGAATTACATTCAATAGTTCAAAACATTTACGTCACTTTCCTTAATAATTTAATTATTATGCAGTTAAAATATGGGTGTATCTAAGCCTAAACCTGTATGTGCTATAAACATCTGGCCTGTGGTTTTATGAACTTAGGATAATTAAGGTTACTAGTTAGTATTGTTGGTATTTTTGTTGTGGCTAATTATGCAGACTGTATGATATACAGTATAAAATTAGTGGTAACACTTTACTGTAGGGTGTTCATCAGACTACATAATGTCATGATGACTGAAATGAACCTACATAAACGTTCATAAAGGCTTATTCCAGTGAACGGCAGCTGCCATAAAGGCTGATTTTGTCAACTCTGAGGTCAAGCTGATATAACACCTGTGTCAGCTGACTTTTTTTCTGACATTGGGTCATCATCACACTTTTTTGGGTGAAATGATATAGCGCATTATAACAACTGACACTGTAGCTCAGTTTATATCACACTGACACAGTGCTGATTTTGTGACACAGCTTAAATTTTATAGGTGGTCAAATTCACTCTCTCCTCATTTTTAGTGTTTATAATTTTACTTTTGGGGTCTAGAATAGATAATAGATCACTTCAAATGTTCCAAAAAAAAAAAAAATCCTCCTACTGTTCATCTCTATTCACCCTCTGTCTGAAACACTGTTAGAGCTCTTGTGTCTTTAAGCTCCGCCTCCTGATCAGCACAATGTGCTCTGATTGGTCAGCTTGCCCACTCTATTCTGACTGATCAACCACCAGAGCGGCATCCTGCTACAAGCTCCGCCCCCACACCGCTGCGTCTGTTCTTATAACGGCGTCAGTTGTGCTGTATCAGTTTGATCCAGAGTCGATCCTGAAAGTCCAGTAAAACAAGCTGGTGGAGCCAATCCACCTTCGCGAGCTGGACTGGAGCAGGACGTTTCAGAGCGGGAAGCTTTTACTCTGTAGGTCTCTGTGTGAGGGCGAGCCGAGCTCGCCGGTAGGCGGGCAGTAAGGACTGTGATTGCGAGATTGAATCATCCTGTAACAAAGGAAAAGGGCTGGAATTCAAAACAAGGCATTTCAGGCAGCTGAGAAAAGTGGGAGAGAGTTTCTCCCTCTGGAGGGAACACTGAGCTTTGGGACATTTACGTGCACAAAAACACTCTTACAAAGGCAAGAGAAAAACCAGAATAGGTCCACTTTAAGGGCTTCAGTTCAACCAGCCTGTTGTGGTAAACTACATCATATTATCAGCATTATGTCACTGTGATGTTCACTGAGATACAAAGTCTGATTTCACCTCAGAAAGTGTCATAGCACAATCTGATGTCAGAAAGCAACCGAGGTTATGTCAGCTTGACATAAAAATGGAAAATGTAACCTATGACAGTTAACGCCTGTTGGAATTAGTGTTTATAAGTGTTTATTTAGGTCTGTGTCAGTGGTCATGAAGAGCTTATGAGCAGGTGTCATGCAGCCTTATGAACACTGACCTACAGTAAAGCAAGTTAATGAAGACAAATTCAGACATAAAACATCTGGTTGTTTGGGATACGGGGTTCTGTTCAAACTGTCACTTCACATTTTACGATGAACAATGAAAACTACAGTAGTTGTTCTACTGATTGTGGATTGCAGCAGTAAACAGTGTATATAGAATATAGTTTACTTCATCCTGTAGTTGGTCCTGTCTGGGTCTCTGGCTGAGACGGAGCCGATGACTTTATTTCTAATCGGGCCCTCTTGGACGTCAAAGGTGTACTCCGTCTCGCTGAAAACCGGTGGTTCATCAACATCAAGCACAGTGATGTACACTTGGGCAGTGGTCAGCATGGATCCCTGATTATCTGGAGGCTGAGCCACGCCGTCTTCTCTGACCTCCACTTTAAAGCTGTAAGTTGAACTGGTCTCATAGTCCAGGCTCTGGAGGAAATTATGACATACATGTTAAAATATTGGACTTTCTTGGATTTACACCATGTGGTAAAGGTGATGTGTTAATATTTCATACAAGTACACAAATAAATCATTTCTTAGTTGGTGTCAGTTATCAGCTGTAATTTAATGTTGTGATTAAATACAAATTTTTAATAGCAAAGAATTGTTTTTGTGGTGACCCAGAAGTTCAGGCAAAATTATCTTGAAACTAGTTGATATATCTAATATTTCTCATTCTGAGATTAAGTAAAATTATCTCACTTTACTGGCAGATAATTTTGTTTATTTTAAGATAAGTTCATAGTCATTTAAGTCACAGTGGGACTTAATATAGTTGTTACAGGAGGGGAGCTGGAGAACCCAAGAGCAGAGCAGTAAAATTGTGTTAACTTTTGTTGTATAAAAAAATTGTTTTGTTTATAAGGCTGCAAGTATAGGCAAAAGACGTATGGAGGCTGAAAGGAATGGAGCTTTTGTGGTACACTGAGGCGTCAGCCTGTGCCAAATTCAAAACCCCAATCTGTATAATAGCAGACCAGCATTTTACCACTGCACCACTAGGGAAGTAGGAAAACAGGTGGAGAAATCTCTTCAAGAAATGGTGAAAAAATAATGGCAGGAATGGACAAATAAAGGAGACGTCGGCATGTTCAAACAAGAGGCTATAAAAACAAAGACAGCGAATACAAATCTACCCTCCCTCACGAGGAGAAACACTTTAGTTTTGTGCTTATAAGAACAGAGAACTGTGATTTACCTACAGATCAGAGCTCAGCTCAGCTTTCCTTTCTGCGTTACTTTCAGGTCTCTTTTGCTTCCAACTCATTTTTTTTTATCCTCAACAGGATTTTTTTTTTCATTTTTTATTTTCTTTTCTCAAATACAAACCTCTGTCTAAGGTACCCTCTACAGTGGTGCAACAGTGAACTGTTGCTGGTGTGGGCCTTTAAGCTGAGCCCAGGGATTCTGTGACTTGGAGTCAGATCTACCAGCTCTTCTACTGTGTTGCCCAGTCCCCTTACTGGCGACCCCTCAGGGGTAGCACCGATGTCGCCATACTTGTAGCACGGTTGCGTCAGAACTCCTGGATCACTTCTGGGTCCAAGATCGGGCGCGCTGGAACCCATGACCATTTTTGGGCCCGTATCCTTCCCAGGCCACCAGGTACTGTGTGCCCCCCTGACCCAGCGTGAGTCCAATAATGGCAAACCTTGTACGCCAGGGCACTGTCCACTAGACGCGGGGCAGAAGGGCCCAGCACCTGCTGCCAGGGCACTGCACACAAACGGCCAGAGGCATACTGGTCAGCAGCTGGGACCCCCACCTCCCTTTGTTGTTCAGCAAATAAGGGTGGAGGATACCCAAACTAGCATTCAAAGATCAACATACTCAAGGAAGAATGCCAGAGAGTGTTGTGGGTGTGCTCTGCCCACGAGGAGGCACTGTTGGCCATTAGGCAATGCAGCATCTGGGCCAGGTCTTGGTTTACCTGCTCTGTCTCGCTGTTGGACTCCAGGTGGAGGCCAAAAGCGAGGGTCATCGTGACCCCCATTAACTTAAGCGTTGCGCAAGTACAACTAGGTGACAGCAAAAGGAATGCTTTAGTGGTGAACTGAGGCATCAGCCTGTGCCAGCTTTCAGTTTATTTTCTCTTTGTCCTCAATGGGTTTTTTTGTCCCCTTTTTCTTTTCTCAAATACAAACTTCTGTCTAATGTACCCTCTACAAAGGCGTGACAGTGAACTGTTGCTGGTGTGGGCTTTTAAGCTGAGCCCTGCAGGTGTGCCTGGTCAGTGCGGATTAGCACTGGGGATTCTGGGACTTGGAGTTCTTTGAACCAGATCCACCAGCTCTTCTACTGTGCCGTCCCCTGCTGGATCCTGGTGGCACAGGCTGACCCCTTACAATAATTGCTTAAAATGGGTAACATTTTAAAATAAGTTTATCTTAAAATAAATAATCATTTATGTTAGGAAGCTTCAGTCAACAGAGACATGATGAAAACTCAAATTTCACATGCAGAATGAACTTTTAGTATCTTAAAAGTTGCTGTTTATCTTTCAGAGATATCAGTATTGCTTAATAAAAATGTCAAAATAATGTCATTTTAAAAGGAATAATGTGGTTGCCGACATCTACACCACTAGGGGGCAGTACAGAAGCTGCATGACAACATCTATGAAATTTTTAGGCAACAAGGCATCAGGCTATGTTTTGGGACACCTCGTTTCTATTATAGACTACAGCGCCCTCTAAAATGATTAGAACTAACTCACTTAATTGCATGTTTAAATAATCTGAGTGAGGTTTTAGTCTGTAATTCTGTCATTTTTAAATGAGTAAAGTCACCTTTATGAGTTTGAGAGCTCCATTGTTTTGGTCATCCAGTTCCACGTAGAACATGTCATTAAAGTTCTGCAGAGTAAATCTGGGTTTTTTGTTCTGCTTCTTGTCCCGGTCCACCACAGGTAACGTGCCGACTGTGAAGTGTGGCTCCTCGTTTTCTTTCACGCTAAAGCTGTAGATTCCTGAAAGGAAACAAGTTGTGGATCTTTTTGGATCATTTGAGTAACGAAATTTAAAGAAAATGTAAATTTCATGTTTTTGGTGCATTCAGACATCTTAGGAAAACTGTCGCGTTACCAAATCGCTGTGATCAGTTGTTTGTGTTTGAGTGACGGTCAGTAACTGGTTCAGGGACGTGTCGCACACTGCAGTACAGATGTGTATTGTTGGTTGCTAAGCGATAGAGCCCACCTGTTCTACAGGTAGTCATTTACATACATTATGATACAGTGTTGCAGAAATTAACGTATCATTAATGTATTTACCATTAACATAATTGTAAATGATCCGACCTGTGATATGAGAACCTGTGTAACTTTTTTTTTCTTGGCCGAGTGAAAAAAACAAAAATGTTGTAGTCAAACACAATCTAGCTCATCAATTACTTCGTTAGGAAAATGTGAACATCTTAATTTTGTAATTTAATTTTCAATATATTTAGATTTAGTAAGTTTCAGGTGAGATTCTGCAAGGAGCCAAATATCCGAATACACCATTATAAGAGCTCACATACCTTTTTTGAAGGTTGCCATGTTGTCATTGATATCGTTTATATTAATGGTCACTATGGTGGTTGTACTGAGTCC
Source organism: Colossoma macropomum (assembly GCF_904425465.1). Taxonomy (NCBI): domain Eukaryota; kingdom Metazoa; phylum Chordata; class Actinopteri; order Characiformes; family Serrasalmidae; genus Colossoma; species Colossoma macropomum. The sequence goes on from NW_023494797.1 coordinate 20,671,988, forward strand.
TCCAGGTGAGCCAGGTAAGTCTGAGGCCTGGACAATCAGTTTATACTGACTTTGAGTCTCACGGTCCAGTTTATTATCCTGAACAGTGATTTCACCTAAAACAAGAACAATGTGGATCCTGCTGAGGAAACATGTACGCACATTTTATGTATATATATATATATATATATATATATATATATATATATATATATATGGCAGGTTGCACTGATAAAGGTTGCATTGACTTTCATTCATCAAGGTTTTGTTCTGACAGCAGCACTGATGCTTCAATGGCCACAAAATGTTTGTTTTATCAGCTGTTCTTCTGTAAAGTCTCTGTTCTAGTGTGGTTCTCTTCCTCACATTAACTGAGATCTTCCTCGTCTCCTCTTCTGTCTTCAGTGTGAGAAACGAGGAACAGTCACTCTTCACTCCAAACTCTGGGTGAGTTTTCAGATTTACAGATCTGCTGCAGCTCATTGTAAAGTTTTTCAGAGGAATCCGGGCAGAGTTACAGTTTCTAGACTACGAATGATCAACTGGGTGAACCAGTCTGCTACAGCGCCACCCTGAGGCAGAGCAGTGCTGCAGCTCTACTTAGTAAGAACACCAAAGACAGAAGCTGATTGTGGGTGAAGCAGATGAACAATGAATTTGTATTTGAGTCTGTTTTTCCCAAACAGACATAACTTCATAATAAGTTTATTTTCAGGGCCCCCCAGAATTTTGATTTTGAAATATCCAAGAGGTTAATAATGGGGTCTCTGACACCCCAGGACTGTATTTTGCACCTTGTATGTAAACACACTTTACACAGAAATATATTAACATAAAATATATTGACTACATACAGAAAGAGAGAAAATCAGTGCATGTTATGTTAATATATTTCTGGACAGTTTTACTTGGGTTAAATCATTTTTATGCTGTGGAATATTCTTATTCTGTCGGCAAAGTTACCTGCCAATTCAGTAAGAACATTTCAGTAGATAAAATGACAAACAATCAAAACTTTGCAAAAATAGGTTGAATAATCTTGGCTTGAAAAAATGTAGGTTCAAAAAATCTTTCTGAAAATCATTCTGAAAAATCCCATGGTTAGAAATATTAAGTTATATTGATTTAGGTATCACTTTCTGCTGTATATTTATGTCAGGGCCATTTCTATTGGTGTGAAAATATAAAAAAATGTAATTTTGTATTTGTACCTGTGTTTCTGTCAATGCTGAAATATTGTGATCCATTCAACAACTTATATGCGACGTTTCCGTTGGGAGTTGTTGGATCATCTGCATCAGTGGCTCTAACAGTCAGCACTGCAGCTCCTGTAAAAATATCACATTTGCATTGTTATTCCTGTAAATGCAGTATGTAAAAATGTAATCGATAGACTGAATAACTGAGGGGGCATCAGATGAAGACCCTCCTGATGATGCTGCTGCTGCACAGACTCAACCTATTTAATCAGAGCCATTGCTTCACCTATTTTTCCCCTTTTCTGTTCTGGCAGCAGTTAAGATCTTTAATAACAATAGGACGATCCAAAATCAGACAAAAGGGTGAGGCAGAAATCAAGGTCAAAACAGATAAACAGGTCATACACAGGAAAAGACAAAAGGCAAGGAGAGGAGAGACCGCTCAGTGTGCTCATAATGAGACGATACTTCACAACAACCTGAACTGAAGCCCGGGCTTATATACTAAACAAACACGGGTAGGTGTGTGTGTGTAGCCAGTAGCCTGGTGAAGCTGAGCTTCACCATCTGATAGGATGATCTGATGAGTCCTGAGTCACGTGAGGCAGCAAGGGGTTCTGGGAGTTGTGGTCTGAGGCGGCAGCTTTGGCTGTAGTTCCAGCCGTGCCAGAGGGAGGCGTAACACTTTGTACATTTTAGTGCACGATTTCTATTTTTTTTTAAGAGTTTTATTTCTGAGTTTGTTAATACAAAATGACAAATGTTAGAAAGACACATTCATTAAATATATACATATATATATACACACACATATATACATGTGTATGTGTATATATATATATATATATATATATATATATATATATATATCACGTACATATAACATAAATGACAAATAATAATTAAATAAATAAATACGTGAAGTCATACAGTCAACAAGGGCTTAACACAATACAATTTTCCAAATTACTAAAGTAAATTATGGGATTTAGGAGGGAACCACAACACAACAATGCTCTACCAGAGTTTGTTTCTGACTCACAACTTTACTACGCCGTAAAATTAGCAGCGCTTAAAGCCTCCACATAACTAAGGGAAGGTTGCCATGTCGATGTGAACTTATCAGCTGACCCCTTAACCATGTATCTAAACTTCTCCAGCTTAATAAAATACAATATATCTCTAATCCATTGTGCAAATGTTGGGGGTGGCTGTCTTTCCATCCAACCAGAATTTGTCGTCTAGCCACCAGTGTGGCAAAAAATAAGACATAATTTATTGCTATTTAAAATAAGATTTTGTGACACCACACCAAACAAAGCCAGGGAGGCTGAAGGTTCAAAGGATTCATCAATAATATTGATTTCTATTTTTTGCAGAGATTAATATATAGGAAAAACTAAATCATAAAATAGAATTCCTGCATGTTAAATTCAGTAAATAGATAAACAAGTAATTGTGCTTTAACATGCAGACATGTGTTCTCTGTTAGAGGCTTCAGTGAAGAAGAAGAAGAAGAAGAAGAAGATGCGGGAAACGCTGCACTTTAGGCAAATGCTCTTTATTCCAGAACACAGCAGCAGGGGAGAACCGCCGCTCAGCGTTGTTTAAGCCAGGACACCAATCGCCATACCATGTACTTCATGGTTGGCACACAAACCCCACTGTCTCACTCTCAGCCCAGCCCAGAAACACAGATGTACACATTAAATCGAGCTCCACAATGTATTTACAGATACAAGTCTCCTGTACTGTAGCCACAGAGTCTCTGTGCGTGGCTGCTCTGCTATGGCTGCGTGACCCAGTAGGGGCGCTACATAGGAACATGAAGCCGTTAGCAGACTGAAAACACCTTCAGTGAGATTTAGTGAGATGGTCCTGTACCTTGGTGTGAGCGCTCCCTGATGGATCCAGTGTAGGTCTCAGAGAAGACTGGCACGTGGTCGTTAACGTCTTGTACATCTATAGTGAATTCTATGTCATCCTCCAGGGGCTGTTTGGTGATGGTGTCAATGATGTGAGCTTTCAGTTTGTAGGAGCTTTTCTTCTCTCGATCCAGAGTGGCCATAACCAAGATCGCTCCAGCCTTATTCACAGTAAAGAGGTCATTCACTCCATCCACTCCTTCTCCAGAGATTTTAAACTGAGTATTGGCGCCTGTATGGGTGTTTAGATAGCTGGAAAAGATAAAAGTTTAAGCAACATATGAATTAGAATATTAAGAAATATTTTGTTTAAGCCAGTCAGTTACACAGCCTATAGACACTGCTGTGAGAATATTATAAGTTTATTTGACCTATTTTTCAGAGTTGTTTGCTCATTTTAAGAAATTTTATATAGCTAAATTTTCTTATTGCACTGGCAGATAATTTTGCTTGTTTCTTTAACCTCTTATTTTCCAGAGTATATTTTGGTTTGTCCATCTGAATTGTCATGACCAAATCATAAGGCAAATTATTCAGTAACTGCATGAAATAAATTATTTTATTTATTTATTTTTTGTAAAAGCTCCCCTTAAATTAACAAAAAATGTGTTTTATGATCATACACATATTGCTATATGCTTACAATTTACTGCTGAACGCCAAAAATCTTAGACACTCTTTGTATTATTTTATAAAAATAATTTTTACAGAGCAGATCACTGAAGAGACGCCATCTGTTTATAGTTTATAGCCCAGATTTGTGGAAAAATGGGTCGACTTTCAATAGAAAAAAAATTGTGAGTTCAGCTTCTTTTATTATAAGGGTTTAAAATTACATCACCCATCAATTTGACTGGAAAGAAGACAGTTACAGCTCTCATACGACCCCCACCTTTAGAATGTAGCTCATGAAATATGAACGTTATGAAGAATATGACGAAGTGCGTTTTGGAACCGCCGGTGGTTCCAAGGAGCTTATGAGGCTACATAAGTGAAATGATCTTAAAATTTCCTGAAACAGCACAATTTTCTACCAATATAATACAATCTGTTTATTTAATAAAATCAAAAACTTAGATTGACATCTTTTTGCAAATAGTCCTCATCTGTGACAGTTGCCATAGTTTTAACTCATCTTTCATGTTAATAATATAACAACTCCTATGTTGATACACGGAGTCTCATGAGTGAATGGTTATTCTACAGTTACCAATGAACTTAAACTGAAATTAGTTAATAATTAATAGGAAAGGTGCAGTGCCTTTCTCCTGCGGTCATGAGAATCCTTAGTTCTATGGACATTTTTGTGCTCCCCCCATCTAGCACACCTGATTCAACTCAACTGCTAATTTACAAGGTGTGTCAGATTAAGGAAGCTACAACACTATGCAGAGTCCATTCTCTATTCATTATAAAGAAAGCAATGATAACTGATTATTCATGATGAATTTATAATGTTTGTTCCCCCTAAAATAAAGTGATGAACCAGTCACACTTTATCACTGACTAAAATAATACTGATTAAAAGCTAAAAAATTGCACGGGTTAATCCTTACCTAGAATGACAGTCATTCTTTTTTCACCGAACAGTGAAAAAGCTGAAGATCGAGTTCTCAGCTTTACTGAAAAGCTCAGAACAGAGTACAAAAGAAAACAATATAGCGTTCAGCTATGCGCAGTTAGCACAACCTCTTGCTGTCCTGGCTCAGTCTGTTTACTACTAGGCCCTGCGACACACTGCCACCACACACACACAGCCCTTTAGAATAAAAGTCCCTGTAAAAGGCAGAATAACAAATTAACCAAACAGCCTAAAATCAACACGTACACCTTTCTAATTTTTAACCAGACAGAATAGACGTGCCTGACATCACATATTAATAGAATCACACAATGTTCATGAGAAACACAAACCTAACTGGAACATTACTACTCTTAAAATCAAAAAGGTTTACTGTAAATAAATAACGTTAAGCACCAAACCAAATGTTTCATATAGCTACTTCACATCAAATTCAGTAATAACAGCATCTGCAGATCTGTTCTGTTTCACCACAGATAACAGCTGCATGTTTTATGTTAGTCTAAAAAGATGTGAGGTATGAAAATACTGTTGTGACCAAGAGCTGTCCCTTCTGCCCGAGTCTAGACATATATGAATATCTCTAATATGTTCTATGTTGTTGCCCTCATGACTATCTGTAGTCTAACTTCTTTAAAAAGAATTAAAGGAATAAAAGAATATCAACAAAAAGTAAAAAAGGATAAAACAGAATAAAAAAGGAATAAGAAGAATAAAAAGACTTCAGCCGCTGAGTTCTTGTTGAGCTTTAAGTGGCAAGATGGTTCCCGAACAACTACAATGCAAATATCATCTCGCGGTGTCCTTTTTTATGGCCCTTTAGGGTGATGAAGTAATTACCCCACCCCTTTTTACACAACATACCAGCTTAGTCCCCACTGTATCCAAACCCTGCACCCTTTTTGGTATAAATTGCATGAATAAGATGTTGAAGAAAGCCTTTATTACCTTCATATTCATCATTAGTAAATGCATTAGTAATTTAATTGTATGGTTGTTAATATGACAGGTCATGTACCCTTAATGTAAAGCGTTACCCTTACATCAACATCATAATGAAAAACGGTTCTATTAACTACATTTTAGATGATTTCTCTGGTCAAGACAGAATTATTCGCTGTGTAATTTTGTTCCTTTAGAAGCTCTTACCTGTCCAATTTGCTGTGGAAGAATTTGGGGTGGTACTTCCTCAAAAGCAAGCAATATGTTAAACCTCCATTCTCGCTTTTGTCTGTGAAGAACCGGACTGTGCTGGACAACATCTTCAGCCGCACTGAGGATGAACTGCAGGCCCAGGAAACCTGCCCAAAGTAAAGTCCAGGCCATCTGCCTCCAGACAGGGTGGATCATCCTCTGGAGAAGAAAACCACAGAGCAATTACTGATCACTCTAAACCAGACAGTGAGGGAGGCTGACCAGGCCAGTGACCCTGTAGACTTTAAGAAGAGAAAAAAGTTTTTTTCCACAACCTTCTGTTGGTGATGATCTCTCTGAAGGTCTGAGAAGTTCTAATGCATGCTTTTATCTTTTATGACATCAGTTTTGTCATTAAAGGCTTTGGCTACAAAACCTTTCTGAAAGCTCTCGGTTTCCTTTGCTGTAGTTGCTCCTACTGAGTTTAACCAGAGAAAGAAAAACCTAAAAAAGATCTCCTTGTTAGCTGTGTAGGTTCTTCTGGAGAATCACAAGAAAGCAGAAGTTTCTCCTGCTGCTCAGATGTCTCTCCGGCTCAGTAACTTCACGTTTCTCAGTAAAGCCTCTCATTGAACTCAGATTTGAAGATCGCGCTGAGTGATGGGGGGAGAAGGAGGGGCCATCCTACCCACCCAGAGAGAGCGAGGCCAATTGTGCTCTCTCGGACTCCCGGCTACGGACGGCTGTAGCATCACCAGGGATCAAACTCGCGATCTCCTGATGATAGGGCCAACGCTTAGACGGTTGCGCCACTCGGGAGCCCTTATTATTATCGTTTAATAATGGGTTTTCAGTAGATTTAGTGCTAAGATAGATCAGTGTATCATCCGCACAGCAGTGAAAGTTCAGCTTAAAGCTACAATCTATGTGACCAAGAGGAAGCATGTACACAATAAACAAAAGAGGTCCAAGGACTGAGCCTTAAGGAACTCCCTAAGTAATAGCAGATGTTTGGGAAGTATGTCCACTGAGAGTAACAAAGTGCTTTCTATCGGTCAGATATGATGTAAACCAATCCAGGGTGGTGCCCATAATGCCCAGATCATGCAGCCTTGATAGGAGGATTAAATGACCCACTGCGCTCAAATCAAGTAGCAGCAAGATGCTAAGAGCACCAGCATTTGCAAACATGAGGAGGTCATTGGTGACCTTTATTAAGGCAGTTTCTGTGCTATGGGAGGGATGGAATCCAGACTGATAGGTAGGACTGGAGTTGGCTGGCCACGGTTTGTTCAAGCACTTTGGACAGGAAAGGGATGTAAGAGATGGGCTGATAATTACTGAGATCTAATGGATCAAGACCAGGCTTTTAAATTGCAGGCATGATAGCAGCAGTCTTGTAAAGAGAGGGTACCTGTCCATGAGATTTGTGAGATGTGGGACCAGTGCAGAAAGACAAGTTTAGTTAGGTTGTTGGACGGGAGTCAAGAGAACAGGCTGTAGTTTTAGAAGTAATTATGATATCAGCAATGGAGGACAGAGAGTGGACAGTCAGAGAGGAAAGGGAAGAGGTACTATTAGTAGAGGCTAGCAGTGAACTGTTGAGTCTAGCAAGGGGGTTTAAACAATTTGGTGATGGTTGAGAAAAAATTATGGGAGTTTATATTAGCATCATTAGTGAGACCAGACACTTAGGCTGATTTAGCTGCATCCAAGGCATCTCTGTAAGCTGAAAGGTGTTGTTTGTAAGCTTCTGCATGAACAGAGAGCTTAGTTTTCCTGAAAAGCCTTTCCAGTTGGCCACCAATTTGCTTTATGGTTCGAAGTTCACTGGTATACCAGAGCACGGAAGTGAAGAAGTTAACAGTTTTAGTTTTTCAAGTTTTCTAGTGAAATGAGTGCAGTAAGCATTGTAGCATGATCATCAAGAGATGAGGGAGCAGAAACAGCAGAGAGCAGAATCATCAGAGAGCAGAATCAGGGAGCAGATTTTGACCAATTATTGAGTTTATTTTCTCTTAAAAGTAAAAAGTTTAGCTTTCAATGATGAAAACGAACAAAGTGAAACAGACAAAGACCATTAAAAACAAACAATTAATGAACGGTCAGTGGTTTTGGTCAGTGGTTTTGGTCACTGATTGTACTTTTTCTCACAGCGTTTGCTGCTTCAGTCTCAGTAAAAGAGAAGAATTAAGTGATTAATGAAGGTAAAGACTCTCCTACCTGACGAAGCTCCTCCAGCTGAGCTGGTTTCTGTTTTAATCCAGAGAGAAAAATATCAGTCAGTTTAAACTCCAGCTGCTCTACCAGCTCAGCACAGCTCAGCTCAGCATGAACCTGCACGAGCTCTGAGTCCAGTTCAGTGCAGCGGGCAGCAAAATGAGCCACTCCTCTGGACACTTCCTGTTATTATATGACTCACTGTTATCTACAAACATGGACTAAAGTACGTTAGCGAAAAAGAACAGCAGTAACGATCTTGGTAGAAAAGTATTGTAGGTATGGATGGATGGATGGACAGACAGACGGTTGGACATATGTACAGATAGATGGACTGAGGTATGATAAACAGACACATGTGTCAGAGACTCTCAGTGCTGGGCTCGGCTGATCAGGCTGGAGTGAGTCAGTTTAGTGGGATCAGTTTAAAACTGGTCTGTGGAGAAGCCTCAACTGCAGCTAGTGCCAAATGATCCGGCCTATCAGGATTCAGAACTACAGCATCATAACTCCTGACCCCTGATCAGTTTGAGGTGTTTGAACAGAGAGTGTGAGGTGAGGAAGGCAGCTACTGAGGTATATAAAAAGAGGGAGCATAAAAAACTGATATTAAACAAATTAAATCAGAAAACAAAATGTAATTTGAGTTCAAACTTTTGCATATGGCTGTATAAATATGCCAGGAATGAACAGTATTTGAAAATAGTAAAATAATTCTACATTCTGCACATTCAGTTCCACAAAGTTTTGTTTAGCCAACTTAAATTCAAATGCTGTGCAATCTTGGTGTCCAAAGAGCTTCATTCATTATTGGAACATTTATTATTGGAACAAGTCCAGGTTAAAATATTTCTTTTTTGTGTCTATAAATGAGCACTAAGATTTAATCTCACTGTTACTCTCAGTGTATATATACACAACCCCATTTCCAAAAAAGTTAGGACACACACAAAATGTAAATAAAAACAAAATGCAATGATGTGCAAATCATTTAAAGCATATATTTCATTGAAAATAATACAAAGACAACATATCAAATGTTGAAATTGAGAAATTTTATTGTTTATTAAAAAACATTTGCCCATTTTGAATTTGATGCCAACAACACATTCCAAAAAAGTTGGGACGGGGGGGACAGATGTCTGGTAAAGTTGTGTAATGCTAAAAAAACACCTGGTGGTTGATTTGCAACAGGTCAGTAACATGATTGGGTCTAAAAGAGCATCTCAGAGAGGCGGAGTCTTTCAGAAGTAAAGATGAGGAGGGGTTCGTCACTCTGTGAAAGAATGCATGATCAAATGCAGCAACAATTCAAGAATAATATTTCTCAACGTAAAATAGCAAAGAACTTTTGCTTTGCATCATCTATGGTACATAATAACATTAAAATATTCAGAGAATCTGGAGAAATCTCTGTATGTAAGGGACAAGGCCAAAAACCAGTATTTGCTGGCCGTGATCTTTGGGCCCTCAGGCGGCACTGCATTAAAAACAGACATGATTCTGTAGTGGAAATCACTGCATGGGCTCAGAAACACTTCTGAAAAACCTTGTCTGTTAAAACAGTTTGTCGCTGCATCCACAAATGCAAATTAAAACTCTAAAACACAAAGAAGAAATCATATATAAACAGGACCCAGAAACGCTGCCACCTTCTCTGGGCCCGAGCTCATTTAAAATGGACTGAGGGGAAGTGGAAAAGTGTGCTGTGGTCCGAAAAAATCAACATTTGGGACACTCTTTGTTTGTACAAAAAGACCACTCATATATATATATATATATATAATTATTTTGCTGTTTGTGTTCTGGTCTATCTTGAATGAACAATGGCTAGTCACAGCAAAATGTTCTTTATAAATAAAATAAAAGCATAGGTGTTTTCTGGCCCACAGATTTGTTGAGATTTTTTAATATGGCCCTTGAAGTGGTTGAGTTTGACACCCCTGATTTTTTGCATTTAAATCTTAAGTTTCCTTTATATAGATTCTGCGTGTGGTTGCTTCTATATAATTAGCGTGTGTGTGTTGAGTGTGTGTGTGTGTGTGTGTGTTGAGTGTGTGACTCTGTGAATGTGAGCAGCGCAGTGCGAGCGCCGGAAGCTCTGTAAACTCAGCCAACAATCTGTCCAGTCATCTAATCATGTTGATGTGAAAGTGATAGATAAAGATCTCCGTGCTGAAGAAAAGAAGCTCACTTAAACAGAGCAGACTCAGTTTACACTCACAAACAGCTCTGTAAAATATACACTTTAATCAGTGTGATCAGAAGAACTGTATGCCATTTAAAGTCACACTGGTGACTAATCCTAGTGAAATTATCTGTTTTTTGCAGCAAGATCATTTTACTGGACAAGAGATCTTACAATAAGTTCCAGGCTGGAAATAAGCAGCTCAGATACGAGTTCAAAGAAAATGATGGTCTTTAGATCAGACTCGCTACAGAATCAGAATCAAGCTAGATAACAATCCAGAAAATTACAGCCACAGCTCATGGCCTCTGCAGACATTCGTACAAAGCAGCTTTACAGAAAAATCCTGGTCTGAGCTCCCATGAGTGGCAAGAACCAACTTGTTACAGAGGATGGAATGGAATGAGTGTACATATACTAAATATTTAGGACATGCAGTGGGAATAATATGCTATATTTTAATAGTTTGTTTGTTACTTATCTAAAAAGGGATAAGCTAAAAGACAAAAGCAAACTAACTTACATATAGTTGGCTGTTTTGTAGGTGTTCACCCCTACTTTTAAAATAGAGTTACATTATTCATTAAAAAGTAACATGAAGTAAAGGCTACAGTAAACTACACAGAAGAATTGGGTTTGGTCTGTTCTGGTCTGGTTTGGTCTGGTCTGGTCAGCGGGAGGGCAGATGACCAAAGCAGCCTACAACCATCTTGTTTTACTCTGGCTGGGGCGCACCCTGCTGCAACTCCAAGCTCTGGTCCTGGTAGAAGGAGAGGTGGAACAAGAGAGAGAGAGACGTGAGAGCAGGACAACAAAATAACACCCTAAGGGTCATAAAGTATGGATAAAACATTCACAGAGTTCATTAATAAAATGACTGATCACTGCTGAAAAACTGGTGTAATGCAGAATACACACACACACACACACACACATATATATATAAACAAGACAGTAGCCTACAAATTAAGATAAAACAATGTATGAATGTATCTGTATGTATAAAATCAAATCTGACAGCATTCTTAAAAATTGCTGAATGAAAAGCAGGAGTAGGATTAATTAAATGGAAGATGGCATATAAACTTATTTACCTTATGTTTACACCAAATGTTGTAGTCAAGATCAGTAGAGATGATAATAGAGAGACCAAGATGAGGCTGAGTCCAAATGATCTCTAGACAGAGATGAGACCAAAACCATATGATGATGAGACAGAGACCAGGCCAAGACCAAATGATATTGAGTCAGAGTCCAAATGATTGCAAGACAAGACAAGACTGAGAGCAAATTATATTAAGATAGAGACAAAGCCAAGTCCAAATGCTCTTGAGACAGAGACAAGACCAAAATCAAATGATGACGAGACTGAGATGAGATAAAGTCCAAATGATGTACAAACTGAGATGTGACCAAGACCAAATGATGATGAGACCAAGACGAGACCGGGTCCAAATAATGCCAAGACCAAGACGAGACCGGGTCCAAATGATGTCGAGACAGAGACAAGGCCAAGACCAAATTATATCAAGACAAAGACAAGACAAAGTTGAGACCAAGTCCAAACGATGGCAAGAGAGAGATAAGTCCAAATGATATCGAGATCAAGACCAGAATGAGTTCAATTGATGAGGAGACCAAGTCCAAATGATGGCGAGACCAGGATGAGACCACTAATTGCCACACTCTACATCAGGGATGCAGGAAGGTGTTTTAAGTTGGACTGCTAAAATTTTAAGCAGTGTATACATAATGTGAACGATGACATCATTTTTACATCAAACAGAAAGTATTCTGCACTATAATGGGGCGAAAACAATAATACATACATTTAACTCACATCAGACTGCTGATGTTCCCATCCTCTCTCTGCTCTCTCATTCTGCTTCAACTTTATGCAAACGAGCTGAGAGGCAACCAATCAGATTGTTGATAGGTGGTGCGGCAACCATGTGGTAAGATTTAACACTAGAAAGCACACTGAGTGGGAGATACGGTTGATAAAACATTGTTATTATTATTATTACTACATTATATGATCATCCTTCCACTGTGAGAAGACGACTCAGCGCTGTGGGTCTGAAAGGATGTGTAGCTGTCAAGAAGAACCTCACTGAGAAAAGGAGATGGACACATCAAACAAAGAAGCTGAACAATGGACTGACCACCCCAGAGTCCAGACCTCAACACCACTGAATGTGTTTGATTACTTCAGAAAATGATCAACCAGCTTCTAAGACAGAACTTTGGAGGTGTGGAGACTCTTACTAAGGAGAGTCTCGGCTGGATCTGTGTGCAGGTTGATGTAATTCTGAAGAGTCTGGCGGCCGCAGCTGCCCTGCATGCTTCCACAGCCTGCAGCTCTGAATGATGCACGATCTCTAAATCATCTCATATAATTTACATGCTCACCTTCTCAACAGAGTCAGAAAACTGGGCTCAGTTCAGCATCAAAACAGACCTTCAGAAAAAAATACAGCTGAAAAGATCAGTCTATGGAGAGAGAGAGAGAGAGAGAGAGAGAGAAAGAATAGACAAAATGAGGAGGAACAACAAATGAAAGAAGTAAAGAATGTCAGAGAGAAAAAAGAGGGCAAAAAGAATGGAGAGAAACAGATTGAGAGAGATTGGGTGAGACAAAGAGAGGGAGGAGAGAGAAAGACAGAAATATAAGTAGACAGCTACAGAGCGAGAGGAAAATATAAAAAAGAGAAACAAAGAAGGGAGACGAGGATGTGTAGTGAACACAAAACACACATGCATTTTTATTTTGAAGCTAAGCCTTTATATTATGGTCTGTCCATGAGCGTGTAACTTATCAGCGGCCTTCGTGGGCGGGGCTTAGAGCGCCGCTGTGCCAGAGGCTAAAGATGTGAATGCTGTTCCATTTTTCAACATGTCATTTGTCTGGGGGTGTTCAAATAGCATATAGTAGCTTATAATTGCATGTCTGGCCTGGTGAGCTTTTGGTATTTGATGTTCAAAAAGTGAGTAGCTGGACTTCCTTAAAATTAAAGGTAACAGAACTTCTAATATTAACTTAGTAGAACAAGAACATCTGTCTTTTGTGTCATTAATTAAATTTAAATGTAACAAGCTCAGCATTTTAATGCAGCTGGTTGTGAAGTTTAAGCTGAAACACCATGTTTTTGCCGGTGCAGCGTGTTTACAGCATGTAGCTGATCTTACCCAGGATGGTGACAATGCAGAGCAGGATGGCGATGAGGGCTGACCCTGGTGTGGGCGTGGGCCTTACAGTAATTGGGCTGTCGGTCTTTCAGACACGGTCATACTTGGATGCGTAACTGGTTGATGCTCTTCTGAACCGGCGTACCTCCGTCTGATATTTCCAGAATGTTTTCTTCTGAAGAATTAGTGCTAAGGTCTCGATGGGTCAACACGATGGTGGCAGTGTTGTCTGCAAACATGTCAGAGAAACACAATCAGCTGTATTTATTTATTTGTTAAGGTAAACATATCAGTGTTAGTCAACTAGCTCATGTCCAACCCCAAACAGTTCAAATCAACGATATATTAAACCAGTTCTGTTTGTAGTTCTACAATTACAGACTGTAGTCCATCTGTTTCTCTGATACTTTGTTACCCTGTTCTTCAGTGCTCAGGACCCTCACAGAGCATGTACTATTTGGGAGGTGTATCATGCTCAGCACTGCAGTAACACTGATGTGGTGGTGGTGTGTTAGTGTGTGTTGTGCTGGTCTGAGTGGATCAGACACAGCAGTGCTGCTGGAGTTTTTAAACACTGTGTCCACTCACTGTCCACTCTATTAGACACTCCTACCTTGTTGGTCCACCTTGTAGATGTAAAGTCAGATGTTTCTGGTTGATGAACTATTCCAGCAACACTGCTGTGTCTGATCCACGCATACCTTTACAAGTGTTACTTAAATATAAATTAAAATTAAAAAATGATTTCTTATTAACTTCCATTCAAAGTTAAGAATGTTACCATTTGGCAATATGACAGCGATTACATCTATAAGCTACATAAATAAAACATATTTAAATAGGTCTGTCAGTGTTTTAGAAATTTAGCTGAAAATGTTCCTCACTTAGGTTGTCATGGAGGGAGAATTTGCAGCTCCTTTTTGCCAAAATGAACCGGAACGGTCCAGGGTTTTCATCCCTGTCGGTGGCCCCAATTGTTCCAATGATCTGCAAAGCAAAGAAATAAATTGATTTAAAATAATTTATGAATTTATAGCTCAGCATAAATCATCCCTGTTACTACAAATGTAGTCGATCAGCGAAGACATTAGTTTTACACCATACTGTTCACTCTCCAATCCATACAGACCACATATGGAAACTTATGGATGTCACAAAAGTCAACTCATTTACATTTATAAAGAGAGGATGGAAAATAGTCATGAAAAAAGTAAAATGCAAGAAAAATGTAGAATATGTGCCCTTTAAAAGAATCAGGATGAAGGAGTCTATACAGGGCAGTCAATCAGAACACAGCTGATTTTCATATCAGTTGTTATTTTATAGATTCAAGAAGCAAGAACTTCAGAAACGCGTTAATAAATCGACCACATTGGTGTTAAAGGGAAGAATCATGTAAATAATGAGGATATGATTTTGTATAATAATGATGTAATGATGAAATGTTTGTGAATTTCTCACCATTCCATTTTTATCGTTATCACAGATGTAAATGGTGCTCGTACTGGTCAGTTCCGGCTGATTGTCGTTGACATCCAGAACTTTTATCTTGACATTCATATACCCTTTTAGTCCTGTACATACAAAGAGACTTTTACTGCAGATGCAGAAATTTGTGGTTCTACAGTTTATGAAACAAAAACATCAAAATAGTGTATCAGCCCTTTAATCTGCTGTATCTAATAGATTTGTACGAATAATTGACTCTAAATGTAGGTATTGTGATATAAACTGTGTCTGTTCTACAGTTTCTCATTAGGTTGAATGAATAACTGGCTCTAAATGTAGGTATTGTGATATAAACTGAGTCTGTTCTACAGTTTCTCGTTAGTTTGAATGAATAACTGACTCTAAATGTAGGTATTGTGATATAAACTGAGTCTGTTCTACAGTTTCTCATTAGGCTGCATGAATAACTGGCTCTAAATGTAGGTATTGTGATATAAACTGAGTCTGTTCTACAGTTTCTCATTAGGCTGCATGAATAACTGGCTCTAAATGTAGGTATTGTCATATAAACTGAGTCTGTTCTACAGTTTCTCATTAGGCTGAATGAATAACTTGTTTTTATAGCACAAAAAGAAAATCCTTAAAATTATCAGGACAGTATTCCCCCTTTACCTGGGGTAAGAAGCCCCTCTGGTGAATCTTAAAATAATCAATCCTGCATAATGTCTGTCAAATAATTTCTAGTCTTTGCATTTAGAAATTATGTTTTTTTTTTTTTAAATATTGTCAAATGTTTTTAAATATATTTTAAAATGAAGTTGACGTCTCAGTTCACTGTACAGTTCATGTGTAAAATCTAAAGTTTTTACATTGAGTGAGTAACATGATAAATTTACAAAAAACAAACGGACTGCTCTCTTAGCACCTCCCCCTTTTCCCATATATTTTAAGTATTTTTCTTATGTTAGTTTGAACACATTGATCACTGTAATTCAATGACAACTGACCCCAAAATGTTATAGGATAAAGAATAAATCTGAGTTTCCACAATGAATTAGACCATAATCCCTCAGTAAACGTGTTGAGATTAGATGTGGCTCCATATTTTATCAGGAGGTAAGTAAGTGTTGGGAGAACCTCTTACCTACACCCTTTAGAGACATTTCCTGTGCTGTGACATCACACAGGTGTGTGGCCTCTGTTTCTCAGTCCAGTTCTTTCTTTAGGACAAGCTGTCCTGTATTCTCGACTATATCCAATGGACAGTTGAGCCCCCTGATGGAGTACCTGATAAAAGACCATCTCCATGTTAAATTCATTCACAGCTCACAAACTTCATTCAACACCAATCAATCACTCAGTTTTCCAACAGTAGACATGTTCAGTCAAGAAAAAATCACTCATGTAATTTTGAGTAGTAATTTCTTAATAAGAGGTGAATTACATTCAGGACTTCAAAACATTTGTGTTGCTTTCCTAAACAACTTAATTACTATGCAGTTAAAATATGGGTGTGTCTAAGCCTAAAGACATCTGGTCTTTGATCTTATGAACTTAAAGTAATTAAAGTTTCCTTCATATTTTTGTTGTGCCTAATTATGCAGGCTGTATGACATACAGTGTAAAATTAGTGGTAACTCTTCACTGTAGGGCAGTGTTCATCAGAGCCTTACAGAAGGTTTATTCAAGTTGTCATGATGTAAGAACATCATGATAACTGGAGTAAACCTACATAAACATTCATAAAGGCTAATTCTGGCCAGCGGTAGTTGTCATAAAAGCTGTTTTTGTCAACTCTGAGGTCAAGCTGACAACATCTGTGTCAGGTATTTTTTTTTCAGACTCTGGGCTGTCATCACACTGTTTTGGGTGAAATGATGTAGCACATTTCCCTCACTGTTCTTACAGCGGCAACAGTTCTCCATTATTCTCTGCAGAAATTACACTGCAGTCAAGGTCATCAGGCTCACTGTGAGTAACGTCACCAAACGCTGTTTATACACCATTTAAACACAGAGCAGGAATTAAACCATAGAGCGGTTATTTTTGGTGTTTTGCTGGACAGCTGTGGCCGTCAGACTGAAGGCTCCATCGTATCTGTGAGCAACAAGAATCTGCATGTTTTTCACGTGATCGGCTGCTTCACAGCTCTTTAGAATGACTTCATTCATTTTAACTGTTTTACTGTCATCATTTTAGATTGTTTATATATGATTTAGTGATTCTACTTTATTTAGATTATTCATTCATTCATGCGAGATTTCTCTTCCTATGTGTTTGGGCCCCCTCCTGTCTGCAATGGTCTGGTTTTCCGTCCGCTCTGGCACACAATACGGGAAAATTAGTCCTGTGCTGCAAGATATTGTGGTTGGTCCAGCAGGAATCCACAAGAGTGCAGACCTCTAGTGTGAGCAGCTTGAAGCATCTTTATTCTTCTGGAGATTTACACACACATTCACTGCAAGGCTCGATCTCCCACCAAAGCAGCTCTCTTTCTGTGATGTTCAGTACTCGCTCTGCTCTAAGGTACATACTGCCACCTTGTGGTTAACAACCAAAATAGCATGTGTCTACTTTCTGACCAAAAGAGCAGTTTACTACAGATACAAAGTCTAATTTCACCCCAGAAAGTGTCATAACACAAACTAATGTCAGAAAACAGTTAATGTTATTTCAACTTGAGATCAAAACTAGGAAATGCAACTTATTACAAATAATGCCTATTGGAATAAGTGTTTATAAATGTTTATGTAGGTCTGATCACTTTAAGAAACATATTATATGATGCACAATGAAAACTAGTGGTTCTGCTGATTGTGGATTATAGGAGAAAACAAACAGTATATATAGAATATAGTTTACTTCATCCTGTAGTTGGTCCTGTCCGGGTCTCTGGCTGAGACGGAGCCGATGACTTTATTTCTAATCGGGCCCTCTTGGACATCAAAGGTGTACTCCATCTTGCTGAAGACCGGTGGTTCATCAACATAAAGTGCAGTGATGTACACGTAGGCAGTGGTCAGCATGCATCCCTGATTATCTGGAGACTGAGCAACGCCGTCTTCTCTGACCACCACTTTAAAGCAGTATGTTTGTCTGCTCTCATAGTCCAGGCTCTGGAGGAAATGAAATGTGAAAATATTGAATTTTTTTTGGATTTACACCATCTGGCAAAGGTGGAGATACATTAATGTTAAATCTGTGATTTAATGGTGTTTTGATTAAATACTAAACTTTAATAGTAAAGATTTGTTCATTAGTGGTCGCGTGATTAAATGACAGTTTGTTATTTTGAAACTATATATATAGCTATTGATATAGCTAATATTTCTCATTTTGAGATTGCTGTTACTTAATGATAGGATTATTTAACTTCTTATAATAAGGTTGCAGTAATCTCAAAATGAGCAATATTAGATATATTTACTACTTTTAAGATAATTCTACTTGCCAAGATGTCACTTATTTGCAGTGTTAGCAGCTGTTAAAGGGACATGATCATTTCAGTTATTAAGTTACGGCACAATGAAAAGTCAAATTTCACATGCAGCAAGAACTTTTAATATCTTATAATTTGCCTTTCATCTTTTGGTGAGATCATTAATATGGCTTAACACAAATAGTGTGGACGCAGATGTCTACACCACCAGGGGGCGATACAGAGGCAACATGATAACATCTGTGAAATCTTCAGGCAACAAGCAGCAGGTTATGTGTTGGGACGCATCATTTCTACAATAGACTACAGCGCCCCCTAGAATTATTATCCTCCCTGGTAAAAATGAGCAACAAATGTAAAAAACAAAGTGTTTGTTGTTTATGTATGAAAATTAAAAAAATAGTTTCACTGACGTCAAATTGTACCAAAAAAAAAAGTCATCGCTTGCCACAGTATTCAAGCTCTTCACACAAGTGTGGGTTTTTTACATTTAGAGTCGGTTTGTGAAAGTGTAGAACAGACTCAGTTTATACCACAATACCTACATTTAGAGCCAGTTATTCATTCAACCTAATGAGAAACTGTAGAACAGACTCAGTTTATATCACAATACCTACATTTAGAGCCAGTTATTCATTCAACCTAATGAGAAACTGTAGAACAGACTCAGTTTATATCACAATACCTACATTTAGAGTCAGTTATTCATTCAACCTAATGAGAAACTGTAGAACAGACTCAGTTTATATCACAATACCTACATTTAGAGTCAGTTATTCATTCAACCTAATGAGAAACTGTAGAACAGACTCAGTTTATATCACAATACCTACATTTAGTCAGTTATTCATTCAACCTAATGAGAAACTGTAGAACAGACTCAGTTTATATCACAATACCTACATTTAGAGCCAGTTATTCATTTCAGATGTTATCATTTTTGTGTGTTTGTTAAAGGTCATGCTGGGTTGTTCTTGTGTAATTTATGTATTTTAAAAAAAAGATGACTGGGACTGATTGGGATTTTTACCAGTTTTGCAACAGTAGCTATGGAAAAAACTCATTTGTGGGCAGAGCCTGGGTAGTTCGATTATCGGCACCTCTACAAATTCATATTAATCACCCCACTTTGTCACTGTATGTTTAAATAATCTGAATGAGGTTTTAGTCTGTAATTCTATCGTAGTTTGTAGTTTTTAAAAAAAGTAAAGTCAAGTAAAGTTTGAGAGCTCCATTGTTTTGGTCATCCGGTTCCACGTAGAAGACGTCATTAAAGTTCTGCAAAGTAAATCTGTGTCTTTTGCTCTTCTTCTTGTCCCGGTACTGCACAGGTACTGCACAGGCCGACTGTGAAGTGTGGCTCCTCGTTCTCTCTCACGCAGCTTCCTGAAAGGAAACAAGTTGTGATTCTTTTTGGATCATTTGAGTAACAAAATGTAAATATATGTTATAAATCATCACTGTAAATTATTCAAATTTATTCAAAATTATTCAAAAAAGGGATGCATCACTCACTACATTAAAGATGTGTTTTGTTGGTTGCTAAGCGATAGAGCACACCTGTTCTACAGGTACAGTCATTGTATCATAATATATGTTCATGATACAGAAATTAGTCACTGTATTTACTATGATCTTCACTGTAAAAATGCTGCCTATGATATAATAACCTGTGTAATTTGTTCTGGCAGTTAGAACTTTTTACTAAGAGTAGTTAAGAATTTTTTTTCCCCTTATGTTGACATAAGCAAGCTGTAAGATTTCACGTTTACCTGATTTTAAATTTAAGATTCAAAATTCTGTACAGTGCTGGTTACCCACAGTGTTGGCCAGCTTGGTCTGTAGAATCCATGCGGTATCAGGGAACGTTATGTTGTGACATCACAAATGCTAAACTCAACTAATATTGAACTAGTTTACCATTAATGTTGACCACTTTGTCAGCCGATTAAGTGCTGAATGTCCATATGCACCATTATAAGAGATACATAGACATACTGTTTAAAAACCCCAGCAGCTCTGCTGTGCCTGATCCACTCGTACCAGCACAACACACATTATATATATATATATATATATGTGTATATATATATATATATATATATATATATATACACACACACACACATCAATGACTGTAAACATTGCAGTCATAGGATGCCACCTCTGCCACAAGTCAGTTTGTGAAATCTCTGTCCTGCTTGATCCACCCTTGGACAACTGTAAGTGCATGATTGTGAAATGGAAGTGTCCAGGAACAACAACAGCTCAGCCACAAAGCGGTAGACCACAGTGGCTGCCGAGTGCTGAAGCACACAGTGCCTATCCTCTGTTGAATCATTCATGAAAAAGCTCCAAAATGCTTCTGGAAGCAACATCAGCAAAAGAACTGCACGGTAGGAGCTTAACAAAATGGGTTTCCATGGCCAAACAGCTACACAAGCCTAATATCAAAATGCATAATGCCAAGTGTCGGGGTGGGGGTTGTAAAACGCTGCCACTTGAGCAGTGGAAATGTGGAGTGAATCATGTTTCTCTATGTGTCAGTCTGATGGACGAGTCTGGGTTTAGTGAATGAAAGGAGAACTTTACTTGCCTGACTGCACTGTGCCAGCTGTAAAGTTTGGTGGAGAAGGGATGATGATATGGGGTTGTTTTTCAGGGGTTGGTCTAGAACGCTTAGTGAAGGAAAATCTTAACGCTTCAGCACCAAGACATTTTGGACAAAAGTACACTTCCAACTTTGTGTGAACAGTTTGGGGAAGAAGCTTTTCAGTTCCAACATGACTGAGCCCCAGAGCACAAAGCAAGGTTCATGAAGGACTGGCTGGGTGAGTTTGGTGTGGAAGAACTTGACTGGGAGCCCTGACCTCCCACAGTCACACTCATATGTTTGGTCCAATATGACTGAAGTGTTATGTACCTGTTCTATCTACATATTCCTCAGCAAGTGACCAGGTAAGCCTCTTGCGGTCATTCACAAGTGTTCCTTAAATCTGAAAATAGCCAACTTTAAATTTTGTACACAATATATAGAATTGGAAAATTAAAGTGGAAAAGTATATCTTGAGCAAGGCTTGAAGTTCCAAAACATTATATCTAGTCTGTTATGTTTGTTGTATTTGATGACCTCATGGAGTCCCCACAATGCAGGTTTTGGTCAAATGAGTGTGAATGAGATAGATGCTGGGAAAATACTCTCAGTTAGTGCAGGGTCCCCACAAGTCACATTGTCACAAAATGTGTTAAGCGTCCTCACAAAGAATGTTTAGATCTTGATGTGTGTAAGTACTTTGACTAAGGGGTTCAAGCAGTGAAGAAACGTGACATTTGCATATCCCAGTGCATGTTAGAGTTTACATGCCTTCTGCTTTATGTTTGGTCCAATATGACAGAAGTGTTATGTATATAGGAAGCCTGTGTTTGAATTGCTGAGTTAATTTGCCAATGTACCATATTTGAAAAACAGGGTAAGGAGGACACAATTCACACCAAAGAGAGTGAGCCACCATCCCTGTCAGAACCTGTTCTATCTACTTGTTCCTCAGCAAGTGATCAGGTAAGCCTCTTGCGGTCATTCACAAATGTTCCTTAGATCTGAAAATAGCCAGCTTTGAATTTTGTAGCTTTACAATATATAGAATTTGAAAATGAAGTGCAAAAGTACATCTTGTGTAAGGTTTGAAGTTCCAAAACATTACATCTTGTCTGTTATGTTTGCTGTATTTGATGACCTCATGGAGTCCCCCCGATGAAGGTTTGGTCAAATGAGTGTGAATGAGATAGATGCTGGGAAAATACTCTCAGTTAGGGCAGTGTCCCCACGAGTCACATTTTCACACAATGTGTTAAGCATCCTCACAAAGAATGTTTAGATCTTGATGTGTGTAAGCACTTTGACTGAGGGGTTCAAGCAGCGAAGAAAGGCTACATTAGCATATCTCAGTGCACGTTAGAGTTTTCATTTCTTCTGCCTTGTTTGTTCCAATATGATAGAAGTCTTATGTATATAGGAAGCCTGTGTTTGAATTGCTGAGTTAATTTGCCAATGGACTATATTTGAAAAACAGGTTAAGGAGGACACAATTAACACCAAAGAGAGTCAGCCACCGTCCCTGTCAGAACCTGTTCTATCTACTTGTTCCTCAGCAAGTGATCAGGTAAGCCTCTTGCGGTCATTCACAAGTGTTCCTTAGATCTGAAAATAGCCAACTTTGAATTGTGTAGCTTTACAATATATAGAATTAGAAAGTAGAGTGGAAAAGTATATCTTGTGTAAGGTTTGAAGTTCCAAAACATTACATCTTGTCTGTTATGTTTGCTGTATTTGATGACCTCACAGAGTCCCCCCGATGAAGGTTTGGTCAAATGAGTGTGAATGAGATAGATGCTGGGAAAATACTCTCAGTTAGGGCAGGGTCCCCACAAGTCACATTTTCACACAATGTGTTAAGCGTCCTCACAAAGAATGTTTAGATCTTGATGTGTGTAAGCACTTTGACTGAGGGGTTCAAGCAGCGAAGAAACGCTACATTTGCATATCTCAGTGCATGTTAGAGATTTGAAAAGTTATAACACGTCTTCTGCTTTATGTTTGGTCCAATATGTTAAAAGTGTTATGTATATAGGAAGCCTGTGTATGAATTGCTGAGTTAATTTGCCAATGTACCATATTTGAACAGGTTAGAGAGGACACAATTTCCAAGAGTAACACCAAAGAGAGTCAGCCACCATCCCTGTCAGAACCTGTTCTATCTACTTGTTCCTCAGCAAGTGATCAGGTAAGCCTCTTGCGGTCATTCACAAATGTTCCTTAGATCTGAAAATAGCCAGCTTTGAATTTTGTAGCTTTACAATATATAGAATTTGAAAATGAAGTGCAAAAGTACATCTTGTGTAAGGTTTGAAGTTCCAAAACATTATATCTTGTCTGTTATGTTTGCTGTATTTGATGACCTCACAGAGTCCCCCCGATGAAGGTTTGGTCAAATGAGTGTGAATGAGATAGATGCTGGGAAAATACTCTCAGTTAGTGCAGGGTCCCCACAAGTCACATTGTCACAAAATGTGTTAAGCGTCCTCACAAAGAATGTTTAGATCTTGATGTGTGTAAGTACTTTGACTAAGGGGTTCAAGCAGTGAAGAAACGTGACATTTGCATATCCCAGTGCATGTTAGAGTTTACATGCCTTCTGCTTTATGTTTGGTCCAATATGACAGAAGTGTTATGTATATAGGAAGCCTGTGTTTGAATTGCTGAGTTAATTTGCCAATGTACCATATTTGAAAAACAGGGTAAGGAGGACACAATTCACACCAAAGAGAGTGAGCCACCATCCCTGTCAGAACCTGTTCTATCTACTTGTTCCTCAGCAAGTGATCAGGTAAGCCTTGCGGTCATTCACAAGTGTTCCTTAGATCTGAAAATAGCCAACTTTGAATTTTTTAGCTGTACAATACATAGAATTAGAAAGTAAAGTGGAAAAGTATATCTTGTGTAAGGTGTGAAGTTCCAAAACATTATATCTTGTCTGTTATGTTTGCTGTATTTGATGACCTCACAGAGTCCCCCCGATGAAGGTTTGGTCAAATGAGTGTGAATGAGATAGATGCTGGGAAAATACTCTCAGTTAGGACAGTGTCCCCAGAAGTCACATGGTCACAAAGTGTGTTAAGCGTCCTCACAAAGAATGTTTAGATCTTGATGTGTGTAAGCACTTTGACTGAGGGGTTCACGCAGCGAAGAAACGCTACATTTGCATATCTCAGTGCATGTTAGAGATTTGAAAAGTTATAACACGTCTTCTGCTTTATGTTTGGTCCAATATGTTAAAAGTGTTATGTATATAGGAAGCCTGTGTATGAATTGCTTAGGTAATTTGCCAGTGTTCCATATTTGAACAGGTTAGAGAGGACACAATTTCCAAGAGTAACACCAAAGAGAGTCAGCCACCATCCCTGTCAGAACCTGTTCTATCTACTTGTTCCTCAGCAAGTGATCAGGTAAGCCTTGTGGTCATTCACAAGTGTTCCTTAGATCTGAAAATAGCCAACTTTGAATTTTGTAGCTGTACAATATATAGAATTAGAAACTTAAAGTGGAAAAGGATATTTTGAGCAAGACTTGCAGTTCCAAATCATTACATCTTGTCTGTTATGTTTGCTGTATTTGATGACCTCATGGAGTCCCCACGATGCAGGTTTTGGTCAAATGAGTGTGAATGAGATAGATGCTGGGATAATACTCTCAGTTAGGGCAGTGTCCCCACAAGTCACATTGTCACAAAATGTGTTAAGCATCCTCACAATGAATGTTTAGATCTTGATGTGTGTAAGCACTTTGACTGAGGGGTGCAAGCAGTGAAGGAACGCTACATTAGCATATCTCAGTGCATGTTAGAGTTTACATGTCTTCTGCTTTATGTTTGGTCCAATATGATAGAAGTGTTATGTATACAGGAAGCCTGGGTTTGAATTGCTTAGTTAATTTGCCAGTGTACCATATGTGAAAAACAGCTTAAGCAGGACACAATTAACACCAAAGAGAGTGAGCCACCATCCCTGTCAGAACCTGTTCTATCTACTTGTTCCTCAGCAAGTGATCAGGTAAGCCTCTTGCGGTCATTCACAAGTGTACCTTAGATCTGAAAATAGCCAACTTTACATTTTGTAGCTTTACAATATATAGAATTAGAAAATAAAGTGGAAAAGTATATCTTGTGTAAGGTTTGAAGTTCCAAAACATTATATCTTGTCTGTTATGTTTGCTGTATTTGATGACCTCATGGAGTCCCCACGATGCAGGTTTTGGTCAAATGAGTGTGAATGAGATAGATGCTGGGATAATACTCTCAGTTAGGGCAGTGTCCCCACGAGTCACATTGTCACAAAATGTGTTAAGCATCCTCACAATGAATGTTTAGATCTTGATGTGTGTAAGCACTTTGACTGAGGGGTGCAAGCAGGGAAGGAACGCTACATTAGCATATCTCAGTGCATGTTAGAGTTTACATGTCTTCTGCTTTATGTTTGGTCCAATATGATAGAAGTGTTATGTATACAGGAAGCCTGGGTTTGAATTGCTTAGTTAATTTGCCAATGTACCATATTTGAAAAACAGGTTAAGGAGGACACAATTAACACCAAAGAGGCAGCCACCGTCCCTGTCAGAACCTCTTCTATCTACTTGTTCCTCAGCAAGTGATCAGGTAAGCCTCTTGCGGTCATTCACAAGTGTTCCTTAGATCTGAAAATAGCCAACTTTGAATTTTGCAGCTTTACAGTATATAGAATTAGAAACTTAAAGTGGAAAAGTATATCTTGTGTAAGGTTTGAAGTTCTAAAACATTATGTCTTGTCTGTTATGTTTGCTGTATTTGATGATCTCATGGAGTCCCCAGAATGCAGGTTTTGGTGAAATGAATGTGAATGAGATAGATGCTGGGATAATACTCTCAGTTAGGACAGTGTCCCCACAAGTCACATTGTCACAAAATGTGTTAAGCATCCTCACAAAGAATGTTTAGATTTTGATGTGTGTAAGCACTTTGACTGGGGTGCAAGCAACAAAGAAACACTACATTAGCATATCTCAGTGCATGTTAGAGTTTTGAAAAGTGTTACTATGTCTTCTATCATATTGGACCAACATAAAGCAGAAGTGTTATGTATATAGCAAGCCTTTGAATGAATTACTTAGTTAATTTGCCAGTGTTCCATATTTGAACAGGTTAGAGAGGACACAATTTCCAAGAGTAACACCAAAGAGAGTCAGCCACCATCCCTGTCAGAACCTGTTCTATCTACTTGTTCCTCAGCAAGTGATCAGGTAAGCCTCTTGCAGTCATTCACAAGTGTACCTTAGATCTGAAAATAGCCAACTTTGAATTTTGTAGCTGTACAATATATAGAATTAGAAAATAAAGTGGAAAAGGATATCTTGAGCAAGACTTGCAGTTCCAAATCATTACATCTTGTCTGTTATGTTTGCTGTATTTGATGACCTCATGGAGTCCCCACGATGCAGGTTTTGGTCAAATGAGTGTGAATGAGATAGATGCTGGGATAATACTCTCAGTTAGGGCAGTGTCCCCACAAGTCACATTGTCACAAAATGTGTTAAGCATCCTCACAATGAATGTTTAGATCTTGATGTGTGTAAGCACTTTGACTGAGGGGTGCAAGCAGGGAAGGAACGCTACATTAGCATATCTCAGTGCATGTTAGAGTTTACATGTCTTCTGCTTTATGTTTGGTCCAATATGATAGAAGTGTTATGTATACAGGAAGCCTGGGTTTGAATTGCTTAGTTAGTTTGCCAGTGTACCATATTTGAAAAACAGCTTAAGGAGGACACAATTAACACCAAAGAGAGTGAGCCACCATCCCTGTCAGAACCTGTTCTATCTACTTGTTCCTCAGCAAGTGATCAGGTAAGCCTCTTGCGGTCATTCACAAGTTTTCCTTGGATCTGAAAATAGCGAACTTTACATTTTGTAGCTTTACAATATATAGAATTAGAAAATAAAGTGGAAAAGTATATCTTGTGTAAGGTTTGAAGTTCCAAAACATTATATCTTGTCTGTTATGTTTGCTGTATTTGATGACCTAACAGAGTCCCCCCGATGAAGGTTTGGTCAAATGAGTGTGAATGAGATAGATGCTGGGAAAATACTCTCAGTTAGGACAGTGTCCCCAGAAGTCACATTGTCACAAAATGTGTTAAGCGTCCTCACAAAGAATGTTTAGATCTTGATGTGTGTAAGCACTTTGACTGAGGGGTTCAAGCAGTGAAGAAACGCTACATTTGCATATCTCAGTGCATGTTAGAGTTTTGAAAATTTGTAATATGTCTTCTGCTTTATGTTTGGTCCAATATGATAGAAGTGTTATGTATATAGAAAGCCTGTGTTTGAATTGCTTAGGTAATTTGCCAGTGTATCTCATATTTGAAAACAGCTTAGAGGAGGACACAATTTCCAAGAGTAACACCAAAGAGAGTCAGCCACCGTCCCTGTCAGAACCTGTTCTATCTACTTGTTCCTCAGCAAGTGATCAGGTAAGCCTCTTGCGGTCATTCACAAGTTTTCCTTGGATCTGAAAATAGCGAACTTTACATTTTGTAGCTTTACAATATATAGAATTAGAAAATAAAGTGGAAAAGTATATCTTGTGTAAGGTTTGAAGTTCCAAAACATTATATCTTGTCTATTACGTTTGCTGTATTTGATGACCTCACAGAGTCCCCCCGATGAAGGTTTGGTCAAATGAGTGTGAATGAGATAGATGCTGGGAAAATACTCTCAGTTAGGACAGTGTCCCCAGAAGGCACACTGTCACAAAATGTGTTAAGCGTCCTCACAAAGAATGTTTAGATCTTGATGTGTGTAAGCACTTTGACTGAGGGGTTCAAGCAGCGAAGAAACACTACGTTTCCATATCTCAGTGCCTGTTAGAGATTTGAAAAGTTATAATATGTATTCTGCTTTATGTTTGGTCCAATATGATAGACGTGTTATGTATATAGGAAGCCTGTGTATGAATTGCTTAGTTAATTTGCCAGTGTGCCATATTTGAACAGGTCAGAGAGGACACAATTTCCAAGAGTAACACCAAAGAGAGTCAGCCACCATCCCTGTCAGAACCTGTTCTATCTACTTGTTCCTCAGCAAGTGATCAGGTAAGCCTCTTGCGGTCATTCACAAGTGTTCCTTAGATCTGAAAATAGCCAACTTTGAATTTTGTAGCTTTACAATATATAGAATTAGAAAATTAAAGTGGAAAAGTATATCTTGTGTAAGGTTTGAAGTTCCAAAACATTATATCTTGTCTATTACGTTTGCTGTATTTGATGACCTCACAGAGTCCCCCCGATGAAGGTTTGGTCAAATGAGTGTGAATGAGATAGATGCTGGGAAAATACTCTCAGTTAGTGCAGTGTCCCCACAAGTC
The DNA here is from genome assembly GCF_904425465.1 of Colossoma macropomum. NCBI lineage: Eukaryota > Metazoa > Chordata > Actinopteri > Characiformes > Serrasalmidae > Colossoma > Colossoma macropomum. Next base: position 20,700,243 of record NW_023494797.1, read on the forward strand.
ACATTGTCACAAAATGTGTTAAGCGTCCTCACAAAGAATGTTTAGATCTTGATGTGTGTAAGCACTTTGACTGAGGGGTTCAAGCAGCGAAGAAACGCTACATTTGCATATCTCAGTGCATGTTAGAGATTTGAAAAGTTATAACACGTCTTCTGCTTTATGTTTGGTCCAATATGTTAAAAGTGTTATGTATATAGGAAGCCTGTGTATGAATTGCTTAGGTAATTTGACAGTGTTCCATATTTGAACAGGTTAGAGAGGACACAATTTCCAAGAGTAACACCAAAGAGAGTCAGCCACCATCCCTGTCAGAACCTGTTCTATCTACTTGTTCCTCAGCAAGTGATCAGCTAAGCCTCTTGCGGTCATTCACAAGTGTTCCTTAAATCTGAAAATAGCCAACTTTGATTTTTTTAGCTGTACAATATATAGAATTAGAAAATGAAGTGGAAAAGTATATCTTGTGTAAGGTTTGAAGTTCCAAAACATTACATCTTGTCTGTTATGTTTGCTGTATTTGATGACCTCATGGAGTCCTTGCGATAAAGGTTTGGTCAAATGAGTGTGAATGAGATAGATGCTGGGAAAATACTCTCAGTTGGGACAGTGTGCCCACAACTCACATTGTCACAAAGTGTGTTAAGCGTCCTCACAAAGAATATTTAGATCTTGATGTGTGTAAGCACTTTGACTGAGGGGTTCAAGCAGCGAAGAAACACTACGTTTGCATATCTCAGTGCATGTTAGAGATTTGAAAAGTTATAATATGTCTTCTGCTTTATGTTTGGTCCAATATGATAGACGTGTTATGTATATAGGAAGCCTGTGTATGAATTGCTTAGTTAATTTGCCAGTGTGCCATATTTGAACAGGTTAGAGAGGACACAATTTCCAAGAGTAACACCAAAGAGAGTCAGCCACCATCCCTGTCAGAACCTGTTCTATCTACTTGTTCCTCAGCAAGTGATCAGCTAAGCCTCTTGCGGTCATTCACAAGTGTTCCTTAAATCTGAAAATAGCCAACTTTGATTTTTTTAGCTGTACAATATATAGAATTAGAAAATGAAGTGGAAAAGTATATCTTGTGTAAGGTTTGAAGTTCCAAAACATTACATCTTGTCTGTTATGTTTGCTGTATTTGATGACCTCACAGAGTCCCCCCGATGAAGGTTTGGTCAAATGAGTGTGAATGAGATAGATGCTGGGAAAATACTCTCAGTTAGGGCAGTGTCCCCACAAGTCACATTGTCACAAAATGTGTTAAGCATCCTCACAAAGAATGTTTAGATCTTGATGTGTGTAAGCACTTTGACTGAGGGGTTCAAGCAGCGAAGAAACGCTACATTTGCATATCTCAGTGCATGTTAGAGATTTGAAAAGTTATAACACGTCTTCTGCTTTATGTTTGGTCCAATATGTTAAAAGTGTTATGTATATAGGAAGCCTGTGTATGAATTGCTTAGGTAATTTGCCAGTGTTCCATATTTGAACAGGTTAGAGAGGACACAATTTCCAAGAGTAACACCAAAGAGAGTCAGCCACCATCCCTGTCAGAACCTGTTCTATCTACTTGTTCCTCAGCAAGTGATCAGGTAAGCCTCTTGCGGTCATTCACAAGTGTTCCTTAGATCTGAAAATAGCCAACTTTGAATTTTGTAGCTGTACAATATATAGAATTAGAAACTTAAAGTGGAAAAGTATATCTTGTGTAAGGTTTGAAGTTCTAAAACATTACATCTTGTCTGTTATGTTTGCTGTATTTGATGACCTCATGGAGTCCTCGCGATAAAGGTTTGGTCAAATGAGTGTGAATGAGATAGATGCTGGGAAAATACTCTCAGTTAGTGCAGTGTCCCCACAAGTCACATTGTCACAAAATGTGTTAAGCGTCCTCACAAAGAATGTTTAGATCTTGATGTGTGTAAGCACTTTGACTGAGGGGTTCAAGCAGCGAAGAAACACTACGATTGCATATCTCAGTGCATGTTAGAGTTTTGAAAAGTTATAATATGTCTTCTGCCTTATGTTTGGTCCAATATGATAGACGTGTTATGTATATAGAAAGCCTGTGTATGAATTGCTTAGTTAATTTGCCAGTGTGCCATATTTGAACAGGTTAGAGGAGGACACAATTTCCAAGAGTAACACCAAAGAGAGTCAGCCACCATCCCTGTCAGAACCTGTTCTATCTACTTGTTCCTCAGCAAGTGATCAGGTAAGCCTCTTGCGGTCATTCACAAGTGTTCCTTAGATCTGAAAATAGCCAACTTTGAATTTTGTAGCTGTACAATATATAGAATTAGAAAATAAAGTGGAAAAGTATATCTTGTGTAAGGTTTGAAGTTCTAAAACATTACATCTTGTCTGTTATGTTTGCTGTATTTGATGACCTCATGGAGTCCCCCCGATCAGGTTTGGTCAAATGAGTGTGAATGAGATAGATGCTGGGAAAATACTCTCAGTTAGTGCAGTGTCCCCACAAGTCACATTGTCACAAAATGTGTTAAGCGTCCTCACAAAGAATGTTTAGATCTTGATGTGTGTAAGCACTTTGACTGAGGGGTTCAAGCAGCGAAGAAATGCTACAATTGCATATCTCAGTGCATGTTAGAATTTACATGTCTTCTGCTTTATGTTTGGTCCAATATGATAGAAGTGTTATGTATATAGGAAGCCTGTGTTTGAATTGCTGAGTTAATTTGCCAATGTACCATATTTGAAAAACAGGTTAAGGAGGACACAATTAACACCAAAGAGAGTCAGCCACCATCCCTGTCAGAACCTGTTCTATCTACTTGTTCCTCAGCAAGTGATCAGGTAAGCCTTGCGGTCATTCACAAGTGTTCCTTAGATCTGAAAATAGCCAACTTTGAATTTTGTAGCTTTACAATATATAGAATTAGAAAGTAAAGTGGAAAAGTATATCTTGTGTAAGGTGTGAAGTTCCAAAACATTATGTCTTGTCTGTTATGTTTGCTGTATTTGATGACCTCATGGAGTCCTCGCGATGAAGGTTTGGTCAAATGAGTGTGAATGAGATAGATGCTGGGAAAATACTCTCAGTTGGGACAGTGTGCCCACAACTCACATTGTCACAAAGTGTGTTAAGCGTCCTCACAAAGAATATTTAGATCTTGATGTGTGTAAGCACTTTGACTGAGGGGTTCAAGCAGTGACGAAATGCTACATTAGCATATCTCAGTGCACATTAGAGTTTTCATGTCTTCTGCTTTGTTTGTTCCAATATGATAGAACTGTTATATATATAGGAAGCCTGTGTTTGAATTGCCGAGTTAATTTGCCAATGTACTTTATTTGAAAAACAGGTTAAGGAGGACACAATTAACACCAAAGAGGCAGCCACCGTCCCTGTCAGAACCTGTTCTATCTACTTGTTCCTCAGCAAGTGATCAGGTAAGCCTTGCGGTCATTCACAAGTGTTCCTTAGATCTGAAAATAGCCAACTTTGAATTTTGTAGCTGTACAATATATAGAATTAGAAAGTAAAGTGGAAAAGTATATCTTGTGTAAGGTGTGAAGTTCCAAAACATTACATCTTGTCTGTTATGTTTGCTGTATTTGATGACCTCACAGAGTCCCCCCGATGAAGGTTTGGTCAAATGAGTGTGAATGAGATAGATGCTGGGAAAATACTCTCAGTTAGGACAGTGTCCCCAGAAGGCACATGGTCACAAAATGTGTTAAGCATCCTCACAAAGAATGTTTAGATCTTGATGTGTGTAAGCACTTTGACTGAGGGGTTCAAGCAGCGAAGAAACGCTACATTTGCATATCTCAGTGCATGTTAGAGATTTGAAAAGTTATAACACGTCTTCTGCTTTATGTTTGGTCCAATATGTTAAAAGTGTTATGTATATAGGAAGCCTGTGTATGAATTGCTTAGGTAATTTGACAGTGTTCCATATTTGAACAGGTTAGAGAGGACACAATTTCCAAGAGTAACACCAAAGAGAGTCAGCCACCATCCCTGTCAGAACCTGTTCTATCTACTTGTTCCTCAGCAAGTGATCAGGTAAGCCTCTTGCGGTCATTCACAAGTGTTCCTTAGATCTGAAAATAGCCAACTTTGAAATGTGTAGCTTTACAGTATATAGAATTAGAAAATTAAAGTGGAAAAGTATATCTTGTGTAAGGTTTGAAGTTCCAAAACATTACATCTTGTCTGTTACGTTTGCTGTATTTGATGACCTCACAGAGTCCCCCCGATGAAGGTTTGGTCAAATGAGTGTGAATGAGATAGATGCTGGGAAAATACTCTCAGTTAGTGCAGGGTCCCCACAAGTCACATTGTCACAAAATGTGTTAAGCGTCCTCACAAAGAATGTTTAGATCTTGATGTGTGTAAGCACTTTGACTGAGGGGTTCAAGCAGTGAAGAAACGCTACAATTGCATATCTCAGTGCATGTTAGAGTTTTGAAAATTTGTAATATGTCTTCTGCTTTATGTTTGGTCCAATATGATAGAAGTGTTATGTATATAGGAAGCCTGTGTTTGAATTGCTGAGTTAATTTGCCAATGTACCATATTTGAAAAACAGCTTAAGGAGGACACAATTAACACCAAAGAGAGTCAGCCACCATCCCTGTCAGAACCTGTTCTATCTACTTGTTCCTCAGCAAGTGATCAGGTAAGCCTTGCGGTCATTCACAAGTGTTCCTTAGATCTGAAAATAGCCAACTTTGAATTTTGTAGCTGTATAATATATAGAATTAGAAACTTCAAGTGGAAAAAGTATATCTTGTGTAAGGTTTGAAGTTCCAAAACATTATATCTTGTCTGTTATGTTTGCTGTATTTGATGACCTCATGGAGTCCCCACAATGCAGGTTTTGGTGAAATGAGTGTGAATGAGATAGATCCTGGATAATACTCTCAGTTAGGACAATGTCCTCACAAGTCACATTGTCACAAAATGTGTTAAGCATCCTCACCAAGAATGTTTAGATTTTGATGTGTGCAAGCACTGTGGGGATAATGAATATATTACCATTATAATCAATAAGAAATCCATAATCATATACTAAAAGTTCAGTGACAAAAGTGTATTAATCCTCTCACTAAGGAAAGGCCATGCTGTGTGTAAGATAGGGGATTTTCTCATGAGAAAGTCCTGAAGTTCAGAAGCATCTAGAAGCTAGTGTGCTTTGTTGCAAGAACAAGCTGGCCTGTGAGAGGGGAGGTAAAGCTGATAGGAAACTAAACAGTATCAGTGTTGGAACCAGTTTAAAAAGATACAATTTAATTAAAAACCTTGAGAAGATGAGGGCAGCTTAGGATAGCTGAGCGTGCAAGTTTTTAAAAAATCAAGGACACGTGTGGAAATAAGAGTTTCCAACTGAAGTGTAAGGATGGGAAACAATGGGAACCAAAGTGAAATGAGAAAAGGTGAGAGGGAGGGGGCGATTGCTTCATCGCCCCAAACAGGGTATAAAAAATGATGTTTCTGTATTGTACCTTGCATTTGGCTGTCCGGGAGCCATCTTGCCATCTGAAGCTCAATAAATGAACAGTGGGCCTTTTCCTTCCTTCACAAAGAACTCAACGGCTGAAGTCTTTTATTCAATTTTCTTTTATTTTTGACTGAACTTTATTTTATTTTGCGTTTATGATGAGAACAAGCAACTAGATTTATTAAAAAACTAAAACATAGTTATAGAACAGATTAGTGTTTAATTATCCATATGTTGGGGCTCTGAGCGAGCGGGAATCGCACTTAGTCCCGACATAAATTGGTGGCCCGTACGGGGACGAGTGACGAACCTGATAGATCGTTATCAGCACCAGATTGTTAAGATTGCCATTGTGAGCCACCACGTGATTCTGTAACAAAGTCGGTCCACAGCAAGCGCTCGAGAGAAAAAGGTAAACAGACACCTGTTATAAAAGTTCTGCTATTTATGTGTGACCAGGCTTTGATTGCAGGGTTATGTGATCGCTTATATTAAATCAAAATACCTTAAAGACAGATTTAACTGTGTTGAAGAGATAATAGAGTGATAAGTGTAGTGAGCCGTATGAGAAGGGAGGAAAATGTAAAAGAAAAAAGAAAAAATTATAAAAAGGAGTAACAGTTAGAAAAGAGTGGACAAATTTAGTAGTTTTATGTTGTGTGTGAAAATAATATAGTGATTGGAGCGAGCCGCTAGTTGACAAAAAACAGTGTACAGAGAAAAAAGAAAGCGCGCCAGAGAAAAAGCATGCTAGAGAGAGAAAAGCGCTGAGAGATAAATGTTGTGTATGTCTGTGTGATTTTGTCTTGATATATGGCCATTAGTGTTAAGGGGGAATAGTAAATTAAAGGTTACTGTTTAATTAGTCACAGAAGTATAAGAAGATTGGAGTGTAGAATTTTACTTTATGTAGATGTCGAAGTAACCATTATAAGTTTAAGAAATTTTGAGCAAGTTATGACAAGAGTTACTGAGTGAGAAATGAAAATAACAGGACGTCAGTAAAATGAAAATATATTTTTCCGGAAAACCTGTAAGAACTGATGAAACGCGTTTAATACCAGCAACATAAGAATATGTACCAGCGCTGTCACTTAAAGCAATAAAAATACATTCGTTCGGGAGAATGAGGAGAGGATAAATGATTGAGGTATTTGAGGTCAAGTATAAGAGTAGGATTACATACAAACAGTTGACAATTACAGTGACGGACGTTACGAGTGTCAGTCATACTGGAGTTAGAGTATCAGTTGTAGTCGTTTCATGGATTGTGATCTATTAATAGAAACGCAGGGAATTCTCACATTTCTGGCTTGAGAGAACTTATAAAGATAAAGATACACTAATTAATAAAAAACTGGAGATTAACACAGTGGGCTAATTGGGACGAAGTCCAGGCAGTGTTTCCAAGTCATAGATTAAAGGACAGGATAAAATGAGTTTTTGGCACCAGTGCTAGATACTTGGTTGACTAGTGAGGAAGCATTGGAGGCTGTATTTAAAATAGATAATTTACCGTGGGGTCCCTTAGGGCCCCCGGAAGATGACAGACAATGTAGAGAGTTGGAAATTCGCCTCTGGGTTGAAAAGAGACAGGTGCTTTGGGAAAGAGGATCAGCAATGTCCATATTGAGGAATGGAATTAATGATTTGAGGCTATATCAGCATTGGAAGTTGTTAATGAAATTAGGTATCACAGTGAGTAAGATAAAGGCAGTAGTGAACTGGAATGGAGCTCTATTGCAACATGTCATTAGAAATTCGCAGAATGAGTTGGTCAAAGGAGATTACTTTCACACTCTTCCATTGAATTAAAAGACAAAAAGGGAAGTGTGGGGGCATGATTGGTGAAGGTTTGACTGTTTAAAATTATTTTTAGGTTTATAATAAGATGACACTGTAAAAGTCATAAATGATAATAGATTTTGTTTTAACAAGAGAGACAAAGTGTTCTCCAGCGGTGAGGGAGAGAAGTAGAGAAAGGAGGGGGGAACTTCGTGCTTTCTAACAGCCCCTCCCGTGTGGAACACAGGAGTCTCCACACACACACACACAGAGTGAGCTACAAACACAGATAGCATTGATTTACAAGAAAGCTTAGGGTATTAATTCATAAAGTAAGATCAAAATGGGTAACAAATTAGTTAAACTCGAGCAACAAGGATAAATTACACCTTTTAGCATAATGCTCTCAAAGGGCATTGCATCCAGGAAAGAGTTAAAACGGTGCATGAGGAATAAGTTAACACACCTTGAGGAAAAACTTAGAGGAAAAAGACACACACAAGCTCAATTAGTTGAGGACCGAATTAAGTTAATGACTGCTAGAAAAATGTTAGAAGAACACAGGCCCAGCTCATTAAGAAGCAACGAAGATTAGCAATCCTGCAAACATTTAGAGAGGGAGCTTGAAATACACCTTACTGACCCCTTGCATAAGAGTTTATGGCCTAACTCAATGCTAGTGCAACATGTATTTAGAAATTTAAGAAATGAGCTGTTTAAAGGAGATTTCTTCAAAGATTTCCCTTTGGAAAAAAAAAAAAAGATTGATGTGTGTGAAGCATGCTTGATGAAGAATTTGACTCTAAAATAGTGATTGACATGTAAAAGTAAAAGAAAAAAAATTAAAAAGGAAGATTTTTTGGAAAATAAGGGAAATTATAAATGTATGAGTATTGACCTGTCATCTTGGCAGGTAAAAAGTTGCAGCAGAAAGAGAGAGAGAGAGAGAGAGAGAGAGAGAGAGAAGCAAGAAAGGGGGGGCTCCTGGCAGCAGAGGACAGCAATTAATCTGGTACAGTTGGAACACACACAGACCACTCCCAGTCTGCACAGAGAGGCTACAATGCAGATTATTTTACTAATTAAAGGAAAATAAATATATTATGGGAAACACACAAGTCAAGTTATAACAAAGAAAGAAGTAACACCTTTCAGTCTGTTAGCTAAAGGTATTGTATCAAGGCTTAGAAGCGGCATCATTCACATGTGAGAAGGCAACATCCATAACAATGTAATACACGTTATTAACATCTTACTCTTTTGTGTTGACTAATGTTAGACAAACAGGATATGACGTAATTCCTTCAGCCCTGATTTGACAATACAGAGATGCTCCAGAGTGAATCCAGCAGAGAGGTTAGCTACGCCTGAAGAAGGTAAACTGCATCACTGTGAATAGTTGACCACAACCTTTTTAAAACCTGGAAAAGATTTATATAGTGAACCCCTATCAAATAGTGAGTTAATTCTGTTTGTGGATGGATCATGTTTAGATTTGCATATGGCATAAAATTAGTTCTGACAACGGCCAACGCTTTGTTAATAAAGTTATTGCAGCAATCACACAGACATTACGCATCAAGCGCAGACTTGGATGTGTTTATCATCCACAATCACAGGGTATGGTTGAACGCCAAAATGGTGTTCTTAAGGCAAAAAATTGCTAAATTATGTGAGGCGAGTGGACAAAAAATTAATTGGTTAAATGCTCTACCATTTGCCCTAGTGAGCATGCGAATGTCGACTAATCGTAATACGCATCTAACTCCGCATGAAATGCTTACGGGACGGCCAATGCCAGTAACGTACTTGAGGGCACCTACTAGAGGCCCCCGGCTCGAGCAATTGCAAGTCGAACTGCACGATTATGTTACATGTTTGACTAAAATTCATAGGGAGATTTTTCATGAGGTTAAAGGAGCTACTGAAGGACGTAGATCAGAGATTAGAGAGGAGGAACTGAAAAAAGTGCTTCCAGGTGATTATGTTTATATAAAAACCTTCCAAAAAGGCTGGCAACAACTGCGACGTGAAGGCCCTTTCAAAGTGGTCCTCGCTACTCCAACTGCTGTCAAAGTAGAAGGCAGAAAAGTATGGATTCATTTGAATCACTGTTCAGCTGCTCCTATAGCACTCAGACCCCCAGAACCAGCCCAGCCAGAGGGACAGGACAGCCAGGACGATTCTGCAGGAGAAGGTCCAAGTGGACTCTCAAGACCACGATCCAGAGCAGCAGCCCGGAAGGAACTGAGACCATCTGTCAGAGAGGACAGTGACAACTCCAATTCTGAACCAGCAGACTTAGATCCACCGTCAGAACCAGAACCAGACTCACCAGACACAGACTGAGGTAGGATTCAGGCTAAGGAGGGTGTGCAGGAGCCCAGTTGAGGTGGGACGAGTGCTGATAGGGCGTGCCCGCACTCTGAGCACCAATATACTACAGGAAGGGTAAAGGCTCCCCCTGCTTGCCAGAATCATTCACACATAAACAAACACACACACACACACACACACACACACATTAGCACATACATAGCCATAAACATGTTGACGATTCTAGTTTTATTGCTAACCATCACACCCCTTATCAATAGCACTGAATTGACTTTGACAATTACTGAGGGCAACTCAACTACCTTTAACTTTGACTTTGGTCAGTAGTCTCTTGTTCAGATGCAATTTATGCCCAACAATTAATGACTGCAGACAAATATATGTGTGTGAGTATTACATATCAGCATGACCCTTCTTGGGTCTGTAGGCGATGGGATGAAGTATGGTGGAATACAGGTGTTAATGGATACCCTTACAGACAGTCTACACCCAAGTGGAAACAATTCCAGAATAGTCTTATCTTAATTCAAGGTTGTAGTACACACCCATGTTCAAAGAACTGCAATTTACTATATCTTACCATCAACAATGCTACTGCATTGATGAGTGGAACATTTGGCCTAGGAGCGGATGTCTCAGGCACAGATCCAATAGGTAGATTTAAGATTGTTGTGCTTAAGCCAAACACCATTATTTCACCTAAAGTAAATTAAGACCCTTTCTTTCAGAGATTCTGATGAAGTCATAGCAGTAGAGACTGGATTTAGAGATACAAATAAATGGATTGATTGGATACATTACACTGCATTCACCCTAGGTACAAAAAATTGTTATGCCTGTTCTACAGCTAAACCAGCACTGACTTCGTCACCATTTCCAGCACTGATAGATGACTATAACTGTACACTTTGTTTGTTGACTTTACTTTCTCATAGAATACTTTCAAATGACTCTGACTGTGCCGACATGCATTGGAAATTTCCACCAGTGCAAAAGATAGGACATATTCCACCTTGGTTTGAACCTGGTAAAGGAAATTACACATGTTTCACTCGACATGACACTGATGGTAAAGACGTGGGACATTTTCCCCACTGTACATTCACTTACAATACAACAGACATCCCAACAATGAATTTTTCCACTATGTTAGTTGCTAGAGCAGATGTTTGGTGGTACTGTAAAACAACCACTTTAAGGCCTACTCTGCCCAAAAAATTGGAAGGGCACATGCGCCCTTGCAGTACTTACTATGCCTGTAGCTATAATCACCTTACATGACAATACAACTCACCACAGACACAAGAGATCAACTTCTGTTTCTGGCAGTTTTGACAACACCATTTACATTGATGCCACTGGGGTCCCTAGAGGGGTCCCTGACGAATTCAAAGCAAGAAATCAAATTGCAGCAGGCTTTGAGTCAGTTTTATTTTGGTGGTCTACTATTAACAAGAATGTAGACTGGATCAATTACATCTATTACAACCAACAGCGATTCATTAATTGCACTAGAGATGCTCTTACAGGACTAGCTGACTTCTGGAGAGGCTCATCGACACAGCCCTAATGAAGAAGGACGCAAGAAATGCGTAGCTCATGATGACTTCTAACAAACAGGTTGATGACGACTCATATGATGATCTACTCGAACTGTCTTAAACACCAACTGCATCTGACTGATCACGCCCATGACTACGGACAATTGATTGGGCGGGGATGATTTGTACTGGTGACCTCTCGCCCCGCCCACAACGGTCCCCTCTACGTGGAGCAAATTCACTGGGGCTGAAGATCAAGATTTCACATTGTCTATAACTGTTTGTGCTGTTTGTATGTATGTGTTTACTTATTACATTTACTTACTACTTATTCAATTATTTACTCTGCAACATTTACTTTATTAATCATATCTTATATCATTTGATGTTTATTACAGTTTAATCTCATTTACTCTTTGTTTGCTCTCCCATATAGTGCCACTTCCTTGTGTTTGATGATCCTTAGAAGTTATTGGCAAATTGCTGATTTCTTTTGCTATCTTATGAGTCTGACTTGCTTATTTTGGCTAAGACTGGTTACCTGGTCTCAAGGAGTTGGGACTTGGACACTGGTTATTGCCCTGGGGCTGAGATAGGACCGGAAGGGTCCACTCAGGGGCCGGAAGGGTCTCTTTATTTGGGCTATATGGCTTTTTTGGAACACCTGGTCTCAGGTGAGTTTTAAGTAGCTCGCTTATTGGGGCCATAAGGCTTCATATGACGGGAAGGACTGATTAAGCTGTGCCCATATGTCTCGCCCATTTCTTAGAAGTTCATCAGACTTGTAATCTGGTCTTAAAAATTTACCTTAAATATGAACATTTTCGTTTATTATTATTATTATTATTATTATTATTATATGGGGTTTTGGAACACAGGTAGTGGTTACTTTAGGTGGACAGTAATTTGTAGTAGTCTTATTTTGTAGAGGGAATGTGGGTTAATCATATAATTTGGTATATAATTTGGTAAATTGGAAAATATAATTTGGAAAAGTGGGTAAAATATGGGTAAAATAATTTTAAGAGATGATTTGTGGGGTTTGATGTGTACTATGTACTATGTTTAATCCTTTTGACACATACTAATACTAATATGTAACCTTTGATTTCCATATACAAGTAAACATATAACATCTATTGTGTATTATGAATGCAAAATAATCAAACATTTGTGAAGGTCATGGTGAGGACACCATGAAAGGGGGGAATGTGGGGATAATGAATATATTACCATTATAATCAATAAGAAATCCATATTAATATACTAAAAGTTCAGTGACAAAAGTGTATTAATCCTCTCACTAAGGAAAGGCCATGCTGTGTGTAAGATAGGGGATTTTCTCATGAGAAAGTCCTGAAGTTCAGAAGCATCTAGAAGCTAGTGTGCTTTGTTGCAAGAACAAGCTGGCCTGTGAGAGGGGAGGTAAAGCTGATAGGAAACTAAACAGTATCAGTGTTGGAACCAGTTTAAAAAGATACAATTTAATTAAAAACCTTGAGAAGATGAGGGCAGCTTAGGATAGCTGAGCGTGCAAGTTTTTAAAAAATCAAGGACACGTGTGGAAATAAGAGTTTCCAACTGAAGTGTAAGGATGGGAAACAATGGGAACCAAAGTGAAATGAGAAAAGGTGAGAGGGAGGGGGCGATTGCTTCATCGCCCCAAACAGGGTATAAAAAATGATGTTTCTGTATTGTACTTTGCATTTGGCTGTCCGGGAGCCATCTTGCCATCTGAAGCTCAATAAATGAACAGTGGGCCTTTTCCTTCCTTCACAAAGAACTCAACGGCTGAAGTCTTTTATTCAACTTTCTTTTATTTTTTACTGAACTTTATTTTATTTTGCGTTTATGATGAGAACAAGCAACTAGATTTATTAAAAAACTAAAACATAGTTATAGAACAGATTAGTGTTTAATTATCCATATGTTGGGGCTCTGAGCGAGCGGGAATCGCATTTAGTCCCGACAGCACTTTGACTGGGGTGCAAGTAACAAAGAAACACTACATTAGCATATCTCAGTGCATGTTAGAGTTTTGAAAAGTGTTAATATGTCTTCTATCATATTGGACCAACATAAAGCAGAAGTGTTATGTATATAGCAAGCCTTTGAATGAATTACTTAGTTAATTTGCCAGTGTTCCATATTTGAACAGGTTAGAGAGGACACAATTTCCAAGAGTAACACCAAAGAGAGTCAGCCACCATCCCTGTCAGAACCTGTTCTATCTACTTGTTCCTCAGCAAGTGATCAGGTAAGCCTCTTGCGGTCATTCACAAGTGTACCTTAGATCTGAAAATAGCCAACTTTACATTTTGTAGCTTTACAATATATAGAATTAGAAAATAAAGTGGAAAAGTATATCTTGTGTAAGGTTTGAAGTTCCAAAACATTATATCTTGTCTGTTATGTTTGCTGTATTTGATGACCTCAGAGAGTCCCCCCGATGAAGGTTTCGTCAAATGAGTGTGAATGAGATAGATGCTGGGATAATACTCTCAGTTAGGGCAGTGTCCCCACAAGTCACATTGTCACAAAATGTGTTAAGCATCCTCACAATGAATGTTTAGATCTTGATGTGTGTAAGCACTTTGACTGAGGGGTTCAAGCAGCGAAGAAATGCTACATTAGCATATCTCAGTGCACATTAGAGTTTTGATGTCTTCTGCTTTATGTTTGGTCCAATATGATAGAAGTGTTATGTATATAGGAAGCCTGTGTTTGAATTGCTGCATTAATTTGCCAGTGTTCCATATTTGAACAGGTTAGGAGGACACAATTTCCAAAGTACACCAAAGAGAGTCAGCCACCATCCCTGTCAGAACCTGTTCTATCTACTTGTTCCTCAGCAAGTGATCAGGTAAGCCTCTTGCGGTCATTCACAAGTGTTCCTTAGATCTGAAAATAGCCAACTTTGAATTTTGTAGCTTTACAATATATAGAATTAGAAAATAAAGTGGAAAAGTATATCTTGTGTAAGGTTTGAAGTTCCAAAACATTACATCTTGTCTGTTATGTTTGCTGTATTTGATGACCTCACAGAGTCCCCCCGATGAAGGTTTGGTCAAATGAGTGTGAATGAGATAGATGCTGGGAAAATACTCTCAGTTAGGGCAGTGTCCCCACAAGTCACATTGTCACAAAATGTGTTAAGCATCCTCACAAAGAATGTTTAGATCTTGATGTGTGTAAGCACTTTGACTGAGGGGTGCAAGCAGCGAAGAAACACTACATTTGCATATCTCAGTGCATGTTAGAGTTTTGAAAAGTGTTAATATGTCTTCTGCTTTATGTTTGGTCCAATATGATAGAAGTGTTATGTATATAGGAAGCCTGTGTATGAATTGCTTAGTTAATTTGCCAGTGTTCCATATTTGAAAAACAGCTTAAGGAGGACACAATTAACACCAAAGAGAGTCAGCCACCATCCCTGTCAGAACCTGTTCTATCTACTTGTTCCTCAGCAAGTGATCAGGTAAGCCTCTTGCGGTCATTCACAAGTGTTCCTTAGATCTGAAAATAGCCAACTTTGAATTTTGTAGCTGTACAATATATAGAATTAGAAAGTAAAGTGGAAAAGGATATCTTGAGCAAGACTTGCAGTTCCAAATCATTATATCTTGTCTGTTATGTTTGCTGTATTTGATGACCTCATGGAGTCCCCACGATGCAGGTTTTGGTCAAATGAGTGTGAATGAGATAGATGCTGGGATAATACTCTCAGTTAGGGCAGTGTCCCCACAAGTCACATTGTCACAAAATGTGTTAAGCATCCTCACAATGAATGTTTAGATCTTGATGTGTGTAAGCACTTTGACTGAGGGGTGCAAGCAGTGAAGAAACGCTACAATTGCATATCTCAGTGCATGTTAGAGTTTTAAATGTCTTCTGCTTTATGTTTGGTCCAATATGATAGAAGTGTTATGTATATAGGAAGCCTGTGTTTGAATTGCTTAGTTAATTTGCCAGTGTCCATATTTGAAAACAGGTTAGGAGGACACAATTTCCAAGAGTAACACCAAAGAGAGTCAGCCACCATCCCTGTCAGAACCTGTTCTATCTACTTGTTCCTCAGCAAGTGATCAGGTAAGCCTCTTGCGGTCATTCACAAGTCTTCCTTAGATCTGAAAATAGCCAACTTTGAATTTTGTAGCTGTACAATATATAGAATTAGAAAATAAAGTGGAAAAGTATATCTTGTTTAAGGTTTGAAGTTCCAAAACATTACATCTTGTCTGTTATGTTTGCTGTATTTGATGACCTCACAGAGTCCCCCCAATGACGGTTTGGTCAAATGAGTGTGAATGAAATAGATGCTGGGAAAATACTCTCAGTTAGTGCAGTGTCCCCACAAGTCACATGGTCACAAAGTGTGTTAAGCATCCTCACAATGAATGTTTAGATCTTGATGTGTGTAAGCACTTTGACTGAGAGGTGCAAGCAGCGAAGAAACACTACATTTGCATATCTCAGTGCATGTTAGAGTTTTGAAAAGTGTTAATATGTCTTCTGCTTTATGTTTGGTCCAATATGTTAGAAGTCTTATGTATATAGGAAGCCTGTGTATGAATTGCTTAGGTAATTTGCCAGTGTGCCATATGTGAACAGGTTAGAGAGGACACAATTTCCAAGAGTAACACCAAAGAGAGTGAGCCACCATCCCTGTCAGAACCTGTTCTATCTACTTGTTCCTCAGCAAGTGATCAGGTAAGCCTCTTGCAGTCATTCACAAGTGTACCTTAGATCTGAAAATAGCCAACTTTACATTTTGTAGCTTTACAATAAATAGAATTAGAAAATAAAGTGGAAAAGTATATCTTGAGCAAGACTTGAAGTTCCAAAACATTATATTTTGTCTGTTATGTTTGCTGTATTTGATGACCTCATGGAGTCTCCACGATGCAGGTTTTGGTCAAATGAGTGTGAATGAGATAGATGCTGGGATAATACTCTCAGTTAGGGCAGTGTCCCCACAAGTCACATTGTCACAAAATGTGTTAAGCATCCTCACAAAGAATGTTTAGATTTTGATGTGTGTAAGCACTTTGACTGAGGGGTGCAAGCAGTGAAGGAACGCTACAATTGCATATCTCAGTGCATGTTAGAGTTTACATGTCTTCTGCTTTATGTTTGGTCCAATATGATAGAAGTGTTATGTATATAGGAAGCCTGTGTTTGAATTGCTGAGTTAATTTGCCAATGTACCATATTTGAACAGGTTAGAGAGGACACAATTTCAAGAGTACACCAAAGAGAGTGAGCCACCATCCCTGTCAGAACCTGTTCTATCTACTTGTTCCTCAGCAAGTGATCAGGTAAGCCTCTTGCAGTCATTCACAAGTGTACCTTAGATCTGAAAATAGCCAACTTTACATTTTGTAGCTTTACAATAAATAGAATTAGAAAATAAAGTGGAAAAGTATATCTTGAGCAAGACTTGAAGTTCCAAAACATTATATTTTGTCTGTTATGTTTGCTGTATTTGATGACCTCATGGAGTCTCCACGATGCAGGTTTTGGTCAAATGAGTGTGAATGAGATAGATGCTGGGATAATACTCTCAGTTAGGGCAGTGTCCCCACAAGTCACATTGTCACAAAATGTGTTAAGCATCCTCACAAAGAATGTTTAGATTTTGATGTGTGTAAGCACTTTGACTGAGGGGTGCAAGCAGCAAAGAAACGCTACATTGCATATCTCAGTGCATGTTAGAGTTTTTAAAAGTGTTAATATGTCTTCTATGTTTGGTCCAATATGATAGAAGTGTTATGTATATAGGAAGCCTGTGTTTGAATTGCTTAGTTAATTTGCCAGTGTTCCATATTTGAAAACAGGTTAGAGAGGACACAATTTCCAGAGTAACACCAAAGAGAGTCAGCCACCATCCCTGTCAGAACCTGTTCTATCTACTTGTTCCTCAGCAAGTGATCAGGTAAGCCTCTTGCGGTCATTCACAAGTGTTCCTTAGATCTGAAAATAGCCAACTTTAATTTTGTAGCTTTACAATATATAGAATTAGAAAATAAAGTGGAAAAGTATATCTTGAGCAAGACTTGAAGTTCCAAAACATTATATCTTGTCTGTTATGTTTGCTGTATTTGATGACCTCATGGAGTCCCCACGATGCAGGTTTTGGTCAAATGAGTGTGAATGAGATAGATGCTGGGATAATACTCTCAGTTAGGGCAGTGTCCCCACAAGTCACATTGTCACAAAATGTGTTAAGCATCCTCACAAAGAATGTTTAGATTTTGATGTGTGTAAGCACTTTGACTGGGGTGCAAGCAGCAAAGAAACGCTACATTTGCATATCTCAGTGCATGTTAGAGTTTTGAAAAGTGTTAATATGTCTTCTATCATACTGGACCAACATTAAGTAGAAGTGTTATGTATATAGGAAGCCTTTGATTGAATTACTTAGTTAATTTGCCAGTGTTCCATATTTGAACAGGTTAGAGAGGACACAATTTCCAAGAGTAACACCAAAGAGAGTCAGCCACCATCCCTGTCAGAACCTGTTCTATCTACTTGTTCCTCAGCAAGTGATCAGGTAAGCCTCTTGCAGTCATTCACAAGTGTCCTTAGATCTGAAAATAGCCAACTTTGAATTTTGTAGCTTTACAAATATAGAATTAGAAAATAAAGTGGAAAAGTATATCTTGAAGTTGAAGTTCCAAAACATTAATTTGTCTGTTATGTTTGCTGTATTTGATGACCTCAGAGTCCCCCGATGCGGTTTGGTCAAATGAGTGTGAATGAGATAGATGCTGGGAAAATACTCTCAGTTAGGGCAGTGTCCCCACAAGTCACATTGTCACAAAATGTGTTAAGCATCCTCACAAAGAATGTTTAGATCTGATGTGGTAAGCACTTTGACTGAGGGTGCAAGCAGCGAAGAAACACTACATTTGCATATCTCAGTGCATGTTAGAGTTTTGAAAAGTGTTAATATGTCTTCTGCTTTATGTTTGGTCCAATATGTTAGAAGTCTTATGTATATAGGAAGCCTGTGTATGAATTGCTTAGTTAATTTGCCAGTGTGCCATATTTGAACAGGTTAGAGAGGACACAATTTCCAAGAGTAACACCAAAGAGAGTCAGCCACCATCCCTGTCAGAACCTGTTCTATCTACTTGTTCCTCAGCAAGTGATCAGGTAAGCCTCTTGCGGTCATTCACAAGTGTTCCTTAGATCTGAAAATAGCCAACTTTGAATTTTGTAGCTTTACAATATATAGAATTAGAAACTTAAATGGAAAAGTATATCTGGAGCAAGACTTTGAAGTTCCAAAACATTATATCTTGTCTGTTATGTTTGCTGTATTTGATGACCTCATGGAGTCCCCATATTGCAGGTTTTGGTCAAATGAGTGTGAATGAGATAGATGCTGGGAAAATACTCTCAGTTAGGGCAGTGTCCCCACAAGTCACATTGTCACAAAATGTGTTAAGCATCCTCACAAAGAATGTTTAGATCTTGATGTGTGTAAGCACTTTGACTGAGGGGTGCAAGCAGCGAAGAAACACTACATTTGCACATCTCAGTGCATGTTAGAGTTTTGAAAAGTTGTAATATGTCTTCTGCAATATGTTCGAAGTCTTATGTATATAGGAAGCCTGTGTATGAATTGCGTAGATACTTTGCCAGTGTTCCATATTTGAAAAACAGGTTAAGGAGGACACAATTAACACCAAAGAGAGTCAGCCACCATCCCTGTCAGAACCTGTTCTATCTACTTGTTCCTCAGCAAGTGATCAGGTAAGCCTCTTGCGGTCATTCACAAGTGTTCCTTAGATCTGAAAATAGCCAACTTTGAATTTTGTAGCTGTACAATATGCAGGTTTTGGTCAAATGAGTGTGAATGAGATAGATGCTGGGAAAATACTCTCAGTTAGGGCAGTGTCCCCACAAGTCACATTGTCACAAAATGTGTTAAGCATCCTCACAAAGAATGTTTAGGCCTTGATGTGTGTAAGCACTTTGACTCATGTCAATGTGCAATTAATTTAAGCATTAATTGCAAAACAGCACAACAGTGTTGATATATCTGAATGAATGTTGGTGCACTATAAGGCCTGTCTAAATGTTTGATTTTAATGATGAAATCATTTACCCCAGTGGCCTATCAGTTTTTGAATTCAGTTTTTGTTTCTCGATTTGTATTTACTGTTTTTTAAATGAATTTTTAATGTAATTCAACACCAATTTTATTCCAACCAAAGATGACAATCCAGCATTGGAAATCCAGTTCAAAGTCTAGAGCTGAACATTTCTGATTTGTCTCATTGTGATCCTAAAATGCAGATGATATTATATATAACAGAGAATATATCTTTGAATTACATAGCATCTCTTGTACTTTGGTCACAGCTGCTGTCTAAGTGTACCATATATTTATAGAAGTCTGGAAAGGACACAATATCAGAAAGCAGTGCTCAAGAGAACTGTCAACCATTGCAATCAGAACCCCTCTGTCTGCTTGCTCTTTAGCAAGTGACCAAGTAAGTCTCTTGTGGTCATTCCCAGTTGTGTTACTTAGATCTGAAACTTGCCAACAAGGTTGAAATTGAATTTTGTATCTTTACAGTATATGTAGAATAAGAAAATCCAAGGGGAAAAGTATATCTTGAGCAGTGACAGTCACACGGTCACAAAATGTGTTAAGCGTCCTCACAAAGTATGTTTGACCTTCAATTCATTTTTTTTTCAGATTTTGTAATCACTGTTATTTAATTGAACTATTGATGTTCCTGATTGATGTAAGCTTTCCACAGTTATTACATAATCGCTTATTTGAATGTTGTGGAAAAACTCTACTCATAATTCTGTTCATAACTTATTAATCTGTAGACAGTTGTGAGTATGTATATGTGCACACAACAGTAGTTTATAATTTAGCTACTAAGTAAACATATCTAACAAGCAAGATTACATTGCCTCACATTTTATTTTCCAAAATATATAATATATTATAGATGACAGAGGAGGACACAGTTTCACAGTCTTGTCAAAGAGAATCATCGGCCACTGTCCCAGTCAAGACTCCTTCTTGCTACCTGTTCTACCTGTTCATGTTCAAGTCTCCTGTAGTCATGTACATTTGAACTTTAAAGATGAGAAATTCCAATCCTGAGAAGACTGCATGGGTCACCCCTATGTCTCGTCAGTCAGAGCCTCTGAAGGATCACAAAAAATGACAGAGGTTCTGGGCAGGTACATTTGTTTAAAGGTCTTTAGTTTTTAAAAGCTTTCTGAAATTGTAGTCAGGACATGGGAGTTGAACTTGACCTTTTGAATGACAAGGAGTTTCTAATCACAGCATAGTACACTAATAATCG
Organism: Colossoma macropomum; assembly: GCF_904425465.1. Lineage (NCBI taxonomy): Eukaryota > Metazoa > Chordata > Actinopteri > Characiformes > Serrasalmidae > Colossoma > Colossoma macropomum. The sequence continues at coordinate 20,720,718 of NW_023494797.1, forward strand.
AATATGGATGAAGTATTTTATGAGCATTCTTCTTTTTTACATTGATTTAACTCTGCAACTCCCTCAACAATGTTCTATATTTTTCTTCTTTTGTTGAAGAGTTCTTCATCAGAAGACAGTGATGAAGAGGATGTGTGTGTACCTAGATTTCATATTCATTCTAAACCAGATAAATTTCATTAGCATATTAATTCATAGCTTAAAAATTCAATGAATTTATGGGCATGTGCCGGTGTGATGTATATACGGTATACGGCAATATTAAAGATGCACAGTATAGTTATTGTGAACTTCAAAACATTGAAAAAGCTGCAGGTCATAGACACACAACAGCCATTCTTTAATAAACTCTCACTGCCACTGCAGTGTGGTGCTATGAGCATGTGTTAAGGCCATTACACACCAAACAGGATGAGGAAAAATGCAAAATATTCAGATGTTGTTGTCGGCAAATTATTATTATTATTATTATTATTATTATTTTCATTTCACCTCATTTTTTGCTCTGTGAAAAAAAAAGACGGGCTGAATATCTATGGCAAACTGTGACATTATACAGGAAAGTTTCTCCACCTCATTTTAGCAGTTAAAATAGAACTTCATGAAATATTTTGCACACAGCTTATATCTCCATCAGTCTGTGCAAATAAGATAGTATATGCTCTTTACAGAAAGAGGCAAGAGTTTTGACCTTTAGTTGTCTTAATATGGTATCTCAATGGAATTTATGTCTGGGTATGGACTAAGGGGCATTCCATATTTCTAATTTCCATTTTCTTTAGACTTCAGTAGGCTTGATTTTGTATTTTCAATTGTTTTGTTGCTGTTTGATCAAATTGAACATCAGGTTTACTTCTAAACTGGTTGGTCTGATATCCTCCTGTGAAATTCTCAAATACACCACAGAATTCCCTTTTCCCAATGCCTCTTTCAGTGATGCCAGGTCACTCCCCTACTTTGGCAGTGGAATCACTGAGATTGAACATGGGTATGACGTTCATGCTGCAGAATGTAGTGACTATTTTACTAGACTTCCTAGACCTCCCATAATTTGTACATCAGGTAGTACGGCACAAAACATAGAAACAAATCCACAATCCTTTTCAGAATTATACATTTTTATTCTTGTAAAATTCTTCTTTATATATTCTGTATATTATGTTGGAATACCAATTCAGTAGTCATTCAGCAATCCATGAAAAAGTAAATATTCAGAAAATCATGCAGAGGGACAAATACTTATATATATATATATATATATTATATGCATATAGATTTGGTTTATGGATTTGTCTTTTAATTTCTGAGGCTTACTGGCTTGGCATTTCAAAAATGACTAAATTATCATATTGATTTTTAGATGAGTGGGTTTGTTTGATTCTACTCTAGACAGTGGAGAGGAGTACATCCCTAACTCTAGAGATGAAAGGAATGAAAGTAGTTCAGGGAGTAGTACCTTCCTTTGGATCTAAATAAATCTAAATAAATGTCCCAGCAAAAGTCCTCAAGTGATAGAGGAGAGTGATGGAGTCTGCAGCAGTTCTGAGCTTTTACAACAAGAAGGGGCAGTAGTAGTCAATGCAGTCAGAAGAAAATGTGATGGTCATAGAGCATATGACAAGAAACATTACTGTCTGTTTTGTTTGAAACCCTTTAGCAAGATGGCAAGACATCTGCAGTATGTCCGTTCCAGTGAAAAAGAAGTGGCTATAGCATGCAGTTTTGAAAGGGTTCTAAACAGAGGAAAATGCATTTGGATAATTTATGTCGCAGAGGGAACTTCGTCCATAATGCTTCTGTAATTAAAATGGGCAAGGGTGAACTGGTTCCATGCAAATGACCACTAAAGGCACAAGGCACTGACTTTATGCATTGTGCATATTGCCAAGGGTTATTCACCAGGAATGTTCTTTGGTGACACATGAAGGTCTGTAAACTAGGCCCTGAAGATTGTACTCCAAAACTTGGGAAAAACCGTGTCCAGTCTCTCTGTTCATTTACACAGCCTGTAGCTTCACACATAAGCAAAGCACTGTGGAAGACAGTCTAAGCCTCATGAATGCAGATGAAATCACAGCTGCTGTCAAAAATGATAGCTGCATCATTCAGCTGGGGGAACATTTGAACAAAGGTGGATCAACTGCAAAGAATGAGGCATGCATACAACAGAAGTTGCGAGAACTAGGAAAACTACTGATCACTGGCAGAAAAGTTGCATCTCTGAAGGCAATGGAAGATTTTATACATCCTCAAAACTACATGAAGATGGTTCAAGCTGTCAGACATACATGTGGATATGATAGTGAAGCCAACACATACAAAACTCCTTCTCTAGCAAAGAAACTTGGAATAAGCGTGATGAAGCTCAGCAAACTTGTGAAAGCTAAAGCTTTGATTGCAAAAGACCACTGCTTGGCACAGAATCTCAGTAACTTCCAAGAAATACATAAAGAATGGTGGCGTGAATTGATCTCTTCAACAGCAGCATGAAATCTTGAGGAGTCAAAGTGGAATGCCCCCACAGTGTTGCCTTTTACAGAGGATGAGCAAAAACTTCATGCATTTCTCAATAAAATGCAAGATGAATTGATCAAGCAGTTATCAGCAGAGCCCACATCAAAATACTGGTCTGATCTTGCAAAGGTCGCTTTGACTCAAATCATGCTCTTTAACCGTCGTAGAGAGGGAGAGGTATCGTGTATGCTCCTATCCACTTTCTTATCCAGGGACACCAGTGATCCACATGATGATATAGACTGGGCCATCTCCGAAGTTGAGAAAAAACTCTGCAGGCAGTTCTCCAGAATTGTGATCAGAGGAAAAAGAGGACGTCCAGTTCCTATTCTGCTGACCCCTAAAATGCTGAATGCATTAGAGGTGCTTGTGAAGAACAGGGAGACTTGTGGAGTGCTGAAAGACAATGTTTATCTCTTTGCTCGGCCATCAGCAATGTCACATTACAGTGGCTCAGATTATATCCGCAGCTTTGCGAAGTCTTGTAATGCAAATAGTCATGATGCACTGACATCCACACAACTGCGAAAACATGCTGAAGGACACAGACACAGATCAGTTATCAAACTTCCTGGGACATGACATCAGAATTCATAGGGAGTACTATCGCCTTCCTGAGAAGACCCTCCAACTTGCAAAAGTCAGCAAAGTTCTTATGGCTCTAGAACAAGGGAGACTTGGGGACTTCAAGGGCAAGAATTTGGATGAGATCAATATTGACCCAAATGGTACATAACAGTCTCTGTGTTTTTTATTTTTATTATCCAGTCAATTATTTACTCATTCACAATGATACAACAGTACAGACGTTTTAACGTTGTTATCTACAAGCCTTATTAATTGACATTTTGTCGATACATTGTTTTTTGCAGAGGAGATGGAGCTAATTGATAATGATGAAGGAAGAAATGTGGAAGAGGATGAAAAATATGAAGAACTTGGAGGTATTTTCGTCATCAGGGGAAAATGGCATGGTATTTCATTGACTAGTTGAATAGTTGTTTTTCTTGATTTTCCAAAAAATGTAACTTAATTGCAGTGTACACTTGATCTGTACAGGAAATAAATAGGAATAAAATGTAATATGTTCAGTCACTATGCCAACTATGAAAACATTCCAGAAATACTGGCACCAAGGGTGTTCAGCTCTGGTTCTGAAGAGCTGGTGTCCAGAACAGTTTGATAATCCCCCTACTCAAACATATCCTAAACCTGGAAATTAACAGATGTGTTGAATCGATGTGTTTGAGCAGAAAAAATCACCAAACTGTCCTAGACATCAGCCCTCCAGGACAGAGCTGAACACCCCTGCCTTACTCAGATAATTGCTGAAAGCTCTAAGATTTGATAATTGTAGTCATTTTATAAACAAACACAGAGATTACACTTAATGTTAAACATATTTTAGGATTTGAATGTAATGCTGATAATGTTAAAACTTTCACCAGAAGCAACACAAGTACCACCACTTGACAATGCACTTATGTCCCTGTCAGAGAGGAAGAATTCACTTCAGATACCTTCTGTGACAGAAAGGCTAATTCTGCTTCTCTCAATGTATTTGCCACAAAGCGCAAAACAAGTTTTAAATTGTTGTAGACTTAGGCCATGTAAAGAAAATTATCCTTTTTTTAAATTGTGAAGCCTTACAGAACGAACTGAGTTGCCAGTTAGGTCCACATACCTTATTACACTCATTATCAGATACAGATATCTGATAAAGTGGCCGATAAGTGTACATAGCAACACTGCTGTGCCTGTTGCACTGGCACAGCTCAGTGTCACTGCTATGACAAGTAAAAGGAGACAGTTGGTAGGAAAGCCATGCTGAAAAAAAAATGTCTTAAAACCGTAGCTGTGGGAACAAAACTCACTAAGCAGCAACAATGGCAGAGCCAGGCAGAACACCGTATTTTACTCTATTTGCTACCTGATTACGTATCATCAGAAAAACAGAAACATCTAAATTATCCAATGTCTGTTAAATTTTTGCACTGAATTAATTAAAGGAATAGTGTAATCTAGTGTAAATAAAACTGTCATTCAAACAAAGACATGAGATTAAATCGCCTAAACCTCATGTTTTAGTGACTACAGTAAACAGATTATTTTTTGCCAGCGGCCATTGCTTAAAGGGACTATATCACACATTTAATTGTATTTTTTTTCTTGAGGTCTACTTATTACTTGAGTGGCTTTATGTAACAGAATTGGTCAAAAGTAATTTCTACATGACCATTTCCCAAGCGGCCACGCTGCATCTATATCTCTGTTAAATATAAACACAGAGCAGGTGCTAATGGGTGGTGGATCATTCATAGCACTGCAGTAACACAGGCGTGGTGGTGGTGGTGGTGTATTAGTGTGTATTGCGCTGATCTGAGTGGATCAGACACAGCAGTGCTGCTGGAGTTTTTAAACACCTCAGTGTCACTACTGGACTGAGAATAGTCCACCAACCAAAAATATCCAGCCCACAGCGTCCTGTGGGCAGCGTCCTGAGACCGCTGATGAAGGACTAAAGGATGACCAACACAAATTGTGCAGCAGCCGATGAGCTACAGCAACAGTTCATGGCCTCTCCAGACATCCATACAAACCAGCTTTACAGAAAAATCCCAGTCTGAGCTCCCATGAGTGACAAGAACAAACTCCCTAAGAGCAAGAGGAAGAAACCTTGAGAGGAACCAAGACTCAAAAGGGGAACCCATCCTCCTCTGGATCACACCAGATAGTAAACAACAATAGTAAATAAAATAAAAATAAATAAAAATAAGTATAAAATAGAATATGCATTCTACCACACGTCACACCTCACATTCTGCAAACTGTCACATTGGGATAAGTGAGTTAACAGTCAGATAAGTGGGGTATTAAAGCAGGTAAGTGAGGTGCTAGAAGAAGAACTGCTGGTCGGAGTTCCAGGGGATGGAATGTTAAGTGTCTATACACTAAATATTTAGGACATGCAGTGGGAATAATATGCTATATTTTAATATTTTGCTTGTTACTTATCTAAAAAGGGATAAGCTAGAGGACAAAAACTAACTAACTTACATATAGTCGGCTGTTTTGTAGGTGTTCACCCCTACTTTCAAAATAGAGTTACATTATTCATGATAAAAAGTAACATGAAGTAAAGGCTACAGTAAACTACACAGAGGTCTGGTTTGGTCTGTTCTTTTCAGTGGGCAGGTACATGATAGATGCAAGATGCAACAAGTGAAGCTACAACCATCTTGTTTTACTCTGGCCTTAGTGTAGCTGGGGCGCCCCCTGCTGCAAGCAATCAGTGGACTCCAAGCTGTGGTCCTAGTGGAAGGAGAGGTGGAACAAAAGAGAGAGAGAGAGAGAGAGAGAGAGACACGTGAGGACAACAATATAACACCCTAAGGGTCCTAAAGTATGGATAAAACATTCACAAAGTTTATTAATAAAATCACTGATCACTGCTGAAAAACTGGTGTAATTCAGAATACGCACAGGCCTTCCACAAGGTTTAGGAGTGTGTTTATGGGAATTTTTGACCATTCTTCCAGAAGCGCATTTGTAAGGTCAGACACTGATGTTGGACGAGAAGGCCTGGCTCACAGTCTCCGCTCTAATTCATCCCAAAGGTGTTCTATCGGGTTGAGGTCAGGACTCTGTGCAGGCCAGTCAAGTTCTTCCACACCAAACTCACTCATCCATGTCTTTATGGACCTTGCTTTGTGCACTGGTGCGCAGTCATGTTGGAACAGGAAGGGGCCAGACTCCCCAAACTATTCCCACAAAGTTGGGAGCATGAACTTGTCCAAAACTAACATTTTATCTGCTCTCCAAATGACCAGTGAACTTACATGTGTCTTATAAGTTGTTAGATGTCATGCTGATAATGGTAAAATAATGCTAAATTTGAAAAGATATGTTTTTCCTTACAGCACCCTGCATGAACCTCTCTGCCTTGCATGCCTTTTGTATTGTTTGGGTTGGCGCTGTTGCATCAGTAACATTATTCATCAGAGAAGCTGTGATAGATCACAGTCACTCCTTGCTGTCCCCCATAAACTGGTGAGCACAGCAGCAAGTAGTTGTTGATGCCACCGATTTCCATTCTCCCTGGGTTCTTCTTCTTCGGCACCAGCAGGTTCAGTCTGTCTGTCTGTCTCTCTCTCTCTCTCTCTCTCTCTCTCTCTCTCGTTTGCTCTCTTCTTCAAGCCGCTGCAACTCATTTGTGTATTCTGGTTCAAATCGATATGGCTTATCACAGTCCTACACATACTTTGCTGTCTTCTAAAAATAGGTAAGAAAACTGTAAAAACAAACTGTAAACAAAAGCTGCTGCTGGTGCTGTATCCAATTCAGTTGCCCCTCATTCACATTCTGGTCCTCGGGTGCTGCATTCAATGAACAGATAACACCAAGCAACACTGGAACTATGGAAAGTGGAAAGGCGCCCGAGGACAAGATTAGTCAAAGGGAACGTGAATTTGAGGGGGAACTGAATCGGATACAAAACCGGCATTAGCTGTGTTGAACGGCTGTAGCTACAGGCTAATAACTACAAAAGTAAATTAGAGTAATAGTTTATGTTAAAAATGTGTTTTAGGCTAAAACTTTGTAGCCAAGGGATCACAAAATAATGTCTCAGGTATCAAGCAACACATTTATAACCATTTTGTGTAATAACTTAGAGGGACATAGCTTTTAAAGCCGTTAAATGCTTTGGATGTCTGGTTCCTAGTACTATAATGGTGAACAATTCTTGGTAATTGAATCATTGAGTCATTAAATAATTTTGCAAAATAGGCAGAGTTCTCCTTTAACTTATTTACACTTCAAAATAAACATGTCATTTGTCTGGGGTGTTCAAATTTTTGTCTGGCCTGGTGAGGTTTTGGTATTTGGTGTTCAACTTAATAAAAGTGAATAGTTGGACTTAAAGGTAACAGATTAAAGGTAACAGAACTTCTAATATTAACATAGTAGAACAAGACTGCGAGCGACAGAGAGCAGCATAGCTTAGAGCTTCAGATCGCGCATCGTTCAACCCTCACCTAAAGAATTAGCAGTTAGCAGGCCGCTAACCCCCCTTTACGTCTCACGCCTCTCCCTCTTATTTTGTTTTCTCCTTCTCTCTTTCTCTGTCTCTCACACAGATGTTTCTTCAGCCCACTCAACATGGCATCCGCCCAAGAACAAGCTCTCCAGGCGCTGAGCTCAGAGTTTACCCGGCTGGACAGGCAGATCACCGCCCTCCTGAAAAAGCAGGACGAGCTCCTTCGGCAGCAGTCGCAGCTCAAAGCCGCCCGAGAAGTTTCCCCCTTGATGGTTGCGCCAGCCTTGTCTTTTCGTACACCGGGAGACGTCATTCTCACACCAGCCCCACATGATTCCTGGGAATGCCAGTGCCACAGAGGGCCTTGCAGACCCTCACTGCCACCCCAGCTGATCTTCACCTCCTGCAACTATTTCGCCGCCCTGAGTTCACCGCCTACGCCTTCACCTACGCCTTGGGCCTCGTTGCCCGCCCCAGTGCCTTGGCCCTCTACACAGGACTCAGTTTACGTTATCTGTAGCTCTGTTGTCGGCCACATTAAAGTAAAAGGTATAAACAGCCATGCCACTGTCTTGTTTTCCAGGTACACGTGTTTGAGACATAGCCAAATGTCTCCCCTCGGCTCTCAACAGACGCAATCCCTTTGGGACCGTGGTTATCCATATCAGACCAATGACATCACTGACCGACGTAGTGAGATCCTGAAGGACCACTTCTAGATGCTACTGGACACCACCAAGAAGAAGATGGACGCCAGGATCATCATCTCTGGATCTCTTCCCCTTCGGAGGTGATCCGAGCGGTTCAGCAGGCTCTTCCCGCTGCAGTCCTGGCTCTGCGGCTGGTGCGCCCTTAACGGTTTGGGCTACATGGACAACTGGTCCTCGTTTTGGGAACAGCCAGCGCTCTACCGGAGGGATGGGCTCCACCCTAGTCATCTGGGATCTGTTGTTCTCTCATGGAACACTGAGAGGGCCATCCGCTGACTTCAGAGTGAAGGCCACGTAAGTAGCGCTAAAAATAGATAATGCTAGCGTTACTGCTGAAAATAAGGCGATTGCTAGCACTTATACTGTAAATAAGGCAAGTGCTAAAAAAATACTTATTCTATAAATACAAATGCTCATATCACAAACTGCCTTGAGACACCACATTTCCTCCCAATAATTATTACCAATCATGGTTTTGATGCTGTGCGCCCCACAGAAACGTGGATTAGAGCCGATGAATAATTCAGTCTAAATGAAGACATAGATAACTTAGCCAGAGCACAGCAGTCTCAGATCATTACCTAATCTCATACGAAATTCACTTTAGGGATAATGTGCATTCTTCACTATGCTATCATGTTAAGCAGACTATAACTAACTCCACAGCTGGTAGCTTTATCAGAAACCTTCCTCAACTATCAGCTTCTGTCAGCTGTCCATCTAATCCTACCGAGTTAGATATTATGACCAAAGGATACTTTCAATCTACTCTAGATAGTGTGGCTCCATTAAAGGTAAAATAGTGAAGGAAGTTAAGTGCTGTGTTGTGTGTGTGTATGTTTTGAAGTTGTATTTTAGGCTGCCTATTGTTGTCTTTCTCCTTATATGGTCATGTTGTCACACCTGTTACTTGTCCTGTATACACTGGGTCTAATCTTGGCATCAGTCCAGCTATAAAAGTGTGACAGCCCATTGTATAAGGGGGCTGGCTGGGTGTCTGAAACCTGCGCGCGCAACAAATAAACTTCACCTGTCCAGACAACAGATCGAGTCTCCCGGGTTTGGATTCTATCAAGTGGTGCCGTGACCCGGATTGGACATCACATCTCTATGCTGTAGGTGAGTGCCCATTTCGAAGCAAACCCTGTAACCAGTAGGATATCCTCCTCTTGTTGACGGAACAGAGGGGAAGACCGCGGTAGTGTTCCCATAAGCCCATGGCAGGAGAGAAGGCTACCACACAGAGGGGTGGTAGGGTGGCACCTGATTGGCCTGATGATGTATTCATTGTCAGACTGGATGAACAGTTATGTAAACATATAGACTCATCTAGTTTGGACAAATACTATCAAAAGAAATTGCCTGTTCATCCAGATAAAATTTGGTCTCTAGATGAGTGTAAGAAAGCCCTAGGTTATGCAATATGGAAAAATAGTGGTAAACACGTTGCATATGTCGCTAGGCAATTTATGGAGGCTGAGCAAAAACACTATGAGCAAGAAATAACATGCCTTAATACTAGAATTAATAAGTTGGAGTCAGCGTATAAAAAACTGCAACAAAAGCATCAAACTAAATTGCAGGAGGAAAAAGTCAAATCAGTCTGTAGTCCCCTGTAACCCAACACCAACAACCGGTAGTCCAAAATTATATCCAGATTTGAGGGCAGAACTTCCTACTGATCGTCAGGATAGTGAGTCGGGATCAGATTCCGATAATCATGAACCATCTCAATTGCAGTGTGCTCAGCTGGTAAGGACGGTTACGCATTTAGCCACAGGGGGAGTACGTGTAAAAGACCAGCATATACCCCTTAGTCCAGAATAGCTTGATAAACTAAGCAAGGAATTTAAACATCCTCGGGTTATGGGTACTGTTCCTTTCATCAGTATGTTGCGTCGCAAAAGACGATTATATAATCTGCATCCATTGGATGAGGTGTTAATTTTATCCCAACATATTGCTGAAAGGGAGGTCCAAGAATTGCATGATGAACTAGTTGTGGATGAAACCTCTACTATAGATGAGCACAGGAAAGTAATTGAGGCTTTTATTAAAGAGCATGGGTCAGATGTTACATCCTGGGCTACTATAGCTGATTGCAAACAAGGAAAAGGTGAATCTGTACCTGCTTACACTACACGATTTCGTGAATGTTTCCTGGCACATTCTGGTTTGACAGAACATCGGGATGATACTTTGGACAGAATTACAGGTCCTAGTCTATTACATCAATGTTGGTTTGATGGCTTGAGTGACAAAATTAAACAACAGTTGCCCATTGCATATAGAGACTGGAAAGTCAGGAATTTTAGGGACCTTGTGACCTTAACGTCAGATTTAGAACGTGACCTTTCTAAGTCCCATAAAGTGCATGTTATTCAAACTATACCAGGGCAACAGGTCAGTGCTAAACAAGGAAATGTTGTAGCACAATCTAATGTACGTAGGGGCCATTGTTATTATTGTGGGGCAGTAGGCCACTGGCAGAAAGATTGCCGAAAAAAGAAGCGTGATCAGGACCATAAATCTTCTAATTATAACAAGGGCCAAGATAAGGCTGTTGCTCTTTCTCCTGAACAAGCAGGTGCCATCCTAAAATATGTACAACAGCATACCATACAGCCCACAGCTCCTCCAGCAGGATCTTTAAACTAATAGACGCTGTGCAACGCAATTTGGGCGCTCGGTCGAATGTTAATCCGTATGATAATCGTTTGTTTGTAACATTGACCGTGTGTGGCACAGACGTTGATTTTTTGTTTGATACAGGAGCCCAAATATCTGTCTTACCTTCAACACTGGCACAGTCATTACAAATACCTCATCTCCTATTTTAGGTATGGATATAATTACTCAGTTTGCATCTAAGCTTACAATCTCACCGAATTCTGTGACATGGTTATTAGCTACCATTAGTTTGTCTACCATTAAAGAACACCCTATCTGGTCCAAATCTCCCACAGACTGTGGTTTACTAAAGGTTGAATCTGTCAAACTGGCTGGTACTCCTCCCCCGAATACCAAGCAGTATCCAATTAATGATGCAGCATTGGCAGGTATTCAACCTATAGTGGAGGATTTGGTTAGACAAGGTGTATTGTGTCCAACCCAAAGTCCCAGCAACTCACCGGTATGGCCGGTTCCTAAAGGGGATTCATTTCGTCTGGTTGTAGATTATCGTGAAGCTAACAAATGCATAACAAAAATTGCACCTATGGTAGCTGATCCGTCCACTATTTTTAATGGATTGCGTCCAGAACATTGTATTTTCTCTGTAATTGATATGACAAATGGATTTTGGTCTGTACCTTTACATGAAGAGTATCAACCATGGCTAGCTTTTACTGTAGGTTCCCAACAATACCAGTGGACAAGATTGCCACAAGGCCTTCATAATTCACCTACTATTTATCATCAAACGTTGCGTAGACAGTTAGCATCATCTGATGCTCCAACAATGACTAGTACGGTTCTACAATATATAGACGACATTTTGATAGCTTCCTCAAATGCAAAGGAACATGAACGTGACTTGCTAGCTTTGTTAGATTACCTACATTCGGTAGGACACAAAGCCTCTTTTAAAAAGGCCCAGATTAACCAATCCTCAGTTCAGTATTTGGGACAGCTGGTGTTGCAGGCTCAGAGGTCGATCTTGCCTGACCGGTGTGCCGCGGTACGTGCTATTTCACCACCTGTCACCCTAGCACAGCTACGCTCTTTTCTGGGATTGTGCAATTACTGTCGGCCTTGGATTGAAGATTATGCAAAAACGGCTCAACCGCTATACGATCTAACCAAAACAGAAAATCAGAAGCCTGAGTTTCAGCTAAATGATGATCAGTTACAAGCGTTCCATTCCCTTAAAACTGCTCTATGCAAGGCCCCAGCACTAGGCTTAGTGAACATGGAACTACCATTCACCCTGTATGTTTCAGAGTCACTAGGATTTGTGTCTAGCTGTTTAACCCAAAGTCATGGAGAGAGAGAGAGAGGCCGGTGTTTTATTACTCTGCTAAAATAGACGCAGTAGCACTAGGAATGTCACCTTGCCTGAGAGCAATCCAGGCAACATATCTGTCTGTTTTAGCTGTTGCCCCAGTTGTTTTGGATCAGATTCTTACTGTTAAATGTCCACACTCAGTTTCCTCTTTGCTCTTAAATGGCAGAATTGTTTCAGTGACAGCACAAAGGTGGGGTAACTGGCTTGCAGTTTTAACTGCCCCTAATATAGTGATCAAAAGGGCACCTGTGAATGCTATTTCAGATCATTTGGTGGAACTGGAGTATGACGCAGATGATCATGACTGTGAAACTCTGGTGTCTAGTGCAGTGCAGAGCATGTATGCTGAAACACCTTTGCCAAATGCTGATATTGTGTTGTTCACAGACGGCTCTTCCCGCATCCTTGATGAGGGACGACACACAGGGTGGGCTGTCGCAACACAGTATGAAGAAATAGCTACTGGTAGATTGCCGGATCATTATTCCACACAACAGGCAGAACTGGTAGCACTAACTCATGCCTGTGTGATTGCTAAAGGTTTAAAAGCAAATGTATTTGTCGATTCAAAGTATGTCCATGGCATATGCCATGATTTTGGCTTGTTATGGAAGCAGAGACATTTTTTGACAGCAAATGGAACCCCAGTGAAAAATGCTCAGCAGGTGGCAGACCTAATGGAAGCGCTCACACTTCCAAAACAGGTTGCTATTATTAAAATAAAAGCCCATTCTTCTGCCACATCTGCTGAACACCAAGGCAACTGTTTAGCTGATAATGCAGCAAAAAGGGCTTGTCTTTTGCCTATTGAATATATCCTGTCACCCTGTAAACAACCTGTTGTTAAAACTTTGGCTTATCTACTTGCTTTATACCAGCAGGCCACGGGTTTGGAAGTTTGGACTTGGGTTGAGCGAGGTGCAGCTCTTCGCGATGGTATCTGGGTAAAGGGGGGTAAATATGTGGCTCCTGATGCCCTGCTTCCCTATTTGGTGGCTACCATACATAGCCTAGGTCACCCTGGAGTAACCCAGATGGTACACCACTTCAACCAAGTATGGTGGAATCCTAAATTCCGCAAGTATGCAGAGAGTCATTGTCTAGCTTGCACCACCTGTCTTAAGGCAAACCCAGAACTTGCAGTCTCCCTCCCCTACCAAACTGTGACACCACCAAGTGGCCCGTTTCAAGAATTGCAGGTAGATTACATCACTTTGCCAAGATGCCAGCGAAAACAGGACTGTTTGATAATAATTTGCAAGTTCTCAAGGTGGATTGAGGGATATGCCACTACTAAAGGCACCGCCCTGCATACCGCTAAATGTCTGGTGAAAGATTTTATCCCAAGGTGGGGTCTCCCAAGGGTCATTGAGAGTGATCAAGGAACTCACTTTACTGGGAAGGTTTGTCAAGAAGTAGCAAGGTTGTTGGAGATAAAGTGGCATCTCAACTGTCCCTATCGACCTCAAGCATCAGGTCAGGTCGAAAGGATGAACAGAACTTTAAAGTCCAGACTAACCAAGTTACATCATGAAGGGGTTTCATGGGTGGAAGCGTTACCAGCTGTACTTTGCAGCATCAGAGCTTCAACTAACAGAAGTGCCCAGCTGTCACCATATGAGATTATTACTGGTCGTCCTATGTCACTTCCAGGAACTATTGATTTAAGAGCGGCAGACATACATGTTATGTCTGATAGTTTGCTGCAATACTGCCAGATATTATCTGAGGCTGTTGCCGCTGCTCAGAAACAAGTGTTGGATGCATGGAAAGAACCCACAAAGGGGGGTCATCCTATCGTTTCAGGTATGTGGGTAATGGTTAAGGTGCATAACACTCAGCCATTAGGGCCAAAGTGGGAAGGTCTATATCAGGTCCTCCTTACTACACCCTCTGCTCTAAAATGTCAAGGAAAGTCAAAATGGATACATGTGAGCCATACCACCACCTGATGGTGATGGCTAGTTTAGGGATAAAATGGGTGACTCTGGTTGGGAGATGCTCTGAGGAGGAACTATGATGTTTAGGTCATAGGGGTCAACCTCAGGAGTGAAGATCTTCCTATTTCCCCTTTGCGGCTAGCGCTCCCCTACTCCTATCAGAGGCCAGGACCCAGGTTAGGTAGGGAAAGAAGGTATCCATTACAAGGGCTAAACCAACCCTTTATACAAGGGCGTACGACATGGGTTGTGTACTAAGAATATGATGCTGCCGCTGTGTCTGTCTGTTTTGTTTCCAGGATATACCCAGAGCAGACCTGACACTGTGACGAAGGAACAGGACATCAGACGGGTTCCTGAATGGTGGTCGACGAACTGACATCAAAGCCTATCTAGGTCCCCTGATGCTGCCCTGTGAGCTGTGTGGACACATCAACACTTTCTCCCTATATTCTGGAAGAGAAGACGGCTACCACGACGACAAGCTGCAAAATAAAAGACTTTTATAACAAAAAGGGAATAAAGAAGAATGAAATCTGTGGTTTTCATAAACATCCTGACAATAGCTTTTGCAGGCATGATGGAGGATGTTTGTGACCACAACATGGTCTGTGCTCAGGCCATCCTGTGGGCACAAAATCATACCTTAGGAGGTGATGGGTGTTTTGTCTGTCATGCCTTGCATCACCGCTATTATGTGATTCCAATGTCTAACATTTCTGCGCAAGCTTTATGTACAGACCATTCTGCATCTGAATCCATGAGAATAATAGCACAAATGATGGTAGATGGTATAAGTGACGATAACTGGCCATTGCCTATTGTTAGATGTCTCAGGTCAAATAGAGCTGCCTGTTACAATCCTAATGCTGATAGCTCCCGGATTGTTGGCTGGCAGTATACTGTTAAAGTTGATAATACTAATTACAACTTTATGGTTTATCCAAATTTAACTATAGCGCGTGATTATCGGGATAAATCTAGCTGGAATTATGGAGTAGCAGATCCCATTCCTGTGAGGGCTTCCTCAGGCTGGGTATGTATTGACAAACCTTGTTATCCAGAGGACACTTATCTTGGTAACAGTACATGTTCCGTTTCAATCTCTGCCTTCTCTATGAATGGCACATTTTGGTGTAAACAGTCTACCACCACAAATACCAACCCATGCGGTATTTGGATGAAGGAACCACTCCCTTTGGATTTCTATTGGGTTTGTGGAAACAAGGCTTATCCATCACTCCCATCTGATTCATGGTGCGGTTCCTGTTACATGGCTGTAGTAATGCCTCCTATTACGGTCCATACCGACCCATGTACCACATTACAATCTCATGGACTTTTACTTCGTATGAAAAGAGAACTTGGCGTTTCCCTAACAGGTAAACAAACATGGAATGGTCACATTATAAAGGACCCCTGGTCTAGTATAGGGCAGACAGTAGGATGGGGAATATTTCCATTTGGAGGTGTTGTAGATGCCTTACAGAAGATAAATTATTTGGCTTATTCCACACAGAAACTAGCTAATGAGACTAGTGAAGCTCTCCGCTTAGTAAATGATGAACTCCGTGCGTTACGATAAGTAGTGCTGGAGAATAAGAAGGTTTTAGACTTGCTGACCTTAGAAAAAGGAGGGGTATGTCACATTCTCAATACCTCTTGCTGTATCTATGTCCCAGATAACTATGAAAATATTGATAAATACGTAGCAGACCTTCATAGACTCATTCCAAATCCTGCTCCGGAGGGATCACTTGATAAGATCTTTAACTGGGTTGGCAACATTTTTGGAGGTATATTTTCTGGAATCTTACAGCAACTGCTCCGTTATGTACTTCCCTTTGTAGCACTGGTAATAGTTGCTATTGTTATTTACTTTTGCCTCAAATTACTCTGGTGCTTAATGACTAAACTCCGCCGGCGTAGGCGTTCCCTATAATCATGGAACCACTTAATTTCCCCAATTTGCCTGTATGCGGACTGAAGGGAAAGAGACCCGTCTTTAGGACGTGAAGAAAGAGGGAAATACTAGCCATATTTCTCTGGAAGAGAAAAGGATAGATTGATTAAGCTTGCGAGAACATACCTTTTGTAGTATGTTCTAAGGGGGGAATGAAGGAAGTTAATGTGCTGTGTTGTGTGTGTGTGTGTTTTGAAGTTGTATTTTAGGCTGCCTATTGTTGTTTTTCTCCTTATATGGTCATGTTGTCACACCTGTTACTTGTCCTGTATACGCTGGGTCTAATCTTGGCATCAGTCCAGCTATAAAAGTGTGACAGCCCATTGTATAAGGGGGCTGGCTGGGTGTCTGGAACCTGCGCGCGCAACAAATAAACTTCACCTGTCCAGACAACAGATCGAGTCTCCCGGGTTTGGATTCTATCAATAGTAAGGCAGAAAAAGGTATAATGATGATACTCGAGCTTTAAAACAGACTGCCAGACAACTAGAGCGACAATGGCGCCTGAATTACTGAACTGACTCTCTGTGTGTTTTTTCTTTCTTTCTTTTCTTTGCCGAGTTGAACAGCTGCCCATCCTGTACGTCTGATGCTGTTGCCTCTTCTGCCTTGATCGGGTGCCACTGCTCGCCAGCCTTCTGTACCGGCTTGACCACCATTGAGCTTCATGCTATACAACATTGTGCAGTCCTGACCCTCAGATGCAGCTGCTGCCACTTCATAGTCATAAACTAATCAAATTAACATTTTCTCCACATGTTTTTCCCGCTTTGTACTATAATACTTATACTAACGCTGTTTACTATCCAATGTTGACCAGAGGAGGATGGGTTCCCCTTCTGAGTCTTGGTTCCTCTCAAGGTTTCTTCCACCTACTCTTAGGAAGTTTTTCCTTGCCACTGGCGTGACTGGTGACGCTCATGGGGGCTTGGACCTGGATTTTCTTACTGTAATGCTGATTTTTCTGTAAAGCTGCTTTGTGACAACACCTGTTGTAAAAAGCGCTATATAAATAAACTTTGCTTGCTACATCTGTCTTATGTGTCATTAATTAAATTTAAATTTACCAAGCTCAGCATTTTAATGCAGCTGGTTGTGAAGTTTAAGCTGAAACACTGTGTCTTTGCTGGTGCAGTGTGTCTGCAGCGTGTAGCTGATCTTACCCAGGATGGTGACAATACAGGGAAGGATGGCAATGAGCGCTGACCCTGGTGTGGGTATGGGCTTTAAAGTAATTGGGCTGTCTGTCTTTCAGACACACCCATACTCGGATGTGTAACTGGCTGACGCTCCTCTGAATCTCTAGAATGTTTTCTTCTGAACAATCAGTGCTATGGTGTCGAGTCAACACAATGGTGGCAATTTTGTCTGCAAACATCAGAGAAACACAATCAGCTGCATTTATTTATTTGTTAAGGTAAACATATCAGTGTTAGTCAACCAGCTCATGTCCAACCCCAAACAGTTCAAATCAACGATATATTAAACCAGTTCTGTTTGTAGCTCTACAATTACAGACTGTAGTCCATCTGTTTCTCTGATACTTTGTTAGCCCCCTTTGACCCTGTTCTTCAGTGGTCAGGACCCCCATGGACCCACCACCCAAATAGTACCTGCTTTGAGGGGGTCCATGGGGGTCCTGACCACTGAAGAACAGGGTAACAAATCACTTTAGAGCAACTGAGACCAGCAGCGTTCAGACTTAGCATCTCTGTAGCTTTATGGCTAATGTACCAATATACAACACTTAGCATCATGCTAACTGCTGAAAAAATAGTTGAACTCTTTGAAAATGTGCAGTTGTTATTGTTTTGCTATGCATTTAATTAAATATTTATTAGACATACTTAGCAATTACATTAATAACTACACAAAACATAATATTTCGCATCTACATCCAATTTCTGTGTATGGACAGGATCGAGTCTGGCAAGTGAAATCATCTCACGTCTGGTCAAAATAACTAATGTTGCATGTTTTTTTGTGATTTATTTTTCATGTATTTTAAAAACATCATCTGTCCTTTACAAGTGTTACTTAAATATAAATAATTTAAAATTTTAATAATTATGTAATAACTTCCATTAAAAGTTAAGAATGTTACCATTTGGCAATATGACAGCGATGACATGTAGAAGCTACATAAATAAAACATTTTTAAATAGGTCTGTCAGTATTTTAGGAATTTAGCTGAAAATGTTCCTCACTTTGGTTGTCATAGAGGGAGAATTTGGAGCTCCTTTTTGTCAGAATGAACCAGAATGGTCCAGGGTTTCCGTCGCAGATAGTTCCAATGATCTGCAAAGCAAAGAAAAAAGTACACTTACAAATAATTATGAATTTAGAGCCGGGCATAAATCACCCGTTACCCCAAATGAAGTCAAATCAATCAGCCAAGACATAGTTTTACACCATACTGTTCACTTTCCAGTCCATACAGACCACGTAAGGAAACTTATGGATGACATAAAAGTCAACTCATTTACATTTATAAAGAGAGGATGGAAAATAGTCATGAAAAAAGTAAAATACAAGAAAAATGTAGAATATGTGAACTTTGAACGCTGAAGGAGACTATACAGGGCAGCCAATCAGAACACAGCTCATTTTCATAACAGGTGTGATTTTATAGATTCAAGAAACAGGAACTTTAGAAACATGTTAATAAATCGACCACATTGGTGTTAAAGGGAATAATCATGTAAATAATGAGGATATAATTTTGTATAATAATGATATAATGATCAAATATGTTTTTGAATTTCTCACCGTTCCATAAATATCATCATAGATGTAAATGTTGGTCAGTTCTGGCTGATTGTCCTTGATATCCAGAACGTTTATCTTAACAGTCACATACTTTTTTAGTCCTGTACATACAAAGAGAGTATTATTACTGCAGATACAGATGTTTGTGGTTCTACAGTTTATAATACGAAAACATCAAAATAGTGTATCAGCCCTTTAATCTGCTGTCTTATAGATTTGGACGAATAACCGACTCTAAATGTAGGTATTGTGATATAAACCGAGTTTGTTGTACAGTTTCTCATTAGGTTGAATGAATAACCGACTCTAAATGTAGGTATTGTGATATAAACTGAGTCTGTTCTACAGTTTCTCATTAGGCTGAATGAATAACTGACTCTAAATGTAGGTATTGTGATATAAACTGAGTCTGTTCTACAGTTTCTGTATAACTAACTCTTGCATAATAACTGTCAAAATATGTATAGTCTATGCATTTAAAAAGTCATAATCAAACAGCAACACTAAAATATAGTATTTTAGTGTTTTTTTAGAAAATGTTATAAAATGTTTTTAAATATATTGTAAAATGAAGTTGACATCTCAGTTCACTGTACAGTTCATGTGTAAGATCTAAAGTTTTTACATTGAGTGAGTAACATGATAAATTTACAAAAAAGCAAATCTACTGCTCTCTTAGCACCTCCCCCTTTTCCCATATATTTTAAGTATTTTTCTTATGTTAGTATGAACGCATAGTTCACTGTTATTCAATGACAACTGACCCCAAAATGTTATAGGATAAAGAATAAATCTGAGTTTCCACAATGAATTAGACCATAATCCCTCAGTAAACGTGTTGAGATTAGATTTGGCTCCATTTTTTATCAGGAGGGTAAGTAAGTGTTGGGAGAACCTCTTACCTACACCCCTTAGAGACATTTCATGTGCTGTGACATTACATAGGTGTGTGGCCTCTGTTTCGTAGTCCAGTTCTTTCTTTAGGACAAGCTGACCTGTATTCTCGACTATATCCAATGGACAGTTGAGCCCCCTGATGGAGTACCTGATAAAAGAACGTCTACATGTTAAATTCATTCACAGCTCACA
Organism: Colossoma macropomum; assembly: GCF_904425465.1. Classification (NCBI taxonomy): domain Eukaryota; kingdom Metazoa; phylum Chordata; class Actinopteri; order Characiformes; family Serrasalmidae; genus Colossoma; species Colossoma macropomum. Next base: position 20,740,747 of record NW_023494797.1, read on the forward strand.
AACTTCATTCAACACCAATCAATCACTCAGTTTTCCAAAAGTAGACATGTTCGGTCAAGACGTTTTCAGTGTCTGAAGTTTGCTTCTTTAGTTTTAACACTGGAGCTATGAGGCAAATATAGCTAATAAGTAATGCATACATACACCTGTCAGTTAGCATGGTGCTAACTCATCGCACTTAAATCATCACACACTTTTCAGTAATGTTGACTGTGGTTTCTAACACTGTATAACTCACTGTTATCAATAAACATGGACTGAAGTGTAGCCAAACTGCTGATTTCAAGCTGCTCCTTCTGTTTTTAGCTGTATGATGTTATTTCGGGTTGTAAAGACTAATAAGTCAAGTCATAAGTCTACTTGTTGGTGCTGGGGGAAAGCAAATCAATTAGTCAAGGAGAACTTAGTAATGAAAAACAGCGATGGAAAACTTCAGTGCACAGGCACGAGCCAATTCTACTGCCAGCTGTGTTAAACCACACTGAAATACAGGCTAACAAGCTAAACCAGGGCAATTTAGAGAAACACCCACTTTAATAGGAATGGGCTGTTTGACTGACATGCAGAATGACCAATCAGAGACCATTTAGCACATTTAGCATGTGTGCAAGGAAAACAAAGCCACATAGTAAACCACCAATAGATTACTTATTGATTTATTAGAGTTTTGATTTAGCAAAGTAGGCGGAGCTTCCCAACATTTCTGTCGATGATTCTGGTTGTTTTTAAGTGAATGTTTATGTTGTGCTCTCATCAGCAGTAAAACATAGCTTAAATGTTATGAGTGAGCAGTTGGGCACTTACTCATGATGTATTTCTGATTTTTAGTTGCCTCGAACTGTTGTAAAAATCACTCATGTAATTTTGAGTAGTAATTTCTTAATAAGAGGTGAATTACATTCAGGACTTCAAAACATTTGTGTTGCTTTCCTAAACAACTTAATTACTATGCAGTTAAAATATGGGTGTGTCTAAGCCTAAAGACATCTGGCCTTTGGTCTTATGAACTTAAAGTAACTGAAGTAATCAATCAGTTTCCTTCATATTTTTGTTGTGGCTAATTATGCAGGCTGTATGACATACAGTGTAAAATTAGTGGTAACACTTCACTGTAGGGCAGTGTTCATCAGTGCCCTAAAGAAGGTTTATTCAAATTGTCATGATGTAAGAACATCATGATAACCGGAGTAAACCTACATAAACATTCATAAAGGCTTATTCAGGCCAGTGGTAGTTGTCATAAAGGCTGTTTTTGTCAACTCTGAGGTCAAGCTGACAACATCTGTGTCAGATGTTTTTTTTTCAGACACTGGGTTGTCATTACACTTTTAGGCGGGCAGTAAGGTCTGTGTTACGTGATTGAGTCATCCTGTAAAAAAGGAAAAGGGCTGGAATTCCATCGAGGCGTTTCAGGCAGCTGATAAAAGTGGGTTCTGTGGGAGAGAGTTTCTCCCTCTGGAGGGAACACTGAGCTTTGGGACTCTCCAGAATGTTTACATGCACAAAAAGATACAACAAACTAAAGGAAAGAGAAACAACAGAAAAGCATAATAGTCTCCTTTAAGGGCTTCAGAAAAGCCCTTCGGCTCACTTTGGTTTACCCAGCCTGTTGTGGTGAGCTACATTATATTATCAGCATTATAATATCTGTAATATATCTGTAATATCTCAGCTGTGGAAGTCAACACATTAATGAATTAGTGTTTATAAATATTTATGTATGTCTGATCACTTTACAATACATATTTTACAATGCACAATGAAAACTAGTGGTTCTACTGATTGTGGATTATAGCAGTAAACAAACAGAATATATAGAATATAGTTTACTTTATCATGTAGTTGGTCCTGTCCGGGTCTCTGGCTGAGACAGAGCCGATGACTTTGTTTCTAATCGGGCCCTCTTGGACGTCAAAGGTGTACTCCGCCTTGCTGAAAACCGGTGGTTCATCAACATCAGTTACAGTGATGAACACGTAGGCAGTGGATCCCTGATTATCTGGAGCCTGAACCATACCGTCTTCTCTAACCTCCACTTTAAAGTAGTACAATGATCTGGTCTCATAGTCCAGGCTCTGGAGGAAATGAAATGAGAAACTGTAGAACAGACTCAGTTTATATCACAATACCTACATTTAGAGCCAGTTATTCATTCAACCTAATAAGAAACTGTAGAACAGACTCAGTTTATATCACAATACCTACATTTAGAGCCAGTTATTCATTCAGCCTAATGAGAAACTGTAGAACAGACTCAGTTTATATCACAATACCTACATTTAGAGTCAGTTATTCATTTCAGATGTTATAATTTTAGTATGTTTGTCATGCTGAGTTATTCTTGTGTAATTTATGTATTAAAAAAAAAAGATTAGTGGGACTGATTGGGATTTTTACCAGTTTTGCAACAGTAGCTTTGGAAAAAACTTATTTTTGGATTTTGGATTATCGGCACATCTACAAATTCATATTAATCACCTCACTTTTTCATTGTACGTTTAAATAATCTGAATGAGGTTTTAGTCTGTAATTCTGTCGTAGTTTGTAGTTTTGAAATGAGTAAAGTCACCTTTCTGAGTTTGAGAGCTCCGTTGTTTTGGTCATCCGGTTCCACGTAGAAGACGTCATTGAAGTTCTGCAGAGTAAACCTGGGTCTTTTGTTCTGTTTCTTGTCCCGGTACTCCACAGGTAACGTGCCGACTGTGAAGTGTGGCTCCTCATTCTCTCTCACGTGAAACAAAAAGTATCCTTAAAGGAAACAAGTTGTGATTCTTTTTTAATCATTTGAGTAACGAAATGTAAATATTTATCATAAATCATCACTGTAAATTATTCAAATTTATTCACAATTATTCAAAAAAGGGATGCATTACTCACTACATTGAAGATGTGTATTGTTGGTTGCTAAGCGATAGAGCCCACCTGTTCTACAGGTACAGTCATCGTATCATAATATATGTAAATGATACAGAAATTAGTCACTGTATTTACTATGATCTTTACTGTAAAAATCCAACCTATGATATAATAACCTGTGTAACTTGTTCTGGCAGTTAGAACTGTTTACTAAGAGTAGTTAAGAATTTTTTTCCCCTTATGTTGACATAAGCAAGCTGTAAAATTTCATGTTTACCTGATTTTAAATTTAAGATTCAAAATTCTGACAGTGCTGGTTGACCACAATGTTGGCCAGCTTGGTCTGTAGAATCCATGCCGTATCAGGGAACGTTCTGTTGTGACATCACAACTGCTAAACTCAACTAACATGGAACTAGTTTACCACTAATGTTGACCACTTTGTCAGCTGATTAAGTGCTGAATGTCCAAATGCAACATTATAAGAGCTCACTTACCTTTTTTGAAGGTTACCATGTTGTCATTGATATAGTTTATATTAATGGTCACTATGGTGGTTGTATTCCGTCCTCCAGGTAAACCAGGTAAGTCTGAGGCCTGGACAATGAGTTTATACTGACTTTGAGTGTCACGGTTCAGGTTGCTATCCTGAACAGTGATTTCACCTAAAACAAGCAAAAACATGTGTATTCACTGATTATGCAGAGGAAACACACACACACACACACACACACACACACACACACACACACATGTATATGTACAAATATATTGTATGTGTGCGAGTGAGTGGATCAGACACAGCAGTGCTGCTGGAATTTTTAACAGTGTCCTGTGGGCAGCGTCCTGTGACCACTGATGAAGGACTAGAGGATGACCAACACAAACTGTGCAGCAGCAGATGAGCTATCGTCTCTGTCTTTACATCTACAGGTAGGAGTGTCTAATAGAGTGGACAGTGAGTGGACACAGTGTTTAAAACTCCAGCAGCACTGCTGTGTCTGATCCATTCAGACCAGCACAGCACACACTAACACACCACCACCACGTCAGTGTTACTGCAGTGCTGAGAATGATCCACCACCCAAATAGTACCTGCTCTGTGGGGGTCCATGGGGGTCCTGACCACTGAAGAACAGGGTAAAAGGGGGCTAACAAAGTATCAGAGAAACAGATGGACTACAGTCTGTAACTGTAGAACTACAAAGTGCACCTATATAGTAAGAGGAGCTGATAAAATGGACAATGAGTGTAGAACCAAGGAGGTGGTCCATATATATCAATGCTCATTCAATGTATATCAATGTTCATTGTATATATTAACATAGACATGGAATGAACATTGATATATATTGAATGAACGAACATTGATAAATATAGGTATATACGGAATGAACATTGATATACATGGAATGGCTATTGAAATATATTGAATGAACATTGATATGTATGGAATGAACATTGATATATGGGTTTCCATGGCTGAGCAGCTGCACACAGGCCTAATATCAAAATATTGTAAATGTATTGTAAAATGTAAAGCACCACCACTGGACTCTGAAGCAGTGGGAACATGTTCTGTGGAGTGACCAATCACATTCCTCTATCCGTCGGTCTGATGGACGAGTCTGGGTTTGGCGGATGCCAGGAGAACGTTACCTGCCTGACTGCACTGTGCCAGCTGTAGAGTTTGGTGGAGGAGGGATGATGATATGGGGCTGTTTTTCAGGGGTTGGTCTAGAACCCTTAGTTCCAGTGAAGGGGAATCTTAATGCTTCAGCACCAAGACATTCTGGACAATTGGACACTTCCAACTTTGTGGGAACAGTTTGGGGAAGAACCTTTCCTGTTCCAGCATGACTGAGCCCCAGAGCACAAAGCAGCTCCATAAAGGCCTGACTGGGTGAGTTTGGTGTGGAAGAACTTGACCAGGAGCCCTGACCTCCCAGAGCTAGACTCCAAAATCTTGTAGAAAGCTTCCCAGAAGAGTGGAAGCTGTTAGAGCTGCAAAGGGGGACCAACTCCATATTAATGCCCATGGATTTAGAATGGGATTCATAAAAAGGGGCAGTCATGGGCTGGAGGTTAGGGAACCGGCCTCTGTGACCTGGAAGGTTGCCGGTTCGATCCCCTTGGCAGACAGTCCATGACTGAAGTGCCCTTGAGCGAGGCACCTTACCCCCAGTTGCCCCCCGGGCACCGTGGATAGGACTGCCCACCGCTCCGGGTAAGTGTGCCCACTGCCCCCTAGTGTGTGTGTTAACTAGTTTTTGATCACAGCAGTGAGATCATTTCAGTAGATTAAATGTCAATCAAAACATGTAAAAATAGGTTGAATAATACTGGATTGAAAAATACAGATTTAAATTATATTGATTCAGGTATCACTTCCTGCAGTATATTCTTTGTGTTCATCATTAAATATTCACATAATGTAAAGAGCAGCTGGTATTTTTGAATGATGAGAAAATATAAAAAATTAAAGTCATTTTAGTAATTTTGTATTTGTACCTGTGTTACTGTTGATGCTGAAATATTGTGTTCCATTCAACAACTTATACACAATGTTTCCCTTGGGAGTTGCTGGATCATCTGCATCGGTGGCTTTAACAGTCAGCACTGCAGTTCCTGTAAAAATATCACATTTGCATTGTTATTCCTGTAAATGCAGTATGTAAAAATGTAATCGGTTGAGTGAGTAACTGAGGGGGCGTCAGGTAAGATCCTACTAATGCTGCTGCACATCTCAAACTATTTAATCAGAGCCATTGCTTCACCTGCCTTTCCCCTTTTCTGTGCTATAATATTTTAGATTAATGGTAAATTATTATTCTCTGTTCGTTTTGCTCGTGTGTTATTGTTTGCTATCTGGTGAGGACCAGAGGAGGACGACTTCAACTTTTGAGTCGTGGTTCCTCTCAGCGTTTCTTCCTCCTGCTCTTGGGAAGTTTTTCCTGCTACTGTCTCCATTGGCGACGCTCATGAGGACCCAGATTTTCTGTAAAGCTGTTTTGTGACAACATCTGCTGTAAAAAGCGCTGTATAAATTAACTTTGACCTGACTTAGGGCACTTACTTTTTCACACTGATCATTTAAAAGCTATACTCTGTGTGTTATTTATGAGCGAACAGAAGAAACGAGAAAGGCGCAAATACTTTTTCACATCAGCTTACATGTTTTTTTTAAATGTCTTTGTAAATTTTAGTGCACGATTTCTATTTTTTGCAGAAATTAACATACAGCGCAAAAATAAATCATAAAATATAATCCCAGTATGTTAATTAATTAAGTCTGACATGCATATACAGAAGTGGAAGTGCAGCAGATAAAGTGAGTGTTATGACTGAGGTAGACGCTCCTATAACTGAACTACATGAAGCCATTAGCAGACTGAAAACACCTTCAGTGAAATTTAGTGAGATGATCCTGTACCTTGGCGTGAGCGCTCCCTGATGGATCCAGTGTAGGTCTCAGAGAAGACTGACGAGTGGTCATTAACGTCTTCTACTTTTATAGTGAATTCTATGTCGTCATCCAGGGGCTGTTTGGTGATGCTGTTAAAGATGTGAGCTTTCAGTTTGTAGGAGCTTTTCTTCTCTCGATCCAGAGTGGCCATAACAAAGATCTCTCCAGCCTTATTCACAGTAAAGAGGTCATTCACTCCATCCACTCCTTCTCCAGAGATTTTAAACTGAGTATTTTCACCTGCACGGGTGTTGTTTAGCTGAAAAAGATAAAAGTTTAAGCAACATATGAAATAAAATATTAAGAAATATTTTGTTCAAGCCAGTCAGTTACACAGCCTATAGAACTGCTGTAAGGATATTATAAGACTATTACCTATTTTTTATTTTTTGCTCATTTTAAGTCATTTTATCCAGCTACATTTTCTTATTGCACTGGCAGCTAATTTTGCGTGTTTCTTTAAATAAGTGAAATGATCTTGAGTTTTACTAAAACAAGCACAATTTAATAACAATAAAATGAGATTATTTTACCTGATTAAGTCACTTAAAACAACAAAAAATATCTAGACTAATCTGTAATATTCTTATATCAATTTCATATTGAAAAACAGTCCTGTTAACTAGATTTTAGATGATTTCTCTGGTCAAGACAGAGTTTTTCACTGTGTAATTTTGTCCCTTCAGAAGCTCTTACCTGTCCAGTTAGCTGTGGAAGATTCTGGGGTGGTATTTCCTCAAAAGCAAACATCTGGGAAATTATCCATTCTCGCTTTCGTCTGTGGAGAACCGGACTGTGCTGAAAATCCTTAACATCTTCAGCCGCACTGAGGATGAACTGCAGGCCCAGGAAACCTGCCCAAAGTAAAGTCCAGGCCATCTGCCTCCAGACAGGGTGGATCATCCTCTGGAGAAAAAATGAAAGAGCAATTACTGGTCACTCTAAACCAGATGGTGAGGGACGCTGACCAGGCCAGTGACCCTGTAGCTTTAGGAAGAGAAAAGGTGTGAGGTGGTGATGATCTGTCTGAAGGTCTGAGAAGTTCTAATGCATGTTTTTATATCTTAGTGAGGTTTTGGGTGCAAAGATTTTCTAAAAGCACTCGGCTTCCCTTGCTATAATCGCTCCTACTGAGTTCAGCCAGAGGACAGAAAAACCTAAAAAGAGATCTCCTTAATAGCTCTGTACTTACGAGAGAATCACAACAAAGTCAAAGTTTCTCCTGCTGCTCAGATGTCTCTCTGGCTCAGTAACCTCATGTTTCTCAGTAAAGTTCTAACGGGTTCTAAGGTAGAAGATCTAGGCCCTCGTAGATCCCCAACACATAGAGTTGTAGCCAAGGGGTGGTCAGAGGTGGCCAGAGCCCCTCTAGCGTGACGTATGGCCACCCTAGTTATGCAAAATGAGACAGTCAGCTTTGATCTATAAAATAATCACCAGAGAAATGTTCTCCAACTCTGTGTGAGCGTTTACAGATACTGATAAGCGGTAGTGATGATGTCGGATAACAATGTACACAATAATCAGCGTGTTGTTGATCCGATAGGCTACTTTGTTTTTACTCTCCCTTTCTGCCCCTCCCGCTCTGACCAAACAGATGTTAGCCTTGTTCATTATCTTGAGGAAGCAGCTGGACTTCATCATTAGGGAAACACAGTTACAGACACCAGCATAAAGGTTTACATCATTTTAGTAGAGCATTTTGTTTTATGGTATGTTGTGCTCTGGACTACATGATTTTTACCAATGAGAGTATTCAGCAGTAAAAATGATGGAAAAAAATAGAAAAAAAAAAATCATTGAACTTCATCAAAATCAGGAACAAGATCAGTTTCAGCTATTTTACAAAATGTAATTAACCACTTAATTTAAACAAACATTTTTGTCATGCAGGCTTAATATAAGCTGAGACGAATGCCATTAACTGCTGTTTCATTTTGTTTTTTTTTGTTTTTTTTTGTCATTTTTTAGTAGTTTGCCACCTCACTAAAAACACTGGGCCTGAACTGGCTACACCCCTGCCCACAACCCTGGTCACCAAATTCTGCTCTGAAGAGACATTTTCCACACAGTGTGAAGCTTAAACTCACTGTAAAGCTGAGCAGTCTTAGCGTATCCCAATCCCAGATAGCTGCTTTAGCTGAACTGACCGCTCCCATTGTTGGCTCTCATTTGGCTGATATGAAGATGAGGTGGATTATACGAGCAAATCGTTTCCCAAACGGCTGAACCTCGAACACTCAGGCAGCTTCACTCAGTCGCCCACTTTCACACAAAACCCCCTGAAAACTACTACAGAAGTGACTTCCTGCCTTTGTTTAGCTTAAATCATCTAATAATTCTGAAAGTTTCAGATTCTCATTGAATTTGAACTTATTTTTCTGTATTTCCACATTATAGAGTGAATAAACAGTTCAATTACACGCTCTAAAGTGAAAAAAACGGCTCAATCAGACACTCTAAAGTGAATAAACCAGTTTAATCAGACACTCTAGAGTGACTAAAACGGTTCAGTCAGACCAATACTTTTGTCCATATAGTGTATATATACAGTGCAGATGTTTCATGTTTGATAAGATTTTCTAATATTATATCTGGAAATATAAGATTAAAATTATCTTGATTTAAAAGTTATTTACTAGTTTCTATCTTTGAATTCATGTTTTTTTCTTAAATTGATCATGAATTTGTCATTTATGCCTCAGTTAGTCAAGAAATCTTAAAACTGAGTAATTTACTGGTAAATCAAGCTACAATCAAGCCACATTAGACAGAGCACCAATCTGTACTGTTCTTTCTTTCACTAAAACAATCTGTTGAAGATTCAGAGACGCAAAATCAAGTTCAGTTTGATTTAAGAATCAGAATCAGAGTTTCCTCTGTTATCAGGTTTAGTTTTATTTCATTCAGAAATATTTGATCTAAACAGCAGCACTTTCTACTTATCAGAGCTACTTATTTCTAGATTGGGACTTATTTTACGATTTCCTGTCAAGTGAAATGATCTTGCTGCATGAACAGATAATTTCACTAGTATAAAGTCATTTTCCCCTCAAACAGGCTGAACGGGAGGGCTAAACTGCTGTAGGCTGAATAAGCTGCTGTATCCTAAATAGTTGGATATTTGTAAATGTATTTTTTCTGACATCACAAAAACAGTGAATTCAAAACAGCAGAGTTGCTACAGTTTAGTTTCCATATTTGAATTGAATGAGTGAGTTTTGATAATGTAGCAGTGTTTAAATACAGTAGATCTCTGTGTAAAGAAAATGAGCCACACCTAAATATAATGGTTGTTACTGCTGGTTTTGGGTCCAGATTTAAACCTAATAGTGAATATTTGGTCTCATACTAAACTCAAACTAGCTCAGCAGTGTTTTTCAGCTGTTTGAAGCCGTCAGTGCTGAGTGGATCAATACTGACTCTTCTTTCTGTAAAAGACTGTCTGCACATTTAAACACTAAACTACAACATTTAAGGAAATCAAAGTAAAAATTCTCTTTACATTAACTTACTGCATCTGATTCTGATTACAAACGATGGTCTGTGTGTGAGGAGTGATCAAACTATCATTTTATACCATTTATTATATAAATAAATAAAGAACGGTCTGGATTTGGAAATTTTGGCTTTTAATAAAAGTGATCAATAAAGATATGAAAAAGAATGAAATCAAAGAATTATAGAGCGGTCACTGTTATCAGTCACTGATTTCACTCTTTAAAATGAATTTTAACAAAACAGATCAATAACGACATAGTTAATTATGTAAAAAAATCTATTCTAAAACATAAAGAATATATTCGTAATACATCTTCAGAATATAGATTTTTTGACCAATCACTGAGTTTATTTTCTCCTAAAAGTAAAACTGAAATAACTTATCAATAAAAGGTATAACGACGTAACGAAGACCCTTAAAAAGAAACAGTTTAGAGAATGGTCAGTGGTTTTGATCACTGATTGTACTTTTTTCTCACAGCGTTTGATGCTTCAGTCTCAGTAAAAGAGAAGAATGAAGTCATTAATGAAGATAAAGACTCTCCTCTCACTCAGCTACCAGAGAGCTCGCTTTTACTCCAGCTGCTCCCAGCTCAGCTCAGCTCAACTTTCCTGTTATGGTCACTAATCTCCTTAGTGGAAGTTCAAAACTTTCAGGAAAATCAGATCATCATCATCAGGAGAGAGAGAGAGAGAGAGAGAGAGAGAGAGAGAGGGAGGAGAGACGTGATCCTCACAGAGAGAGAGAGCGACAAGGAGAAGGGAAAAAAGAAATGGGGAAAAGAGAGAGGAGGAGCAAAAAGAAATATGGGGAAGTGGGGATAAAGGAGAGAGAAAAGGGGGAAACTGAGAGTGGAAAGAAAGAAAGAGGGGATAGAGGGAGGGAGAAAGAAGGAAGACAGAGCAGAAGAGAAGGAAGAGAAAGAGGGGGAAAGAAAGCTGGAGAGAGAGTCAACCAGATATGATGCTCAGAAAGAGAGAGAAGTGAAAAGTGGAGAGAGGAAGGTGAAAGGGAGATAAAGTGTGGGGGGGGGGTTGAAAAAAAAAGAAAAAGTGAAGAATGATGGAGAGTAAGAGGGAGTGGGAAAGAGAGAGAGAGAAGGATTAGAGAAGAAAGAGATGAAAGAAAGTAGGGACGCAGAAAACATGGAAGAGACTGTAAGCGAGAGAGAAAGAACGTTGGGAAAAAAGAAAGGGAGAGAGTGAGGTGGAGAAAAGAGAGGATAAAAAGGAAGATGGAAAGAAAAAGAGGGAGGTAGAGAGAGAGAGAGAGAGAGAGAGAGAGAGAGAGAGAGAGAGAAAAGGGTAAAAGAGGAGAGAGGGACAGAGAGCCGGGCGAGTGAAGGAGGGAGAGTGGTCAGACTCCTGTGCTGAGTGTCGGTGCTGACAGTGCAGTGAAGGAGAGCAGATGATTATTATGGAGCTCTATGATGAAGATTATGATAAACAGGTTAGAGCAGTTGATCCTGTGAAGCTCAACTAGAGCTGTTAACATTCCAGAGCTGTGATTCTGTTAAAATCTCCCGATACTGTCTAATCTGCTGTGGAAGAAAAGGGGCGGAGCCAAATCACACCGACATTCACCCCAGAGTTACTGTAGTGGACCAGCAGGACCTGTTTGGTGTTTGATGTTCGCTTCTTTATTTTTAGCGCTGGAGCTACGAGGCTAATGTGACATGAAAAATTACCCTTTCCAGGCTCCACCCACAAACATGTTCTGCTGAAAATCCCATCCAGGCAAAAAGATTTAAAAAGGAATTCAGCATAATTCTCTGTTAAAGATGTAAACAGAGTCGTTCAGAGTGGTTTAAACTGAGTCTGTTCTACAATTTCTCATTAGGTTGAATGAATAACTGACTCTAAATGTAGGTAGCAAGCCAGCAAAGTTTACTTATATAGCGCTTTTTACAACAGGTGTTGTCACAAAGCAGCTTTACAAAGAAATCAGCATTACAGAAAGAAATCCGGGTCCAAGCCCCCATGAGCGTCGTCAGTGGCGACAGTGGCAAGGAAAAACTCCAAGAGAAACTGGAAGAAACCTTGAGAGGAACCAAGACTCAGAAGGGGAACCCATCCTCCTCTGGACCACACCGGATAGTAAACACTGTTAGTATAAAGTATTATAGTACAAAAACGGGGAAAACAGGTGGAGCAAATTATTAAATTGATTAGTTTAGTTTATGCAGCAGCAGCAGTGGGGTCAGGTTGTGAGGGTGAGGTTTGCTCGGCGTTGTACAGCATGAAGCTCAATGGTGGTCAAGCCGGTCCAGAGGGCTGGCAGCAGTGGCACCCGATCAAGGCAGAAGAGGCAGCAGCATCAGACGCACAGGATGGGCAGCTGTTCAACTCGGCAAAGAAAAGAAAGAAAGTCAGTTCTGTAATGAGTGACTGATCACAGATTACAGTGTTAGCAGAGCAGCAGAGACTCTGGCAGAAAGCTAATTACCAAAGGCTCGACTAGAAGTTCACTCAGGTACTGAGGGGCGAGTCCGTTTAGAGCTTTATAGGTCAGTAAGAGAATTTTATAATCAGTGCGAAATTTAACTGGTAACCAGTGTAAGGTTGATAAAACTTGGCTGATATGGTCGAACTTTCTGGTTCTAGTAAGAACTCTGGCTGCAGCGTTCTGGACCAGCTGAAGCTCGTTAAGGCTTTTGCTGGGACATCCAGCCAGCAGGGCATTACAGTAATCTAGCCTTGAAGTAATAAATGCATGAACTAACTTTTCTGCATCCTGTAGAGAGAATGCATTTCTCAATTTAGCAGTATTGCGGAGATGCAGGAAGGCTGTTCTAGTAATATTAGTTATATGTGCGTCGAAGGACAGATCAGGGTCTATAATGACACCAAGGCTTTTTACAGATGAGCTTGATGCAACTGAGAAATTGTTAAATTTAAGTGTTAAATTAGACAGTTTGTTTCTGGCTGCTTTTGGACCAAGAAGTAGAACCTCTGTTTTATCTGAGTTAAGTAACAGAAAGTTACTCGACATCCAGTCCTTTATGTCTTTTATACAGTCTTCAATCTTGCTAAGTTTAATTTTATCATCCGGGCCGCTTGCTAAATATAACTGAGTGTCATTGGCATAGCAGTGAAAATGTATGCCGTGTTTACTGATAATGGTGCCCAGTGGTAGCATATACAATGTGAATAATACAGGTCCTAAAACAGAGCCTTGTGGAACACCATACTTTACTTTTGCGAGGGCAGATGATTCACCGTTTATATTAACAAACTGATAGCGATCAGTGAGGTAGGACCTGAACCAGGAAAGAGCTATTCCTGTTACCCCTACAAGGTTTTCTGGTCTATCTAGTAAGATAGTGTGGTCTATTGTGTCAAATGCCGCACTAAGATCAAGGAGGACTAACAAGGACACATTTTCTTGGTCAGAGAATAATAATAGATCATTTACAATTTTTACTAGTGCTGTTTCTGTACTATGATGTGGCCTAAAGCCAGATTGAAAATTTTCGTGTATTTGATTCCTATGCAAATAGGAGCTTAATTGTTTTGCTACAACTTTTTCCAAGATCTTAGATATAAAGGGGAGATTCGAGATGGGTCTATAATTTGATAGTACGCAGGGGTTAAGGTTAGCTTTTTTAATCAGCGGTCTAATTACTGCTAGTTTAAGAGATTTTGGGATGTATCCAAGGCTAAGAGAGGCGTTTATTATTGACAGAATAGGCTTGGTTATTTCTGGCAAAATTTCCTTGAGTAAACCTGTAGGAATCAGATCTAACATACAAGTAGATGATTTTGCAGAAGAAACGATTTTAACTATATCATTTTCTTGAAGTAAGGTAAATGATTCGAGCCTCTCTGCAGGGATTATAATATTCTCAAGATTGAGGCTGGCATTATGGGAAAGATTTTAACTGTGCAATCTGAATTTTCTGCCTAATTTTTTAAAATTTTATCACTAAAGAAGTTCATAAAATCATTGCTGCTATAGGCTGATGGTAGCTGGGGTTCACTAACTGTTTTGTTCTCTGTTATTTTAGAGATTGTGCTGAAAAGTAATCTAGGATTATTTTTATTGTTTTCTATGAGAGAGGAGAGAGAGGCTGAGCGTGCTGCAGTAAGTGCTCTTCTATAGTCTATAAGGCTCTCCTTCCAGGTGGACTGGAACACTTCTAGCTTAGTCAGGCGCCACTGTCACTCTAGTTGTCTGGCAATCTGTTTTAAAGCCCGAGTGTGATCATTATACCAAGGGGCGAGTTTTTTCTGCCTTACGATTTTACTTTTTTAATGGGTCCACACTATCTAGAGTAGACTGAAAATTATCCTCTAAGAGCTTAGTCATAATATCTAACTCGGTAGAATTAGGTATTGTGATATAAACTGAGTCTGTTCTACAGTTTCTCATTAGGCTGAATGAATAACTGACTCTAAATGTAGGTATTGTGATATAAACTGAGTCTGTTCTACAGTTTCTCATTAGGCTGAATGAATAACCGACTCTAAATGTAGGTATTGTGATATAAACTGAGTCTGTTCTACAGTTTCTCATTAGGCTGAATGAATAACTGACTCTAAATGTAGGTATTGTGATATAAACTGAGTCTGTTCTACAGTTTCTCATTAGGCTGAATGAATAACTGACTCTAAATGTAGGTATTGTGATATAAACTGAGTCTGTTCTACAGTTTCTCATTAGGCTGAATGAATAACCGACTCTAAATGTAGGTATTGTGGTATAAACTGAGTCTGTTCTACAGTTTCTCATTAGGCTGAATGTGATTTTTAAAACCAACGAAAGAACACATTTGTGGACAGCTAACAAGCTAACTAGCATCAACCATTAGCATGGTGCTAACCATTTTCCTCAAACTGTGTTTGTTCAGTATCTCTAGTAGTCTTGATTATGTGGTTTCTGACACTGTATGATACGCTGTTGTCTATAAACATGGGCTGAAGTACATCAGCAAAAACAGTAGCAATAACAATCTTGGCAGAAAAGTGTTGTATGTATGGACAGATGGATGGACAGACAGATAGACGGGTGGATGTATTAGTGCCCTTCAAAATAAAAGTTCTTGTCTAATCAAACTTAAAACATTTCTCTTTTTAAACTGAACTACATACAGCAGCGCGGCAGTGCAAAGCAAAAGTTAAAGTAATTACATATTAATTCATAGTAATTAAAAATTAATATGAAATTCTTTAAAATGATCTTTCTCTGTTGCATGGACTGTAAAGCACTGCATTTAATGTATGAAATGCGCTATATAAATAAAGATTCATTATTATTATAATTATTATTATTATTATTATTATTATTATTAACTAACTTTCTACTGGGAGAAACATACTACATTGGACACTGGTTCTATAAAGAACTATGAACACTCAGGGAACCATTTGCATCCCTAAATGGTTCTCTGCATGGTGAAACGGTTCTTCAGATTGACGGAATGTGTTTGTGTATGTTGTTCTATGTAGCACCAAAAATGTTCTGCTATGGTTACAATGTCAAGCTTGCAACATTAGAAGAACCATTCTTGGTGCTATATAGACCCATTTTCCATAACATTCTATATAGAACCATATAGAACCACTGTCTTTAATAACGAACCATTAGTGAACCGTCTATTTTAAAAGTGTACACATCTGGTTGGGTTTTGCAGCTTCGCATGTTTTGTCTACATCCAAATGGAGCTCACATCCTGTTTCAAAAACAAAGAAAATGTGCAATTTGGCTCAGCGCCAGGCTGCTTATCTGACCCTTTAACTGTTTTCCTGATCTCAGATCTGTCAGTGCTGCACTGCAGAATCCTCAGTGTGAGTTTTACTCTCTTAGAGTTAAAATTAACACTAACCCAGCGTTTACATAGTGGTTAAAATTACACTTTGAATAGTGTGAATATTTAGTGTTAAATTTCTGTCACAGTGGTGCTTTATGACATGTGAAAGAGGGTTTTTAACTGTGTTCTTCTTTCATTAGGAGTCTCATTTCCAACATTCAGAGTGTGGTTTCATAACACGTGAATGTATTTCTGAAGTGTTTATCTCCATATTAATGTACGCACTGCATTTCCACTATGAGTGTTTTCTCTTTTCAATGTGAAAATGTTTCTAGACTTTCCCGCAGAGAGTCAGTATGAACACTATCACGCTGTAAATCTGAGTAAACTGTATAACACAACTTCATGAGCACCATGTGAGCCATCATCTCTGACTTTACATCTACAAGGTGGTCCCAGAAGGTGGGAGTGTCTAATAGAGTGGACAGTGAGTGGGCACAGCAGCACTGCTGTGTCTGATCCACTGGTACCAGCACAACACACACACACACACACACACACACACACACACACACACACACACATATGTTCCAGGTCTCTTCATTCAAGTCTAGGGCTGGGCTCACCATCCAGAACCAATCGAAGTTCTCGTGTTCAATGGGATAAACTCAGAAGTACATTCGAAAGCTCGATGAAATAAAAAAGATGCTCTTCATTTCAGCTGCATAAATAAATCAAAACATACAAATTACTCAGTATACAGTATTTCACAGCTAAACAGTGCTTTTCTTTCGCTCAATGCACTGTGGAAAATGAGACTCTTTTTGTAGGTGGAGCTTCACATTACTTAGCTGATGATGCAATAGCGCACCCTACCTAAGTAACAAAAATAATGTATAGGGGTTATATATCACCATCAAGTATGAGGAGCTCTGGATGTTGAACCTCACCTCAATAAACTACAAATAATCCACATTATTCACAAATTATTCACAATAAACATTTCCTGAGACAAAACCTACCAGTGGATTGTGTCTCCTCCATTTTTAAAACTGGCTCTGTCAGCACCTGCAAGAGTCCAGAATCGGTTTACTTCAGTATAAACAGGGTTCAGTGGATTTAATGGCAAAGGCCTCTGTGCAGCGTGTGATTTAATCCTAGACATAAATCATAACTATAAAATCAACCACATCCTGATCACTACAGCCTTCATA
The DNA here is from genome assembly GCF_904425465.1 of Colossoma macropomum. Taxonomy (NCBI): domain Eukaryota; kingdom Metazoa; phylum Chordata; class Actinopteri; order Characiformes; family Serrasalmidae; genus Colossoma; species Colossoma macropomum. The sequence continues at coordinate 20,757,534 of NW_023494797.1, forward strand.
CTTTAATAATCTATTGATGCTGGATACGTCCAGGAGAAACCTGGAACCCAACTTTCAACTCTAAGTATATCAACTACATTTTTGAAAACAAGAAATTGGAAGAAATCAGGAAAATAACTTGATTAGTGTTCTTAAGACGTCACTACAAATAAAAAAAACACTACCGAAAACGTCTATTTTAGCATTTTATGAGTTTTTGTTCCTGTTGTATTTAGATCGGATCCTGTGTTGTGCATTTATTGTTTTAACTTTCTTTTTAAATTCCATTTTCAATTGTATTCTATTTTCTTTCTTTCTTGCTCTCAGTATTTTCCTCTTTTCTTTTTCTTTTAATTGTATTCTATCATTTGCTGTTCACTGCTTTACTGTTATATTTACTTACACAGTGAATCACTTTCAGCCACAGTTTTATGTATGAAAGGTGACCAAACAACACCGTAACAACAGCCTAACAACAAGCTGGAACACCTTAACAGCTACCACAAAACAGACAACAGTGTTCTGCAAACTGCTTTAATCTTTGAAGAGTCATTTTTCAATATAATCAAGTCAAGCCCACTTAATGTTTGTTCACAAACTTTCCCTTTCTTTTTCTTCTTCTTGTCCTCCTCCTCCTCATTATTATCATCATCATCATCATCAGCACTATTGTTATTAATAATAATAATAATAATAATAAATAATAATCTTATTTTTACTGTATTTATTCTGATGATACACAGTGATTTTACAAGCAAAAACATCTTATTGGCAAAATAAAAGTTTTAAATAATGTGCTGTTAGATTTTTGCATTGTCTTGTATATTTTTCCATTTTTTAATGTAAATTTAAAATGTTTGTTTTGCAAAATCCATTCACAGGTGGCAAGTTTACTGTTTATATTTGTCTTAGAAATAAATTCAATTTGCATTTAAGGATGAGCCTTTCGACCCATATGATTAGGATGATTATGTGGTAGCGTTTCTAAAATAAAAATAATCTGTTTTTATTACTAGGTATAATGATGAACTTATGAAATGTGCTGTAATTCATATAGACTTCGGTTTCAGTTTGTTGTCACTGCATTTGTGCTTCACTTTCACAGCGGATACCATCACACATGATAGGAAGCTATGAACTGACATACTGTAAACATCTATTTACAATCATATTTTGTCGTTTTTGCTTTGAGGTTCTGAACCTGAACCAAAAACACAAGAACAGTCGATTGTAATATTTGCATAAATATTTATGCTCGACCATAATTATACTATAAATATGCCATAATGTGTTGGGAGCATTAAAGACCAAACTAAAACGCTTTGTCGCTTTTCAGTTTTTGGCGTAATTTGAAAAAGTCTGTTGCCAAAATGACTTGGAAAAAAGTCTGGTTCCATTGACTTACATTAAAAGTAAAGTATGTTTGTCGTTCTCCTTTAAAGTTGTCATTTTGGAGATACAAGGTTTTGTTCAGACAGCAGTGATGTTGCTGTAGAAAAAAGGAAACATACAGGTGAGTTTTACTTGCTTTTTTAGTGAAATACATTCTTCTACTGTCTAAAATTAAAGGAAAGTTCTGGGCGAGTGATTAGAAATTATTAACTTCTCGTTTTTAGCCGTTTAGCTCCATTCACCCCCATTCATTGAGGACTTGCTCACGGGCGCCCTCTGCTGTTTAGCAGTCCTGTTTTTGATATAACAGGGGAAACAGGAAGAGACCAGACTCCTCATAAACTAGATCTGATTCTACTCTCTACTACAAGTTCTCTGGAGGACACAGGGAGTGGTCTTTTATTGGGGAAACTGTTATCCTTAAATATAAATGTACAAACAAATATATTAGGAAAGTCATATCTAATGAAAGAATTTGTAAATAACCATATTGATCTTTTGTATTTGGGAACGTACACCAATCAGGCATCACATTATGACCACCTTGTTTCTACGCTCACTGTCCATTTTATCAGCTTCACTTACTAAATAGGTGCACTTTGTAGTTCTACAGTTACAGACTGTAGTCCATCTGTTTCTCTGATACTTTGTTGGCCCCTTTTTTCCCTGTTCTTCAGTGGTCAGGACCCCCATGGACCCTCACAGAGCAGGTACTATTTGGGTGGTGGATCATTCTCAGCACTGCAGTAACACTGACATGGTGGTGGTGTGTTAGTGTGTGTTGCGCTGGTCTGAGTGGATCAGACACAGCAGTGCTGCTGGAGTTTTTAAACACCTCAGTGTCACTGCTGGACTGAGAATAGTCCACCAACCAAAAATATCCAGCCAACAGCATCCTGCGGGCAGCGTCGTGTGACCACTGATGAAGGACTAGAGGATGACCAACACAAACTGTGCACAACACACACTAACACACCACCACCACCACATCAGTGTTACTGCAGTGCTGAGAATGACCCACCACCCAAATAGTACCCGCTCTGTGAGGGTCCATGGGGGTCCTGACCACTGAAGAACAGGGTAAAAGGGGGCTAACAAAGTATGCAGAGAAACAGATGGACTACAGTCTGTAATTGTAGAACTACAAAGTGAAACTATACGGTCAGTGGAGCTGATAAAATGGACAATGAGTGAAGAAACAAGGAGGCGGTCATAATGTTATGCCTGATCAGTGTATACTGCATTGGTATCAGCTTAATGGGGAACATGATCTGTGTTCAACTCTGTTGCCCAGCCATTTATGGTGAAAACAGATCATATAGTGTCTGATTTGACAGTCTGAGGTGGGAAAATCATATTTCCCCAAACTCTACTTATGGAAAATGCCAAATAAATAATGCCATTTTTTATTATGCCCCTTCTCAGTTGCTTAAACACAGCTTCAAGAAACAGGATCCCTGCTCTGAGACGCCCTCACACATTCTCAAACACATACTTTGCAAATATACTTTGTTTAGATGCACTGATATGGGAATGTGGGATATTTCCAGGTCTAGAGATCATCTACAACTCAACGCTGTCTCAGGGAAGGAACTAACATCTGCTAAGACCTCACTCAGCCTGTATTACCTGCACCCATCCAGCAGAGGGCACAAGAGTATTTAGGCCTGCACCTCCAGAGGCCCTACTGCAGTGATCCACTGCACTGTAGGGTAGTGCAGGGTTTCAAATACAGTAAAGTGAATAAAGTGCAGATGCTTTAACCTTTTAAACTCCTTCGGACCACCGGTGGTTCTAAAACACACTTCGTCACTTCATAACTTTCTCTTCAGTCTCTTCAGTGATCTGCACTGTGAAAATTATTTTTATAAAAAAATACAAAGAGCGTCTAAGATTTTTGGCTTTCAGCAGTGAATTGTAAGCATATAGCAATATGTGTGATCATAAAACACGTTCTGTTAATTTGAGGGGAGCTTTTACAAAAAATAAATAAATAAAATAATTTACATTAATTTCATGCAGTTACTGAATAATTTGCCTTACGATTCGGTCATGTAAATTCAGATGGAAAACTAAAATATACCCACGAGCATAAAAGGTTAATGCAGTAACTCAGCGTCACCTAAACATTATGATCTTCTGAAGTTCAATAAATACGTTATATCACCTGTCCAGTTTATACACTGTGTGCCCCTGATATATACACAGTATTAACTAAATGTCTGTAATATATACAGTATACACACACACACACACACACACACACACACACACACACACACACACACACTCACTATGTCCTGATATATATACAGTTTGTGAGTTCAGATCATGTCTTCAACATGACGGTGGTAGTATGAGGGACGACTGATAGTGGAAGAGGGCGACCTCTGAGAACTTGGGCTGGATTCTTTGCAGCTTCTGCCTGTAGCTAGAAGGCCAGACCCCCTCATAGTTGTAGTGGGACCGATGTAGGACTGAGGATCAGGGAGGAGATGGGGTGGGGGTGGGGATTGCAAACCCCTCCTCACAGAAACAGAAGGTGAGAATTTACACGCAAAAAAATTACATCACAGTTAGTTTAGTGCTTTCCTGTGGTTTTGTGTCAACACTAAGTTTGACATCTTTCTAGAAATAATTCAGAACACGGTGAGCAGCTGGCTTCGGGCAAGTTTGGGCACCCCTGTTCAAATGTGCATGTTTGTGTTGATTTTCTTTGAGTAAATAAGCTCACATCTTCTACAGAGAACATATGTCTGCACATTTTAACACAAAATACTGTTTATCTAATAAATTGAGGAAAAAAACTCAATGTGGCCTGTGCAGAAGTAACGGCACATTTTCTGTGTTCATTTTTTTTTTCAAAATGTTAATCTCATGACATTAACAGAAATTGTGCTATAAAGAAGAGAGAAAATGGTCTATTTGAGTGTGTTCTCTGCAGTGGATGTATTCATTTATCTACGCTTAAATCAACAACAACAACAACAACAACAACAACAACATGTAATTTGAGTTCAAACTTTTGCATATGGCTGTATAGACATGCCAGTAATAACAGTATTTAAAAAATAGTAAAATAATTCTACATTCTGCATTTTCAGTTCTGAAAAGTTTTATAGCCAACATTAAATCCAATGCTGTACATTCTTTGCCTCTTAAAAGCTTCATTTATTATTGGAACAACAATATATTGTTACTTTTTCTTTTCCTTTTCTCTTTGTTTAACTACCCACCCAGGCTACGTACCGTACCGGTCACCCCTCTACAAAGGTGTAACAAAGGGCTGCTGTTTGCCACAGCCTTAAGTAGAGGAGTCCACAGGTGTGCCAGGTTGGGCCTAATCAGCCCGAGGGCTTCTGGGAATTGAAGTTCCCTGAACTTGTGGGTCTGGGCCCTTACATGTATAAGCAGTCTGGGGGGAAACGCAGTTGAATTATGTTTCAGTTATGTCTGTTCAGGTAAAGTGGGACAGATAATGACAATCAGCACTGCTTAGATATCTGAACATCTATCAGCATCTGGATAGACAGTTTGTGCGACTCTGTTCTTTTTTTTTTCATTTTGGTCTAAAATAAAACTAAAGCTCTAAATCAGGGGTGTAAAACTCAACCAGTAAAAATGCTGTATTAAAAAATCTCATGAAATCTGTAGGCCAGAGAAAAAAAAATGTTTTTATTTAATTTATAATTAATGTTGTGCTGTAACCCGAACTGGACATTGTTAATTCAAAATATGCAAAAGCTTCAACACTTGTAGTAGACCTTGAAATAGCTCAGTCTTCTAAACATACCTATTTGCTTGAACTAGACACCGGACATCCTGTCTTTGCTGCAGGTTTATTAAGACTTGGGCTCAGTTTCTTAGCTGCTGAGCTGACGCTAAGTATTTATATTGGTTGAGCTGCAGCTGAAATGCATTTTGGTGGTATGTCTGGTGTGGAATTGCATAGAATTGTGTAGAATTGAGGTGTAACCGCTGTCCCATAGACTGTTGTTGGGGTAGGAGAGTCAGAGCACATTGCATTGCAGTGCATGCTGGGGACTGTAGTGCAGTGCATTGTGAAACGGGTTAATATTAACAGAAAATTAATATACTTTAGTGGGCCAGACAAGATTGTGTGGTGGGCCTGATCTGGTGGGCCTTTGGTGTGTTTGACACATGGGCTCTAAAATGATAGCAGCGATCAACAGTGAAGCAGAACCAAACACAAGAGAATGAAATTAAACTCAAAAAAGAGAATTAAAAACAAAATATTCATGACTGAAGTGGAACTGAGCACAAAGTTAAAGACACTCTTAAAAAAAGCAGGTTCTTCATGGGTTCTTTAGTAAAGATACAGAACCATGAACATTCAAAGAACCATCTGCATGCTTAAATGTTCTTTGCATAGTGAAATAGTTAATCAGATTGATGGAGAATGTGCTGTAAATGACATTTCACCATGCAAAGAACCATTTAAGCATGCAAATTGTTTTTTGAGTATTCATGGTTCTATATCTTTACTAAAGAACCCGTGAAGAACCAACTTGGTGTAGCAGTGCACTTTATTCACTGAAATACTCGAGTTAAATTAAAAATATCAGCATTTAAAACACTCTAAAAATCCACCAGAGCTGCACACTAAAGCGCGACTCCTGCGTCACCTCTGGGTGTTGGTATTTTTAAGCGTGTTTAGAGAAGCTCTGCAGTTAAATGTGTTTCCTGGAACTGAGAGGAACGCTCTGTCAGGAAGTGCATTCTGAGTTTCACACACTGAGATAATAATGGCAGACAAGCAGCCCAGCAGAGCCCTGGAGCTCGACCTGGCCTTCCTGAAGTCCAAAAGAGGTTTACTGAAGATAGCAGAGATGGTGAGCAGACGTGTGACTTTCATCTTAAAGGCTTTACGGAAAAAAGCAGAGCATTCGGCCGAGTCACTGACTGCATTCTAATAATACATAAAGGAGAAATAGCAGAAGTAGAAAAGATAAAACATGCAGGTCAGTAGTTCAGTGCTAGTGTATGACCTGAAAGTGGACAGTTCTGTTTAAGAGATGATGTTTAAACAAATAACAGCAAATCTGAATCCACAAATGTTCTCACTAAAACCAATAATTACTTTCGTTTACCAACTTCCTTTTTCTTCACAGTTTAAACTTCCTTGATAGCTGTAATTAATGATCCTCAAAAGCAGGATGGACTAATCCTGAATTATTAAACACAAATAAAATAATAGTCTGTGGTAACGTGCAATTAGTATTAAACTGCAGTAGAATGCAATTAGCATGTATAAAACTGTAGTAAAATGAAAATCATAAAGTTGCACTAGAATGAAATTAGCATATATAAAACTGCAATAGAATGAAATTATCATGTATAAAACTGTAGTAAAATGAAATAATCACATAAAATTGCACTACAATGCAATTAGCACATATAAAACTTCAGTAGAATGAAATTTGCATGTATAAAACTAGTAAAATGAAATGATCATATATAAAATTGCACTACAGTGCAATTAGCAAATAAAACTGCAATAAAATGAAGTTAGCATATAAAACTGCAGTAGAATGAAATTTGCATGTATAAAACTGCAGTAAAATAAAATGCATATATAAAATTGCAGTAAAATAAAATTAGCATATATAAAACTGTAATAAAATGAAATTGTTACACATAAAATTGCAGTAGAATGCCATTAGTGAACAACACCAAGTCAGAAAAAGCTGGGAAGGTATGGAAAATGCTAATTATAAAATAAAGCAGTGATTTCTAGAATTTACTTTGACTATTTCATCTTTCATTGCAGACAGTATGAACATATGATGTTGTTTCATATTTTGTCCAGTTAACTTCATTTCATTTGTAAATCTACATCCATTCCTGCCATTCAGGTCTGCAGCACATTCCAAAAAGTTGGGTCAGCAATTCAGGGGCAGTAATGAGGTAAAATAATGAAATAATGCTGTGATTTGAAATAGGTGATGTCAACTGGTAACCATAATCATGATTTGGTGCAAAAGCAGTATCCAGGAAAGGCCGAGTCCAATGGGCCAAGGATCGCCAGTTTGCCAACAAATGTGTGAGAAGATTAGTAAAATGTTTAAAAACAATGTTCCACAAAGAAAGACAGGAAGGGATTTGGATATTTCAGCCTCTACACTGGGAAACATAATTAAAAGACTGAAGGAATCTGAAGAGTTTCAGAGCTTGAGCTGAATAACTCTCTGATCCCTCAGACGGCTCTGCATCAAGAACCGACATTCATCTGTAAGCAACATGACTACATGGGCTCAGGATTACTTTGTCAACCTTTATCAAGCACTGCAGTACACGGTTACATCCATAAACGGCAGTTAAAAATTTACTGTGGCAAAAGGAAGCCTTATGTTAATCATGTCCAGAAACGCCGCCGACTTCTCTGGGCTTGGAGGCATCTGGGATAGATAATCACACAGTGGAAACGTGTACTGTGGTTAGACAAATCAGTACTTCAGGTCCTTTTTGGAAGAAATGGATGCCATGTGCTCCAAATTAAAAACAAAAAGGACCATCCAGACTGTTATCAGCAAAAAATCCAAATGCCAGGCCCAGGCACAGCTGCAGAAGAAGAGGATGCGGGTGCTGGACTGGACTGGCCTGGCCTGCCTGCAGTCCCCATAGTCCCAATAGAGAATGTGTGGCGGCATTTTAAAAAGCAAAATGTGACAATGAAGACTCTGTACTGGTGCAAACCTTAAAACTTTTTTGCAGAAAGAATGGGACTAAATTACACCTGAAATACTTAATCACTCTGTCCCTAAATGTCTTTTAAGTGTCATGAGAAGAAACAGAAACGTTACAAAAATGGTGAAGTCTTTACTTTCACAACTTTTTTTTAAATATGTTGCAAGAATCAATTTTTTATTTTGAAAAAAAACAATCAAATTCATGAGGCAAAACATCAAGTAATGTACTGTTGTACTGTTTTCAATGTAATACAGGTCAAAAATAATTTACACATTTACAAATGTTTTTAGTTTACTGTTTAACTTTAATTGAACATACTGTGCCAACGTTTTCTGATTCTAGGCTGCCTATAAAACTGCAGTAGCATGAAATGAGCGTATATAAAACTTGTTGCTAAACAGGTCTAAACTGAAACTGAAATCTCTTTACCTCTGTTTCCTCATCAGGTGGTTCTTTTTACTGCGTTTGTGTGTTTTGCGGTGGCTGCCAGGCCACCATACATCGCAGCCACATGTGTGGAGTTTATCGTCACCCTTGCTCTAGTTTTGCTCTACCTGCTGAAGCTCAACAAAACCCTCACCTTCTTCTTCTGGCCTCTCATCGTACGTCACTCATCTCATCTACACACAGACAGTAACTGTGTAAAAGTTTAGGCCTCCTGAGAAAGTTATAAGTATTTATCTGGTTCAGAAACTGTTTTTATTGTATAGCATTAAAATACTCAAGCTAAAAGTACAACCCCGTTTCCAAAAAAGTTGGGATGCTGTAAAAAATGTAAATAAAAACAAATGCAGTGATGTACACATCATTTAAACCCTATTTCATTGAAAATGCTTCAAAGACAACAAATCAAATGTTGAACCTGAGAAATTTTATGGTTTTTTGAAATTTAAATCCTATGTAAGCAAAAAATGGGAAAACATTTCACTTTCAAAACTACAGCAGTGTCTCCTCAGGTCTCAAATGCTTAGAGTGTTGTTAAAAGAAGAGGTGATGAAACACAGCGGTAAACATGCACCGGTCCCAACTTTTTTGGAATGTGTTGTTGGCATCAAATTCAAAATGGGCAAATATTTTTCAAAAAACAATAGAAATTCTTAGTTTCAATATTTGATTTGTTGTCTTTGTACTATTTTCAATGAAATATAGGGTTTGAATGATTTGCACATCATTGAATTTTGTTTTTATTTACATTTTGCATGGCGTCCCAAATGTTTTGGAAATGGGGTTGTAATATATTGAAGTGTATCAAAGTATTGTACTTATATTTTTAAGTACACTAACCATAACAAAACAGTACAAGTTCATTTACATAAGAGCAATGACAAGTTAATACTAATATGGTGAAAAATAAACAGTATAAAAAATGTATATTTGTTTGTCTGCTAATGTTTGGATCTATATAACTGACTTTAAATGTAATGTTTTCTCAAATTGCCTGCTTACAGGAGTCAATGTGGTGGAGGTAATTATTATTCATTTATGTTTTTTATAGGATGTGTTCAACTCGGTCTTTGCAGCGGCCTTCATATTTATAATTAGCATCATGGCTATATCCACTTACACAGTGCAGGGCACTTTAGCTGGAGGGGTAAGTGAGCAGCTACTTCACACAGAAAAGCCTTAGTTTGATTGAAGATTGAAGAAGTGTTTTCTTACTAATCGTGTTAATCTTGTTCTTACAGATAAACAGTAAACATATACTAAATTTACCCTTTGAAAAATGTTTCACTGACCAATAAATGACCGATATATTTCACCACATTTCTCTCCTCTCAACAGAAACTGGGTGGTCCTAATCTTGTGTAGTGCTTCCGTAATCGTTCCCCTGACCAATCACAAGGCTGTGTATATGGCCCCACCCACCACTAACCCAGCATAACCAAAAGCTAGCGAGCTAGACCACCTGGCTGCCTGTCGCCCATTCACTCATTTGTCCATGCATGAACATTGTTCGTTTGTCCGTTCTTTCATAATAGTGTCGCTTCGTCTGACCATCTGCACGTCTGTTGATCCATGACTTTCTCATCCAATTAGTGTCACATAAAGGCTGGACAATGATGTTAGTTCTGTTTAAGGGTGGAGCAGGCTAGGAGTGTTGGACAGATAGCCGTCAATCAAACTGCTCATTAGCCACGCCCACACAGTTCTCAGATAGGTCTGATCAGCAGTTTTTAAGCCACGTCTAACCATATTTATTTATATCTTGTATTTTTTCATTCAATTTCAATCTTTGCTGGAGGTTTAATACAACACTCAGGTTTAGTATTAACATTTTAATATTTTACTCTGTGTTCACTGGGAGTTTAAATGTTAAAAATTACTGGCACTCACCTGTACACATACCTTACATCTGATCCATCTGGTCACTAGTGCTTAACTAGCTAGCGTTCAGTTTATTGTGCAGTTAATTGGAGGATAAAGCCAGACGCTAAGCTACACAGTAAGGCAAGTTTATTTGTAAAGTACATTTCATACACAAAGGCAATCCAAACTTGTTACAGGACAGTGGGGAGGCAGACCCAAGTGCAGATATGGAAACAGAGAGAAAAAGGGATAAATGAGTTTATTGGGGCACTGGATTGTGAGTTTGAAACATGCAGATGAGGTGACCCAAAGCCAGGTTCGAACCGCCAATGTACACTGATGAGCACAGACGACTACGGCAAAAGAGATACTGAAAGCAGCTCAAACAAAGGCTGAACTAGAAAGGCAAAACGAAAGATAACAGGAAAACAAAAAACACTTCCACTCCAAGAACGAAGGGAAGGCAGACTTTGTTTCAGTTGTTTGCTCCTGGTGGAGCAAACACCTCTTCTATTTTCTTTGAGCCGATTGTAGCTCAAGAACTTTTTTTTTTTTTAACTCTAAGTAGCTTTGGGACAGTTTCTTTTCTCAGCCCTCTTTTCTTTTCTTTTTAGTTTTGGGGCAATTTCTTTTCTTTTCTTTTCTTTTCTTTTCTGACACTAAGTACTGTACCAGTCACCCCTCTACAAAGGTGTGACAAACACCACTGTTTGCCACGGCCTTAAGCAGAGGAGTCCGCAGGTGTGTCGCGTTGTGCCTAATCAGCCCACAGACTTCTGGGAATTGGAGTTCCCTGAAGTTATGGCCCCGTGCCGCCGTCGCCCTCTGCTGGCAGCAGGCGGGGCTGGCTGAACCTTTACAAAAATAATGCTACGCTTTTATTTTATTACATAAATAAAAGCAAAGAGAACATCAAAAAGAAAAATACAAAGTGTTTTAAAGTGAACAAATAATGACAGATAACTAAAAGGAAGTATAAAGTACATAAAAGCAAAATAATAACAGAAAAAGGAAATTAAAGTGTTATTAAAATTAGTTTATTAAAGGTAGTGATAAAATGCAGTGAGACAAAATGATTATGATAAAATTATGTAAGCTAAGGTTTGATTATTCTCTCAGAAATTAATATGTACACAATTAAGATCTCATTTGTTGTGAGAGGATTATGCAGCAGTAAATAACAAACTTCCTGTTAACACCCTCAGATTTCATATTTCAGAAGAAGCAGCTGTCTACAGACACGTCATGTACCGTTATAAAACTGTTATGCAGTTGATAAGCTACATAGACACAAAGCTACATAACAAAATGGAACCATCTATGTAGAACCATGAACACTCAAAGAGCCCTTTGCATGGAGAAACGTTCTTCAGACTGATGGAGAATGTGCTGTATATGCTCCTATGTAGAACCTTTTTTCTTTACAGCAAATATGCTATATAGAACCCTTTTCAAAAAGCTTCTATATAGGACCAACCATGCTCCCAATGTGGGGTGCAGTTATTTGGAAGCTACATGACGAGAAGATGGTATCAGTGTCAACATAGGATGTGTGTGGTTACTGTGGTTCTTTGTTTTTGTGCAGATGGTGAGTTTTGTGGCTGTGGTGTTGTGGTGTGTGGATGGATATTACCTCTTCAAGAAAATCACCTTCAACCAGCCGAGAGGAGCAGCCTAAAAAGAGGAGCAACTGCCGCCGCCTTCAGGCCTTTAGCAACCGATTCAGTTTAACCCTCTGTGGTCTGAGTCATTCTCTCGATTTGTTCATCTCTTCTTAAATCCTCCTTTAAAGTCTCTTCATATAACATGATCCTCATATGTTTCATCTTAACATGCTCCGTTATCTTCATCACTACTTTCCAAACCCGCTGCAGCAGCTTCAGCAGCTGTAAACTCTCTGCACGCCGTTTCACATGAGTCTCCGATGTGGACTGAATGAAGAATGAAGGGTTTCCAGCGTGATGGTCAGTCCTTAGTGATTTCCTGAGTGTCCATCGGTCAGTTTCACACAGAATGTAGACGGACACACGAATCCACCAGTTCCACGCGGTGAGAGGCAGATGACGTGTATCTCAGCCCCTCTTCATAGGCTCATAACTCCGGATGTGAGTCTCGTATGATCTTGTGATAAGATGGAATGGAAAGGGCGACTCTGCAGATTCAGGAAGTGTTTGAACTGGATTTCTGAGCTGGATCATCACAAAGATACACAAACAGAGATAGAAACGAAGTTTGTGGACCCCAAAGGAATAGCAATAATTCAGCCAAAAGACAAATTTAAATATTTTTGCCCCAAATGTAGTCAACATGTTTGGTGTCCATTCGTATCAAACTGGAGCGACACTGCAATATAGCTAACAATGGAAGCTTATAGCCACCATATAGATCTACTGTAATCTATAAACAGTTATTTGTAAAAATAACATTAAAATGTCTTATATGTGAACCTTTTTTAACTCCTTGAGACCACCGGTGGTTCCAAAACGCACTTCGTCATATTCTTCATAACTTTCATATTTCATAAGCTACGTTCTAAAGGTGGGGGTGGTATGAGAGCTGTAACTGTTCTCTTTCCAGTCAAATAGATGGTGATGTAATTTTAAACCCTTATAATAAAAGAAGCTGAACTCACATTTTTTTTCTACTGAAAGTCGACCCATTTTTCCACAAATTTGGGCTACAAACTGGATGTTAGATGGTGTCTCTTCAGTATTTTTACAGAGTCTGCTCTGTAAAAATAATTTTTTTAAAAATTACAAAGAGCATATAAGATTTGTGGCTTTCAGCAGTAAATTGTAAGCATATAGCAATATGTGTGATCATAAAACACATGTTCTGTTAATTTGAGGGGAACTTTTACAAAAAAAAAAATTACATTTATTTCATGCAGTTAGTGAATAATTTGCCTTACGATTTGGTCTTGTACATTCAGATGGAAAAAACCAAAATATACCCTGGAGAATAAGAGGTTAAAACGTTAATAGCAAATTTAGCCGTTTCCCCCTAGCCTCAAATGCTAACAGTTGTCCTTTGTTTCCTGGGACTTTAAATGTTAAAATCCAGTGCCACTCACCTGGACACATGCCTAACATCTATTCCATCTGTTCAACAGGGCCTAGCGTTAAATTTTTTGTGCCACTTGGAGGATAGAGCCGGACGCTAAGCTACATAGTGAGGCGAGACAAGTTTATCTGTGAAGTACATTTTGTACACAAAGGCAATTCAAAATAATGCTACGCTTAATTTATCACACAAGTTAAAAAAAAGAGCATCAAAAAGAAAAAATACAAAGTGAATAAAATAATAGGACAAAATAAATAAAAGCAAAATAATGACATAAAAAGGAAATTAAAGACAAAGGGGCCACATATTATTAAAATTAGCTCATTAAATGTAAAGGAAAATGCAGTGAGACAAAATGACAGTATGACAAAAGTACATAAGCTAAGGTTTGATTATTCTCTCACAAATTAATATATACACAATTAAAATCTGATCCATTTTTAGCACCTAGTTTTATCAAACAATTACAGGGATAACACTGCAGCAAATAACAGACAAACTCCCGATTAATCATGTCCTGCACAGCCTATATTTGTATATATTTGATATGTGTGCTGATTGTGCGGATTATTGATTAATAATGCAAACTTTTATCTAGTCAGTGTTGAGAGGATGTGTGTTTATGTAATTTATATACAGCTGTAGCCTCATGAATGTATTATCCTGCTGTATGAATCATCTTCTGTGTTTGATAATTATATAGTTTCAGTAGTATCAGCATCAGTATTACAGTGCGTCTCTCATCTGTCACATCAAACTATTAAATAAAGCTGTTCATATCGGGTCGTATTGGACGGTGTTTCAGTGTTTCGTACTGTGAGGATCCCAAGAATGTAAATATACAAACTGACTTATTTTGAATATTGTTGATCATATGTCTGACTGAGGTCTCCTTCACTGTAGTATATGCATTTTTACAACAGTTAGTTCCGGCCATGCAAGCTGATTGGTTGAGAAGCGTTCTAGCTGTGCTGTTATTTCACCATAACATCACGTTTTTTTCACAAACACTGTATCACTCCCCTGAGATGCCATTGCTAAGCAACGACTTTGACAGCTGTAGGAGACGCTCAAGCCATTTGAACGTTTTTACTTCTTACTTTGCCACAAACAGAAACGGACACTTTTAAGATCACATTTGACCGACAGCCGATTTGGTCAGACTCTGAAGATGAGACGACACTAAATTCCCAAACTGTCATCACCACTGAGCAGCTTTTCAGTCGGCAGCTGAGACAGAAGAACAGCTAAACAACCTGGAATCAGAAATGAACCCAACACCATTCGCCAAACTAAATGGGCTGTAAGATGCTTTACAGACTGGCTGGAACAAAACAACATTAATACTGATCTGGCAAAAACTGACAAAACTGAGCTGAACTTGATATTGCGGCAGTTTTATAGCTCAGTCCGCACTTCAAAAGGCGAGGCTTACAGCAGACTGTGCAGCGAGTGGGCGGAGCTCGTTACTCTGACGTAGCAACAAGCTGCTCGTTAAGGAACTATAATTTGGTGAAGGAACTGCGAACATTAAAACATATTAAACGCCGCGTTCACGGCCCAGTTTATTAATTTATTACTGTATTTATTTAACTGTTGTATAAAAGCAACAGAACACTCGAGGAGTGTGTTATCGCCAATAACATCACGGCTGTGATTTGGTCGCAGGCACGAGACGAAGGTGTGTTCTGTTGCTTAAATAATACATTTTCACCTCTGTTTGATATTCCTGTAGTGCTGTTTTATAGTAATCTCATTTTTTTTGGAATGAAAAACATAGAATTTGTCCCAGTTTATTTTAAATTAATTTTAAATTTCAATCACTCATTTAAAATAAGAGTTTGATGTTGTATTTAAACATTACATTGGTCACTCTCCAGTCCACACAGTCCATATATGGTCACTAAGCAGAAAAAATGGCCTGTTTTGTATTTGCTAGTTTTGTGATGTCTCAAAAACCACATATTTACATATATGGGACCTATTCAGCCTACAGCAGTTTAGCCCTGCCCGGTCACACTGACATTATAAGGAGACTGTTTTTTGCATGAAGGCAGCCAATCAGAACAGTACTCATTAACATACATCAGTCTTAAAGGCACAGTAACAAAAGCAGCCTGTTGAATTCTAAAGCTGGCAGCACTTTAAATTATTAAAGAACTAAAAGGAGCAGAACTACCACCGAACACGGTGACATAAGTTTGACGTACACTGTCGACTTAAAGGATAAAGAGAGGTTGGAAAAATGAATTCTGACTGTTTTTGATACATAAACACACATAACCCATAGGGAAATCTGATATATGGCCATATGTGCACATATATCATACAGGGTCAGGCACATATTTCAAAATATAGGGTCATATATGTGGTGTACATACATGTGAGTATCAAATGTTGGAAATATGCAATAATATATGGATCGTGCATATATGTCTGATAGGTGGGTGAACATAGATATGCATTAATTATGATGAAAACAAGGAAATATACATTTTAAATATACATTTTAAATATGTTTTATATATATATATATATATATATATATATATATACATATATATATATATATATATATATATATATATATATATGTATATATGTATATAACGACAAAAATAGAGATACAATGTTTAATTCCAATAGCAGTGATATATTAGCATATATGAGCTTCCCTTATATCCAGCTTTTGTTGTATCTGCCAACGTATTTGAAATTGACCATTTTCAAATATGAGACATATATTTCAGCCATATTTCATTTCATGCACACATTCTTGGGCAAAAATGGCTAAACATTAAGATTATATATATATATATATATATATATATATATATATATATATATATATATATATTATATATATACACACTCCTGGGCAAACAAAAGGGGCCGGGCCTGAAATATAATGATTGTTTCTGATGGTTTTAGCTGGTCAGAGTCCAGATTTACACCCTATAGTGAATATTTGGTCTCTCATTAAACACAAACTAGCTCAGCAGTGTTTTTCAGCCGTTTGAAGCCGTCAGTGCTGAGTGGATCAATACTGACTCTTCTTTCTGTAAAAGACTGTCTGCACATTTACACACTAAACAAAAAACATTTAAAGGAATCAAAACTCTTAAATGAAGTTACTTTGTCTATTTCTTTAATGATTTGTTGTTAAGACCATTAAAAGCTTTGTTTGTTTTGCCATTTCTGCCCAAGAGTGTGTGCATGAATTGAAATATGGCTGAAATATATGTCTCATATTTGAATTTCAAATACGTTGGCAGAAACAACAAAAGCTGGATATAAGGGAAGCTCATACATGCTAATATATCGCTGCTATTGGAACTAAACAACGTATCTCCATTTTTGTAGTTTTTCAGTTTTTATCGTAATTTAAAAAGGCCTGTTGTTCTTTATATTGTGTGAAAATTTCACGAAGAATGGACCAAAAGAAACGGCCCAAAATGACTTCGACAAACGTCTGGTTCCACTGACTTACATTAAAAGTAAAGTAGGTTTTTCCTTTTTCTGTAAAGTTACCATTTTTGAGATTTCCTTCTGACAACAGCAATATGTCATATATTTATGTATGTCATATATTTTAACTGCCTTTATTGTCATATAGGGAAGTGTGGGAACAGCCTAACATAGGGCACAATTTAACACAGGCCTTATGTGTTGTTATAGAAGGTCAAGCAGTGTGAGCTTCTGGCCACATTACCACATTTCCTAGCCGCAGCCTCCCACCAAAATTCAGAGATATTGGTCAGTGTTTTAAAGAGATCTGAGCCAAAGAGTGTTTTCAGGGCATGTACGTTTTTCGGTCACTGAGCTGTTTGTGTAAAATCACAGAATCCAACCTCATATCACTTTAATCTCCATCTTGTTTCCTACAATGCAGCACCGTTTAGAAGCAGATGGGCTGCAGTCCAGCCTCCGCACTGCGGGGTTAGTTCTTACACAGCGTTACAGCTCAGACTCCTTCAGTACACAAAGACTGATAAAGGACATTCAGTCTTTTAGTTCCAGTTTACACAGATTTTAAACTGAAAAACAGAAACATCTGAAATCAGGGATTTTCTGCTTTATTAGTGTCTTTCAGACGTCAGTATTTCAGTTTTAATAAGTATATTAATGAAGTTGACATTATCAGCTGGTAAAGCTGTAGTTATTCAGAAACAATGTTTATATTTTACTGATGTTTTTATTTACTGGACTAAAATAAATCCGTCATTGTTTGACTCACAGACTCAGTCAGTGTTCATATATAATCTGATGTGTGTGTATCAGCTGATCTGTCTGTCTGTCTTATAGATGATAATTAATAATGCAGCACAGCTGGAAAATATATTTATTAAACATAGAATTATACTGAATTAACTCTGTTTGCACTGATTGATCAGACTTTTCTAGCAGGTGTTAAACTGACCCTCTGTCTGTTACAGTGAACCCACCTATGGGCTAAACTGGAATACTGCACTTCCCCTTATTTTGGGTGGAACTGTACTGAACAGTAGGAGCGAGAAACAGAGTTCAAGTGTTGCTTATATGAAAATATGATTATTCCAACTTAAACATTTTTTAAATTATTTCACAAAAACTGTGTTAGGTTGTGCCCCACCCTCCCCTATCAGATTTCCGTGTGGGAAGCATCATGAGAGGACCTCTATCAGATAAATGTGATGATATGGACTCTTTAGGATTGCTGTGTGAATCATATAGAAATTCCACAGTTCATTTCCATAAAGAGTTAAATAAGTGTGAAATAGTTAGTATTAAAACAGTGACGGTGGCCCTGTGTGCGGATGGAGGGAGAGTCAGTGGAGGAGTGAGTTGATGGAAGGAGTGATAGACGGATGGAGGGCTTTCTTCATTCCTTTTTTCTCAGAAAAGCAGATGTTAGTGAGGCAGGGCTGCGTTTCCGGCCTCTCTGTGTATTTCCGTTTCCAGTGTGCGCTGAAAGCGATGCTGCACATCAGCTCAAAGTGATGGTCATTCCGGCTCTTTTCACTGAGTCACTGGGTCGGGTCAGATGACTCGGTTCACAAATAAGAGTCGACTCTTTTGGCTCCCAAACGGCTCTTTGATTCAGTAATGTTAGCGTTGCCAGTTATTTCAAACTCACCCAAAGTTTAAGTCAAAATTAGCAATATTACCAAGATAAACAACAACATAACGAACAAAATAACGCTGTAACAAAATAACGTTGCTTTTTGTGACATAATGTTTAAAAAATGTTTAAGTTGGAATAATCATATTTTTATACAAGCAACATAAACATCTCTGCTACAAACCAACACTTGAACTTTGTTTCTCGCTCCTACCGTTCAGTACAATTCCACCCAAAATGAGGGAAGTGCAGTGTTCCAGTTTAGCCCATAGGTGGGTTCACTGTAACAGACAGAGGGTCAGTTTAACACCTGCTAGAAAAGTCTGATCAATCAGTGCAAACAGAGTTAATTCAGTATAATTCTATGCTGAATAGATATATTTTCCAGCTGTGCTGCATTATATATTATCATCTATAAGACAGGCAGATCAGCTGATACACACATCAGATTATATATGAACACTGACTGTCTGTGAGTCAAACAATGACAGATTTATTTTAGTCCAGTAAATAAAAACATCAGTAAAATATAAACATTGTTTCTGAATAACTACAGCTTTACCAGCTGATAATGTCAACTTCATTAATATACTTATTAAAACTGAAATACTGACGTCTGAAAGACGCTAATAAAGCAGAAAATCCCTGATTTCAGATGTTTCTGTTTTTCAGTTTAAAATCTGTGTAAACTGGAACTGAAAGACTGAATGTCCTTTATCAGGCTTTGTGTACTGAAGGTGTCTGAGCTGTAACGCTGTGTAAGAACTAACCCCGCAGTGCGGAGGCTGGACTGCAGCCCAGCTGCTTCTAAACGGTGCTGCGCTGTAGAAAACAAGATGGAGATTAAAGTGATATGAGGTTGGATTTTGTAATTCACACAAACAGCTCAGTAACCGAAATAAACTGTGTTGTAAAAAATAACAAAATATCATCACATCATAAATAGATTTTAAGGTGGACTGAGTTTATAAGGCTAAATGTCTTACAAAAGCATCATGACAAAATGCAGTTTCCTATAGGACACCTTTAGATCCTATTAGGACACCATCAGATGCATCTTGAATCAATCACAGAACACCAGAGCATGAATCTTTGGAGCACTTCTTGAATCGCAGCACTTATGTTACTCTAGAATTGACAGAGAGCTTGTAGAGAGGAGAATTTCCACTCTGCAATGTTTTCCGGGTTTCTCAAACGCTAGAGGGCGCTCCTGAGTAAGTGCAAAATGAATGGGTTAAGATGGAGCATTTGAGCAAAATCATAGTTTATAAAAGCTTAAACATTTTTAATATAAAAGAATACAATCATTTCCTGAACACAGCATAAAACATTTTAACACCACTGATATATTTTTAAGAGCTTTTAAACTCGAGCTATAGGAGTTTAAAACAGTGCCTCATGTACATTCATGATGTCAGTGAGCGCGAACAGCCAATGAGCTGCTCCGCTCGCCAACCAATCAGCACTTACTAGCAGTAATGCTGACCAATCAGCACTCAGTAGCAGTAATGCTAACCAATCAGCACTCAGTAGCAGTAATGCTAACCAATCAGCTTTCAGTAGCAGTAACGTTAACCAATCAGCACTCAGTAGCAATAATGCCAACCAGTCAGCACTCAGTAGCAGTAATGCTAACCAATCAGCTCTCAGTAGCAGTAATGCTAACCAATCAGCGCTCAGTAGCAGTAACATTAACCAATCAGCACTCAGTAACAGTAATGCTAACCAATCAGCACTCAGTAGCAGTAATGCTGACCAATCAGTACTCAGTAGCAGTAATGCCAACCAATCAGCTCTCAGTAGCAGTAATGCTAACCAATCAGTGCTCAGTAGCAGTAACGTTAACCAATCAGCACTCAGTAGCAGTAATGCTAACCAATCAGTGCTCAGTAGCAGTAACGTTAACCAATCAGCACTCAATAGCAGTAATGCTAACCAATCAGTGCTCAGTAGCAGTAATGCTTACCAATCAGCACTCAGTAGCAGTAATGCTAACCAATCAGCACTCAGTAGCAGTAATGCTAACCAATCAGCACTCAGTAGCAGTAATGTTAGCATCCTGCTGCCCAAAACCCGTTTACCGTAGAAAAAAGGAAACATACAAGTGAGTTTTCTTTGTTTTTTTGATGAAAAACCTCCTTCTATTTTCTAAAATTAAAGGAAAGTTCTGGGCGAGTGATTTGAAACTGTTTTAACTTGTCATTTTTAGTCGTTTAGCTCCATTCACCCCCATTCATTGAGGACTCGCTCGCGGGCGCCCTCTGGCGTTTTGCACTCATGTGTTTTATATAACAGGGGAAATAGGAAGTGGCGAGACTCCTTATAAACCGGCTCTGGAATGTTGTTGTTTGTCGCATAGCGAGTGACGCAAAAGACACTTTAAAATCCGATTTGAGCGTCCAGTCTGAGATGCATCTGTAAAAATCTGATTTCAAATCACATTTCAACACACCTCCAACTGTGGTTTGGATCCGATTTCCAAATTCAGATTTCATTTGTTTTTTTGCAGTCCAGACTATCAAAAGCCAAGCTGGATACAATCTGCTAAAGCTTGGGTTTGGGGTTGGCAGTCACCTCAGTAAAATACAGAATACCATTAGTGACCACTGGACACCACCAGGAACCAGCAGACACTTTTAATGGTTTCTGTGCAAAATATATGCTCATCAGACAGCAATCAAATGTAGGACCAGAGGTGCCCAACGACATTGCCTGCATTAGAGCTTTAACGTAAGATTCAATGAGCTGCTTCATCTCTGAGCTTAAGCAAAGCACAGCTTTTGCAAGCGAATGCAAACCGTTGCATCATAATGCAAAACATTTGTGAGGGAATGCATTTTATTTGCAAGGGAATGCAAAACATTAGCGAGGAAATGAATTTTACTTGCGAGGGAACGTAAAACATTTGCGAGGTAATGCAAAACCTTTGCGAGGGAACGCAATGACATTAACTTTTTTTTTAACCACGGCCTCTTGGGGCTCCGTAAATATCTGAAGAGTAAAGCGACTGTAAAAGGTTTCGGAATCTCTGCTGTAGTGTAATTTGTAGACGGCCCCTTAGCTCTGGCGGGGGTCGTGGCAGCGCGTAGAAATCAGCGTGTTCCGTGTTTTTTTAAAAGACACACATTTCCGACCGATCGAAGTTGTAGCTGCTTGTTTTTGTTGTAAATAACGGTAATTTGTCAGTATCACCTCTTCAGCACGCACCGTTTTAAAACTACTGAAGAAAAAAATCCGAATATTCCAGCGACCCTTCAGCACGAGCCGACTCCCAGTGTTCACCTAAAAGAACCGACTCAAAGAGTCGACTCGCTTAGTAGCGACTCTCCGCTGCAGAAACTCCAGCAGCTCCAGCGCAGCAGCTCTCGGGTTTTATTATTTTCGGCGCGATGGGTGACATGGAGGACCCCGATCGGAGAGGAGACCCCCCGAACCCCTCTGTGGTTTCTCTACTGTTCAGTAAGGACTTCGTCTCCTCCAGAAAAGGACAGCTGCTGATCGGAGAGGTGGTGAGTGTGTGTGTCGAGCTTTTAGCTCCACTCTGCCATTTTCGCTCATCTGAATGGAGTAAAGTTCGATCCGGAGCTCTGAGGACTTAAACTCTCAGTAAACTCCAGCGGGAGGGCAGCGAGGCGCGCTTTCACTGCGCTTTTAGCTTTTATCGTCTCTCAGAAACTTCGTAGCTTGTAAAAGTATGAAGGAAAGGAATGAATGAAGGAAAGAGAGTCATCTGCTTTCAATCTGGGTCACACATCCCACTCCTCTCTCTCTCTCTCTCTCTCTCTCTCTCTCTCTCTCTCTCTCTCTCTCTCTCTCTCTCTCTCTCTCTCTCTCTCTCTCTCTGCTGGGGTTCAGCCAGGAAACGGGGTTTTCCTCCTGCTCTCCCTGTAGGAACAAAGTCAGTGTTTATGGAAAACTGTGTGACTTTAAGATAATCTGATGATTATAACGTGTAATAAGTTATATAAGTTTGTATGAAGCAGAAACTCCGAAACTCAGCATTTTCATCTGCTCCAGCATGATCCCCACACCAGACAGCAGAGCTACACTGACACACAGACAGACAGACAGACAGACAGACAGTTAGATAGATAGACAGATAGGTAGATAGATAGATAGATAGATAGATAGATAGATAGATAGATTGATGAATGGATAGACAGACAGATAGATAGACAGACGGACGGACAGATAGAAAGATAGATAGATAGATAGATAGATAGATAGATAGATAGATAGATAGACGGATATATAGATAGATGGATAGATAGACACACAGAGACAGATAGATAGACAGATATATATAGACAGACAGTCAGATAGATAGATAGATAGATAGACAGATATATAGATAGACAGACAGACAGATAGATAGATAGATAGATAGATAGATAGACAGATGGATAGATAGACAGATAGATATGTGGATAGACAGACAGATAGATAGATAGACAGATAGATATATAGATAGACAGACAGATAGATAGATAGACAGATGGATAGATAGACACACAGACAGACATATATAGACAGACAGATAGATAGATAGACAGACAGATATAAAGACAGATAGATAGACAGACAGACAGACAGATAGATTGATAGACAGACAGATAGATAGACACATATATAGATAAACAGATTAATTACTTTGCATTTTTTACACCAACGTTAAATAAAGCCAGTAAACACACCCCGTATACTGTCTGTGCTGCTGATCGGTGTGGAGTTGTGAAATCTAGTAATCACATTTTCCGAGATGTTTCCTGGTGATCGTAGTGATGATCTGTGGTCTTGTGATCAGTGTCTGAATCTGGACGGCTGAGTTTCACTCTGAACTGCTGACTGACTCACACAGGCCTATATTTAACCTTACGGCTGAATATTTTGGCAGAATCTGCAACATTTTGGGGTTTAATGTATTTGTTAAAGTGCTTTAAAAGGCAATTCCATCCATTTTTCAAAATTTCTGCATAGGTAAAAGGTTAAGGTGTAAACAAAGTCATTCAGAGCGGTTTGGTGTGAAATGCTCCGTTCCACACTCTTTAAAAAGATGGTTCCACAAGGGTCCTTTAGTAAAGACAGTGGTTCTATATAGAACCATGAATGCTCAGTAAATAAAATGTCTATATTTGTGTTGTAGTCATGGCGACCCCTGGTTCCTATCACCACCACTGTAAAGACATGTGAACCATTTCACACCAAACCACTCTGAATCACTCTGTTTACACTGAACTGTGCAGAAATTCTGAAACATTGGTGGGATTCCCCTTTTAATTAAAGTTCTGACACATATAAGACAGAATTAAAGAGCCACTAAAGATTTATTTAGTTATACACACATAGTTACACTAAGACAGTGAATCAGAGTAATATCTGCTGTCTAACTCTCTCTCTTTTCTCTGTCCAGGCTTCGTCCTTCATCAGCTTCGTGTGTTTCTGTGCCTCATCGGCCGCTGCGTTCGTCACCGCTCCGCTCGTCTTCTTCCTCTCCGCACTCTTCCTCCTCTTCGCTTATTCCACCAAATTTAACCAGCGGTTTAAAGGCTTCCACTGGCCACTGATGGTGAGACACACTGGCGCAGCACTGACCACCTAAACCTTTCATTTTCATCAATAAAACATCAAAATACAGATTTTTCTGACAATTATTTTGAGCAAACCTGCGATTGCAGGGTTATTATTGAATTATTATTTGTTAATTATTTATATATTACTGTTATTTATCTTATTTAGTTTATTGTATTTATTTTTCTTAGTTTACACACCTAAAAAGATGCTTCTTCAAGGGTTCTTTAGTGCAGAAAATGGTTCTACATAGAACCAAGAACACTCAAAGAACCCCGTGCATGATTCTTTGCATCATTAAAGGGTTCTTCAGAACGACAGAGAATGTGCTATAGATGGTTCCATACAGAACCTTTTTGAAAATCGTTCTACATAGCACCAAAAAGGGTTCTTCTGTTACAGGCTTGACATCATCACAATACAAGAACTTTTTTTGTTGCTATATAGAGCCCTTTTCAATCTGAAGAACACTTTTACAATACCAAGAACTTTTTTATCATGCAAAGGGTTTTTTCAGTGTTCTTGGCGCTATATAGAACCATTGTCTTTACTAAAGAACCCTTTAAGGGCCTGTGTTAAAGTGAACTCGAATCCCTTGCTTTTCTTTTAAAAGGATTTTGACACACAGTCCATTTATGGAAACTTAACTACAAAAAAACAGCCCGTTTTGAATTCACTGTTTTTGTGATGTCACAAGAACTGACACATTTACATATATCCACATATTCAGCCTACAGAAGTTTAGTCCCGCCCACTCTTCCTGAAGTTCCAAGGAGTGTTTCAGCTCCGAGTGTTTTATGAAAGAGGCACAATAAAACACAGAGCTCATTTAAGCAATAGATCATGAAAGGGAGTGTGTTATAGCGAAATAACATTATTGGCGATAACACACTCCTCGAGTGTTCTGTTGCTTTTATACAACAGTTAAATAAATAAAGTAATAAATTAATAAACTGGGCCGTGAACGCGGCGTTTAATATGTTTTAATGTTCGCAGTTCCTTCACCAAATTATAGTTCCTTAACGAGCAGCTTGTTGCTACGTCAGAGAAACGAGCTCCGCCCACTCGCTGCACAGCCGGCAGTTCGTTCTCCAGCTCCTTACACTAAATTCCCAAACTGTCATCACCACTGAGCAGCTTTTCAGTCGGCAGCTTTGACAGAAGAACAGCTAAACAACCTGGAATCAGCCAGAAATGAACCCAATACCATTCGCCAAATGCATAGTCTGATCTTCAGAGTCTGACCAAATCGGACTGAGCCATTAAAACTGCCACAATATCAAGTTTAGCTCAGTTTTGTCATTTTTTGCCAGATCAGTATTAATGTTGTTTTGTTCCAGCCAGTCTGTAAAGCATCTTCAAATCAAATCAAATCAAATCACGTTTATTGTCACATCACATTACACAGGTGGACGATGAGTGAAAATCTTATGTGCATAGCCCCCTTGTAGAATTTAAATACAAAATATATATACACCGACTCTGAATATACACAATATACACTAATATTGCACTATTTACTATGTACAGTTGTACAGTAATAAGTTATGAAATAATACTATGAAATGTACTGTTGTACACATTCCATATGTGCAGTTAATCTGAGGTAGATAAATAAATGAGTTGCAGGTACACAGGGGATAGAATACTGAAATAGAAATCTTCCAGATTATACAAGATATGAATAGAAGATGTACAAGATGTCAATCTATATGTGTAAGTACAGATTGAAGGTGCAGTAAGATCAGAGTGAGTCTGTTTGAGGTGTGGATTGTCCATGGAGATCATCATGATGACTCAGAGGTGCAGTGACAGGCCTATAGACTGATACACCAGCACTACTGGCTGTTCAGCAGCCTGATGGCCCGGGGGAAGAAACTGTCTCGGAACCGGCTGGTTCTGGTTCTTACAGCCCATTTAGTTTGGCGAATGGTGTTCGGTTCATTTCTGGCTGATTCCAGGTTGTTCAGCTGTTCTTCTGTCTCAGCTGCCGACTGAAAAGCTGCTCAGTGGTGATGACAGTTTGGGAATTTAGTGTTGTCTCATCTTCACAGTCTGACCAAATCGGCTGTCGGTCAAATGTGATCCTAAAAGTGTCCATTTTCTGTTTGTAGCAAAGTAAGAAGTAAAAACGTTCAAATGTCTTGAGCGTCTCCTACAGCTGTCAAAGTCGTTGCTTAGCAGCAGCATCTCAGTGGAGTGAAATGGCGAAATAACAGCACAGTTAAAAAGCTCCTCAACCAATCAGCTTGCGTGGCCGGAACTAACTGTTGTATAATTACATATATCAGTCTTAAAGGCACAGTAACAAAAACAGCCTATTTAACTCTATTGGATGAAGAGAGGCTGGAAAATGATCATGTAGAGATGAATTATGACTGTTTTTGTTTTGTTTTTTTGGTTGGTGTTTTGGTTAAGTTTGTTTTCAGTAATTTCAGTAATTGATTCAGTAATTTCAGTGCAGCCCACCCCCGATCATGGTTATAATGGACTATTGTATGTCACACAACCGTATGAAGGCAGACTGGTATGAGAACACACTAATGATCTACATGCTGGAGAGGAGGCTCTTCGGTGTGCTTTTCTCGGTGTTGAAAGGGAAATGCAAATGAAAGTTATTCAAGTGCAGCAGAGAAGCAACAGCAATGATGCAGGATGTTTACGCTGGAAACGGCAAATGCGTTCATCAATACAAAACATAAACAAACCACGGACCAATCAGAGAAGAGCTCGAGACTACAGCTAAAACGAGGGTTTCACTGTTACTCCGCTGTGTTGGGCAGCTCAGTTTATCTGCTGACATGTATCTGTTGAGTCTACATAGCTAGATAAGCATATTATCAGTGACACAAAACAGTGTTCATTCGCCTCCAACTACCAGCACTCTGGAAATTCCTCTCCAGACTGTTTCCTCTCTATTAAAATTTCCTTGACTTCTTGGCTACGTTCACATTACCAGGCTGAAGTGGCATAAATCTGATTTTTTGCCCTAATGTGACTGAGATCTGATGTTTTCAGAGCTGTGTGACACGCAAATCTGATCTTTTCAAATCCGACCTGAGTCACTTTCATATGTGGTCCTAGATCAGATACGTATCCGATTCGTGGCCATGTGACCTTAATGTGACGCTCAGATCTGAATTCATATGCTTTTTTCCACTGCGCCATCATTGTTACCATGGCGAACAGAAGTTAAAGCCTGTAAACGGTGGAAAAGCAGCTCATCTCACATTTTTCTCCTTCGTCTCGCTCTAATAATGAAGCTGAGAGCTGATCAGAATTAATTATCTTCTCAGCGAAGCTCGTTCTGCTCGTTAGTTTGTGCTGATGATGAACGTGATTCGTTCACGTGACGTTACTGAGTAGGATGTGATCATGCGGGTCATTTCAGGACAGCGGTTCGTTCACATTAATGACATTTGAATCACTTACCTAAACGAGTGTGAACCATCCTGTCAGAGAGATCGGACGTGAGCAAAAAATCGGATTTGAGAAATGAGGCTTGTAATGTGAACGTAGCCTATGAGAGCTGGTGTAAAAGGTTAGTGTTAGAGCAATTACTCAAAAAAAGTATTCCATTACTAACTTACCAATTACTTCTCTTAAAATGTAATGGGTTTACATTACTGATTACAGCCTGGAAAACAAAAGACATAAAAAATAATACATAAAAATCAATAATTAATACTTATATGTTACTCTGTACCAAATTATCTCACTATATTGGCAGATAATTTAGATTGTTTCAAGCATATTTCTTAAAACAAGCAAAAATACCTGCTAATAAGAGATAAAATAAGATAATCCTTTATGAGTCAGACAACGGGGAAATTCTCAGTGTTATAGCAGCAAAGGGAGAGCAAGGCACTCAAGAAAAAGAAAAGAAGTAGCAAGAAGAGAATTAAAAAGCAAGTAATTAACTTAGGTTTTTACAGTTTGTTACTTGTTACTATATAGACAACATATAAAATACTAAAAGTAAAAAATAAGATGAAAATATAAACTCTATCCTTCACAAAAAAATTAACAATATAAAGAATTATAAATAAATTAAAACTAAGATATTTACACTGTAAGGATATTTTACACATGGAGTATTGCACAAATACAGTGAGATCATTTCACGTAATAAAATTTAAATGTCTACACATAAATATACTTATGCTATTTATACAACAATTTCAGAATGAATAATATCAGATATTATGAAGTAGATGAGTTCACTTGCCAAGATATTATTGTTTTGCAGTGTAAATGGATGCCGCTCAGGAGGCCAGAGCTTCAGTTAATTTAAAAATGTGCATCCAGGGGGCGCCACTCCTGTCTTTTGCTTAGAACCCCTTAGATCACGAAATCCGCCCCTGAACTGCAGGAACACTACATTAATGCACTGAGACAGTTTAGCTCATTCAGACTCTGACAGTGTGGTCTCAGTTTTGCTACCCTGAAACTATTTCTAATCCCATTTTCCCTTTTTTTCCCTCTTCTAGGATTTTTTGCGCTGTGTCAGCGCCTCCATCGTCTTCTTCATCATCTCCATCATGGCAGTGTCAAAGTATCCAGACGGATCCTCCAAAGCTGCAGGAGTAAGGAAGCAGCTTTCATAACCAGCTTAGTTTAGCTCCGCCTATTACAGCAGTTTATCTCCACCCACTCAGCCTATAGCAGTTTAGCCCCACCCACTCAGCCTATAGCAGTTTAGCCCCACCCATTCAGCCTACAGCAGTTTAGCCCCACCCATTAAGTCTACAGCAGTTTAGCCCCACCCATTCAGCTACAGCAGTTTAGCCTCGCCCATTTAGCCTACAGTAGTTTAGCTCCACCCATTCAGTAAACAGCCGTTTAGCCCCACCCATTCAGCCTACAGCAGTTTAGCTCCGCCCATTCTGTCTGCAGCAGTAGTAAAGAAAACAGCTCATTTTAATTGAAAGGATTAAAGTTGGAAAATTATTATTATTATTATTATTATTATCATTATTATATAAGAACACAGACGTCACACATGGACAACACAAGAATATGTAGACTATGTGCCCTTTAAAGCTGTGTGTAGTGTTTTTACTCTGGGGGGTGATATAATATTACATGTAAAGGATCTAAATATAGAGTCTGCAGACTTTGTGTTTGAGCTGAAGGCCGTTTTTCCCTTGCAGGTGTTCGGCTTCATCGCCACTATTGTTTTTGCGCTGGATTTCTATTTCATCTTTAATGAGCTGGCCGATTTCCTCAAGGGGGGCGGCTCCCACAACGAGCCTCAGAACACACAAGGTAATTCACATCCTGCTATTGCCCCCCCCCCATCATCATATGATGCCGCTGACTTTGAAATACAGTAGAAAATTTTCAACTTCAATTTTTTCAACTTGTAGATCTCAGATGGGGATTGTAGATGATCTAAAGTGCAATATAATGCAATGTCTCTATTCAGAATATCCTAAATGTTGACTAAAGGTAGAGGTGACAACATTTTATTGTTATTTTATTACTTTGTTATTGTGGTAGATTGTGCCATCGCGATAAATGAAATGCTTTTTTGAGCATATCGCAGATATTTTCAGTTAAAAATACTCTCAACTGTTCTGGAGGTCCATGTTTAGGGTAGAGCACTCTATTAGAGCTCAGTGGCTTTAAACATGGCACTATTATAAGATGCCACCTCTGCTACAAGTCACTTTGTAAAGTTTTTGTCCTGCTAGAGCTGCCCTGGACAACTGTAAGTGCTATGTGGCGTACGCCCGCCCCCCGGGCCCTGACGATGACGGCCACGAGAGCCGGCAGGAAGAACCAGCAGCGACGAACCTTGACGAGGACAGCAGGTAGAGAGCCGCGAGTGGGGAGGGGACGGAGCGCAAAGGAGGACGATGGTGCCGGCCTCGCTGCAGCACAGGGGGCGGGGCCCGGGCGGCGGAGCTCGGGACTCGCTCCTTGCCTTGGTGCCTCTCATGGCCGGCACCATCGCCCTCGTCCTCCTCCTCATGCCGTCACTCGCATGACCCACGTCCGTCGGCGGAGCTCGGACTTTGCGTTCCACCCCCTCCCCACTTGCGGCTCTCTCCCTGCTGTCCTCGCCAAGGTTCAAAGCTGCTGGGTGTTTGGCCGTCATCGTCAGTGCCCAGGGGGCGGACGCATGCCGCATGCTATTATTGTGAAATGGACGCATCTAGGAACGACAACAGCTCAGCCACGAAGCAGTAGACCATGCAAAAAAATGAGAATGAACACAGTCATTAGCTTGATGCTAATATTACGTAGGAATTTCCATTGACAGGCTAATCAATCAACCTTTATTTCAACTCAGAAGCACATTGAGGGAGATCCTCATTTACAATGTAGCCGAGCAAATTACAAGGGATTGAAAAAGTTGAAAATAAATTTACCAACTAAAACAAATGAAAATCATAATGACAAAGATTAAAAATATATATATAAATTTATACAAATTTGTATTAAAAATAACAGCTCAAATAGGAAACAAGCATAAAATATCAATAAAAAAAAATATATAATGAAACACATTAAAAGGAAGTAAAAGAGCCAACTTGATGGAAAAATGTCATTTTTAAAGCGAAAAACAGTTTCTGGTTGAAATTTTATATTGAAGATGGGCATGAATGTTTGTGTTTTATGTCTGTTTTACAGATGTTTAGCATAGGTTTTGTGGACGCAGGTTAAAAGTCCCTGAAGTGCCCCAAAACAATGCTGTCTGAACTACAACAAGAATCTCACAGCACATTTCACACTTCAAACCACAGCCCCGATTAAAACAGTGCTAACAAAATCAGTCTTTAAAAAGGGATAACGACGACTAGTCGAGTACTTTTTTGGATGAACCAGCAAAAATGAACAGTCATGCAGCCCCTACTGCTAAAATGCTTTTGGGAAACCCACCCATCATCAACAGTCCTGTTACATCAGCACATCCAGTCTCTGTTTAGTCATCACATAAACTGTCACATAGTTGTTTCCTGTTACTGAGGCAGCAGGAAGTAAAGGATTGAACTCCAGCTGCTCTGAGCGAGTTCTGCTGCACGTTTAGTTTGTTTTGTGGCTCTTCAGTGGAAACTCATGTGGTTAAACTTACCCAGCAGCTTTCACTATTACTGTACGGAAGCTACGTGAAAAAAATAGAAACTAAAAGAGGCAGAGAGGCTGAGTAGGTCAGTCACACCACAGTGTTTTCTACAACTGGGACTCGATTCCAAAAAGAATCAATTCGTCAATTCCAGGCATCCAGGAGTCGACTCCAAAGCTTTGGACTGAGTTCCACATAGTGATGGTTACGTTTGCTCACACCTTTACTGTATGTAAATGAAGTAAAGGAGAACTGAACTTAATCTTACCAAAGTATTTACTGTGTACACTGCATGATCAAAACTGTGTGTAAGTATTGAGTTTAGATGTTTTAGTCACGCCCGTTGCTAACAGGTATATGAAACCTAGGCAAACACTGGCAGTAGAATGGGTCATACTGATAAGCTCAGCGACCTTAACCTCTTATTGACCTGGGTATATTTTGGTTTGTCCATCGGAATTTACATGACCAAATCGTAAGGCAAATTATTCAGTAACTGCATGAAATAAATGCAAATTTTTGTTTTATTTATTTATTTATTTTTTTGTACAAGCTCCCCTCAAATGAACAGAACGTGTTTATGATCATACACATATTGCTATATGCTGACAATTTACTGCTGACAGCCAAAAATCTTAGTATTATTTTATAAAAATAATTTTTACAGAGCAGATCACTGAAGAGACGCCATCTGTTTATAGTTTATAGCCCAGATTTGTGGAAAAATGGGTCGACTTTCAGTAGAAATAAAAAAACTGAGTTCAGCTTCTTTTATTATAAGGGTTTAAAATTACATCACCCATCTATTTGACTGGAAAGAAGACAGTTACAGCTCTCATACGACCCCCACCTTTAGAATGTAGCTTATGAAATATGCAAGTTATGAAGAATATGATGAACTGTGTTTTGGAACCACCGGTGGTCCCAAGGAGTTGCAAAGGTTAAACATGGCACTGTCTTAGGATGCCATAATTTCTAGCTTTGCTAGATCTGCACCGGTCAACTGTAAGTGCTAGTATTGTGAAATGGAAGCATCTAAGAGCAACAACAGCTCAGCTACGTCACAGAGCAGCGCCTCAAAGTGCTGAAGCGCCTACAGCGTGAAAATCATCTATCCTCTGTTACATCATTCACTGCGGAGTTCCAGATTGCACACAAGCCTAAGATCACTATGCGCAATGCCAAGCGTCGGCTGAAGGGGTGTAAAGCGCCTCCACTGGACTCTGGAGCAGTGGAACCGTGTTCTCTGGAGTGATGAATCAGCTTCTCTATCTGTCAGTCTGATGGACGAGTCTGGATTTGGTGGATGTCAGGAGAACGTTACCTGCCTGACTGCACTGTGCCAGCTGTAGAGTTTGGTGGAGGAGGGATGATGGGCTGGGGCTGTTTTTCAGGGTTTGGGCTCTCAGTTCCAGTGAAGGGTGATGTTGATGCTGCAGCACAAAGACATTTTACACAGTTATCTCCTTCCAGCTTTGTGTCAGCAGTTTGGGGAAGAACCTTTCCTGTTCCAGTATGACTGAGCCCTTGTGCACAAAGCAGCTCCATAAAGACATGTAGTGACCAGTTTGGTGTGGAGGAACGCCAGTGGCCCTCACAGAGCCCTGACCTCAACCCAGCTGAACACCCTTGAGATGAACTAGAATGGAGATTGTGAGCCAGGCCTCTCATCCAACTCACAAATGCTCTTTCTACTCAATGGACACAAATTTCCACAGACACTCTCCAAAATCTTGTGGAACCACAACAACAACCAAAAAACTGTCCTTTGAATTCTCCCTTTGATTTTCATGTTTTTTTTGTTTTCGTGGTTTGAACTGTATTGCAGACTGTGAAGCTTTTCAAAATCCGTCAATGCTGAGTCTGAACGAGTGTTGAGGTGCAGCGCGTCATTGTTGTCTTTGCTTATGTAAAAAATCCTGATAGCATTTATTAAAGACTTAAATCTTATGCAGCCATTTATTGATGGAGAATGTGTTGTATTTGATTCTATGTAGAACCTTTTTGAAAAGGATTCTAGACAGCGCCAAAAAGGGTTCTGCTACTGTAACATTAGAACACCCTTTTTGGTGCTGTATAAAACTATATACAACACATTCTCCATCAATCTGAAGCATTTCACCATGCAGAGAACACTTTAAGCATGAAAATGGTTCTTTAAGTGTTCATGGTTCTATATACAATCACTGTCTTTACTAAAGAACCCTTGAAGAATCTTTTTTGAGAGTGTAGAGTCATGTCTACAGCATTTCCCTTCTCTTTTTCCCCCCTCTTGAAATCGGTATCACCTATTGTAAATCAAAACATGATTAGCTCTGTTACTTCGTATCTATGCTGGTTAATCACGTTAGGACTTCTCTTCAGCTCCTGAAGTCCTGACCAATGGGAGAGCCTACTTGGCTGTATACCACAGAGAAAACAATCCCGATTGGACAGTTTTTCCGCTGGCCGTTTCAAGAATTTAGCCCTAAAACCTGACAAAGGAACAAATGCAGTGCTGTTCCAGAATTTAAGTACGATTTTTATTGAATAAAAATGAACAGTCATATATTTTTAGTTCTCTGAATGGCCTTGAAGGCCCCTCTGGTGAAATCCTACAGTCCCCCCTGTCTAATACTGAGATATAATTGTAAAATAGCATGATGCTGAATTTGATAGATATCATCCAGCACTTCTTTAGCCGAGCAGACAGTTCTGAAGAATGCTGTGGTTTAGTTTGGTTTGTGTTTTCTGTGCTGTTTTCTGCTCTTTCTATTTAAACTCCTTGTTTTGTTTTTGTTCCCAGAAGCAGATTCAGATTCTGACTCAGACTGAAGCTGCGGTCACAGGGGACCCGCGATGGATGACCACTGAAGTGCCTGAAGGAGAACTACAGGGCCTGTATCCAGGCTCATATATAGCTATTCATTAACCAAAGAGCAGTATTTTCCCAAAACTTTATAAATCAAAGCATTTCAAACTAACATTTACGCCTGTTGTGCCTCATCGAGTGGAACCGAGTATGTATCTGTATGTGTGCTGCAGTTTTATACCTGTGATGTTTATCTTCATATTGGGTGTGTTTTATGCTGTGGTTTATGCTTTATTTTCTTTTTTATGTGGGTACTTTGGTTGACTTTCTTTTGTGAGTAATTTACACAACTGACCATAAAATAGTAGTGAGATTTCCTTTTATTCTTTGTACCAAAATGGAGTTTACATGAACTGTGATGCGGACAGCAGGGTGGCTGGTCTCATCCATCTGTCCAGCTGCCATACGTTCATATATATATTTGTGTGTGTTTGTTTGTGTGGGTGTGATAGCACTGTTTTGTGATGAGTTCACTGCAAACAAATGTTTTCATGGCAAGTGAAATCACCATGAAATGGGGGAAGTCCATCGATCTTCCAAAATTCCTGCATAATTAAATGGTTGAGATGTAAAGAAAGTCATTCAGAGCTGGGTTACTGTAGTTTTTACATTTTTAATTTAATTTTATTTTTTTGTTTATTTTCTGAAAAGTCATAGTTTTAGTTTTACTTTAGTTTCAGTTTTAGTTTATAATATTATGATGTACGCTGTGATAGCAGGTATTTGATAAGAGTAGAATAAATGAACACAGCAGCTTTCCTTATAGACAAACACAGAAACACACTCAAAAACTGAAACTAAAGCGTTTTATTCAGTTTTGCAGTGGACAGTTTTTAGTTTTGTGGTTTTGAAAACTTTTTATTACAGTTCATGAACACATTTTTTCATTCTTAGTTTTCATTTTAGTGAGCTATAATAACCCTGATTCAGCGTGGTTTTAGTGTGAAACGCTCCGTTCTAGAGAAACTTACCGAGTCAGAACTGTTCACAGTGGTGGTGATAGGAACCAGACGTCCACCTCTAAAAGCTCCCTCACAGAAAGTTCCTACATGAAATGGTTATGAATTCACTGCCTGATGACTGAGACACTGTTTTATGATAGTTTAGAGAACTTAAACTCCATTCATGGAGGAGGGATATGTAATATGCAGGTTGTTGTGAGGCAAAATAGTCCCCAAAGAAAACTTACTGTTTCAGATCTTCCACTATTTTCCATCATCAACATTCCATATAAACTCAGAAGACTCGTGTAGGCTCACTGGTGGTTCTGGGTAGTAAATAAAATGTCTATATCTGTGTTGTAGTCATGGCGACCCCTGGTTCCTATCACCACCACTGTAAAGACATCTGAACCATTTCACACCAAACCTCTCTGAATCACTCTGTTTACATCTCAACATGCAGAAATTAAAAAAAAAAAACATGAAATCTGGTCAATATATATAGTATTTCTCATTTTGAGATTAGCTTTTTTTCTACGTCTTTACTTATTTTTAAATAATTTTATATGTCTGAATAAATGCATAATCTTAATATTCTTACAGAAACTTTATTAAGAAATATTACTAATTTATTGACTAGATATAAGGTGATTTCACTCGTCACTATGTTCTTTGCAGTGTTTGTTTATTTACTGCCATATTCACTTTTTGCCTTAAATGCTGCAATTTATCGCAGGAAACTCCCTGTACTTGCATGTGAATCGTACTGAAAGCGGAGGTTTTGGTTGTGGACTGTCCAGTAGGTTCTATATTAAATGATTGTCTTCACTTCCACACGAGTGCAGCACGTATCCACACATTCTGGTGTTTCTATGAAGCACTAAAAAGCTTTAATGGTCGTCTTTGACCATTTACTGCAATTACACTTCACACTCTGTAATTGTACATTTTACTGCAATAAAGCTCGTTTTTGTGCATCACTATTTAAATGGACTCTGCATGTGCAATGATGGACATATAAGGGGAATTCCACTGATTTCTCAAAATTCCTCCATAGTTCAGTGTGGGAGATGTAAACAGAGTAATTCAGAGTGGTTTGGTGTAAACTGGTTCAGATTCCTTTACAGTGGTGCTGATAGGAACCAGGGGTCGCCATGACTACAATATAAATATGAACATTTTATTTATTATGCAAAACCACCAGTGAACCTACACGAGTCTTCTGAGTTCATATGGAATGTTGATGATGGAAAATAGTGGAAAACCTGAAATAATACGTTTTCTTTTGGGACTATTTTGCCTCACAGCACCCTGCATGTATCCCTCCACCATGAATGGAGTTTAAGACACAGCAGAAGCTGAAAACAATCTATTGGAGAACCCTCATTAATTCAAAACTTTTTCATGTGTAGGAGAGAATTAGAGCTCTGTAGAACATTTTAACACAGAAAATCTCAACTGAAATCATATCTTGGTGCCAGTCAATATTCCGGAGTTCCAAAATATGACATTCTTTACAATTTAGGATGCACTGATATGACTGATAACGCTAACCTGACCATCAGTACCAATAACTGACAACGGATAATCAATAACTGGGCCATTCTCGCAAATCCATGACCATAAATATTTGAGTGTTAATCATCATGCATATAAAAATGCATTTATTTCATACAGTAGATCAGTTGAAGCTCTATTTTATTTTTTCTTCTTTAAAATATGACAATTCTTAATGTTCCACACTGATTTTCTGACTTTGGGACACTTTTACTTCAAAACAATGGGATCTACCTGCTCACCATGTGGCCATGAGGGACAGGGATGCAGCATCTCTAAAATGCAGGGGTGTGGCTAAAATAAGGCCCTGCCCACAGACTAAAACTGTGTTTTGGTAGTGACATTAAAAAATGTGGGGCAGCATTTTTGAACGGTTTTAATTGAAAAGTTAAATCTAAATCTTTATAAATCACTTAAAAGGAAATCAAAAAGATTTTTTTTTAAGTATCATTTTCCCAAGTGTAAATTTAGGGGTTAGGCTTCGAGACAGACACTCCCAATAGAAAGTACCCTATAAATGATTGTAAATGTGATTATTACCGTCTCTATTAATGCTTTCGGTTTATACAGATCAAAACAGAATCCTGTAAATATCTAAGAACTGAATATTTAATTGTCGTTTAAATAAAAATGTTTTAGTAATAAAAATGATAGTGTGAAGGTCATGAAACATTAGGAAAAATAAACATAATTTACACATTTACTGTAAGTGTATGTGTTTTGAAAGGCTGTTGTAGGGGTTGTGTAGCTTTATGAACGCTGCCCTTCAGTGAAGTGTTACTGTTTTATCACTATTTATTATTTGTTATTTTAAACTGACTCAAATTTAGGAGTCCACCGGACAATCATCTGAGTATAACATAATATTTCTGCTGCCGGGTTTCAGCAGTTTGGATATTTTTGCCATTGTCTCTATCGGGAAATGTGTCACTGTAGCAGTAAAAAGAAACTGAGATCAGAATCATGCAAATTATCACGGTTTGTTTTACCTATGCAATATGTTAGTGATGCTGAAAGACCAGCTTTCATACAGCTTTACTGTGAGAATCCACAGCTGAAACCCCCACTGCAGCAAAAGTATCTTAAATTCAGTCAAACGACTGCAGTAGAAGCAAAAATAGCCTGAAAAAAACAACCTTGAGTAAAAAGTCTGATGTCCAAAAACTCCTGGAGTGCTAAGTTCCCCTGCAGAACCGCAGTGGAACTTCTTAATCCATCAAACAACCATTAGAGTGGTAACCATGATGCTGAATTTGGCTCCTTCAAACTGTCCACCTTAAATGGTGCAGCTTTTACATTCTGGCACCTGAGATGGATTCTAATTCTCCAGCTGCATATTTGAATCTTCTGTTCCACCTTAAATGGTGCAGCTGAAGCGGCTGAGACAGATTTTTGTTTACCAGCTTCTTATTTAGATTTCCCGTGCCACCTTAAATGCTTCAGCGGTTACATTCTGGCACCGGAGACAGATGCTTCGAATTTCCCATTCCACCTTAAATGGTGCAGCTGAAGCGGCTGATGACAGATTTTTATTCACCAGCTCCTTATTCAGCTTTTCCATTCCACCTTAAATGGAGCAGCTGTCACATTCTGGTACCTGAGACGGATTCTGATTCTCCAGCTGCATATATGAATTTCCCATTCCACCTTAAATGGTGCAGCTGAAGCAGCTGAGACAGATTCTCATTTTCCAGCGTCTTATTCAGCTTTTCTGTTCCATCTTAAATGGAGCAGCTGAAGCAGATTAAACGGATTCTAATGCGCCAGCTTCTTATTCCGATTTTCCATTCCACCTTAAAAGCTTTAGCTGTTACATTCTAGCACTTGAGATAGATTCTTATTTGCCAGCTGCATATTTGAATTTACCGTTCCACCTTAAATGGTGCAGCTGAAGCGGCTGAGACAGATTCTTATTCGCCAGCTTCTTGTTCAAACTTCCCGTTCCACTTTAAATGGAGCAGCTGAAGCAGCTGAGACAGATTCTTATTTACCAGCGTCTTATTCAGCTTTTCCGTTCCACCTTAAAAGCTTCAGCTGTTACATTCTAGCACTTGAGATAGATTCTTATTCGCCAGCTTCTTGCTCAAACTTTCCGTTCCACCTTAAATGGAGCAGCTGAAGCACCTGAGACAGATTCTTATTTACCAGCATTTTATTCAGCTTTTCCGTTCCACCTTAAATGGAGCAGCTGAAGCGGCTGAGACAGATTCTCATTTGACTCTCTCCTTATTCAGATTTTCCGTTCCACCTTAAGTGGTGCTGCTTTTACACGTAAAATGAAATTAAGCCCAAGAAAGTGTGAGTAAACGAAGCCCATCACTGCACAACATTCAATATTAAACTATTAAAAACAGATTTAATCATTCATGAACAGAATCACACTCTATCCAAATTAATTTATTTGAGCAAAAAGGTTACCATCACAAATCATACTCCTGTAAAGGCATCTGTAAATCTACACACAGTTCCATAAATACAAAAATACAGATTTGAGTACTGCAGTGTGGAGTAAGACACGTTTGAACTGTTTAACATTTACTGAAAAACAAACAAACAAACAAAAAAAATCACGGCTGTGATTCAACAGTCTATCACAGTGATTCTCCAACGTCCACCGTGCTCATCCTCAATTAGTACAGATGTTTTTAAGTGATGATTAAAACTGCTAAATAGTCTGAACTGTAGGGTTATAATCAGATATTAATCTATGTAACTAATGCCTTCGTGTACACGTTCGCCATCTCAGCCAACGACTTGAAACTGAAACGCGAGAGGAGTAAAGCGCAGAACACAGTATTGCTGAAGGCTTAAAGCGCCACCTGCAACGTTCAGTACAGTCCTTCATTAAGACTTTACATAAAGTCTGTGATTGTCGTATGAAAACACAGTGTTCTTTAAAATCAGGGATGAGGAATTTCTGAGCCGATAACAATAACCGATAAATTACGCCCTGCTGTGGTCGATACTTTCACCATTTTATCGTTTTTAGCATTTTGAAATGTTTACACTATGTAAGAGCATCTATAAGTGCAGCGCATTTCAAAATACACCAGCTGCTTCATATTTTTAAAAGATGTTAGCTGCTAATGCTATCGGCTTCACGTTCTCCAATGATGCCAGCTGATGCTACCTTATATTCTCTGTATGCTAGCTGCTAATACTAACTCTATATCCCAGCTACATCACATTCTCTAGAGATGCTAGCTGCTAATGTTAGCTGCTTATATTCTCCAAAGATGCTAAATGTTAATGTTAGCTGCTTTGTATTCTCTACAGAAGTTAGCTGTTAATACTAGTTGCCTCACATTTTCTAATGCTAGCTATTATTGCTAGCTACTTTATATTTTCCAAAGATGCTAGCTGATGCTACCCATATTCCTTAAAAATGCTAGCTGTCTCATGTTCTCCAAAGATGCTAAATGTTAACGTTAACTGCTTTGTATCCTCCAAAGATGCTCAATGTTAATGTTAGCTGCTTTGTATTCTCTAGAGATGCTAGCTGCTAATGTTAGCTGCTTCATATCCTCCAAAGATGCCAAATGTTAATGCTAGCTGCTTTGTATTCTCTGGAGATGCTAGCTGCTAATGTTAGCTGCTTCATATCCTCCAAAGATGCTAAATGTTAATGCTAGCTGCTTTGTATCCTCCAAAGATGCTGAATGTTAATGCTAGCTGCTTTGTATTCTCTAGAGATGCTAAATGTTAATGCTAGCTGCTTTGTATCCTCCAAAGATGCTGAATGTTAATGCTAGCTGCTTTGTATTCTCTAGAGATGCTAAATGTTAATGTTAGCTGCTTCATATCCTCCAAAGATGCCAAATGTTAATGCTAGCTGCTTTGTATCCTCCAAAGATGCTAAATGTTAATGCTAGCTGCTTTGTATTCTCCAAAGATGCTAAATGTTAATGTTAGCTGCTTTGTTTTCTCTATAGAAGCTAGCTGCTAATAGTAGTTGCCTCACATTTTCTAATGCTAGCTACTTCATATTCTCCAAAGATGCGGCAGCTACCTATATTCCTTAAAGGTGAAAGCCGTTAATGCTAGCTGAGTCATATTCTCTAAAGGTGTTACAGCTGCTAAGTTGCCTTACATTTTCTGAAGATGCTAGCGTTAGCTGTTAGCTAATGCCAGATGCTTCATTCTCTAAACATGCTAGCTGCAGCTACTCTGAAGTTCTCTAAATAAGATAGCTGCTAATACTAGTTGCATCACATTTTCTAATGCTAGCTATTATTGCTAGCTATTTCATATTCTCCAAAGATCCTAGCTTCTGCTACCCAATGTTCCTTAAAGATGCCAGCTGTTAACGCTAGCTGTCTCATGTTCTCCAAAGATGCTAGCTGTTAATGTTAGCTGTTAATGTTAGCTGCTTCATATTCTCTAAAGATGCTAAATGTTAATGGTAGCGTAGGTACCCCTGTTATCGGCCACCTCAAAACAAAACATCGGGAATATAAGCTAACTGTAAATAAATGAAAGCACTTTACTCGCCCCAATCAATGTTTTTCGGGAGAGATACGCGTGTAGATTAATGTCCAAGAGTCATTTGACATGATGAGAAAACAGTTTTTTCAATAATAACATTTTTGTTTACTTTGATGCTAGTATCGCTAGAACGATGGCGGTCCCCCAACATCGGCCACCTCACTTCCGGTTTTCCGTAACTCATCTTTCAGCCTAAAATTCAGCGTATAAAAGTGTAAAAAACATAAAATATATGTATGTATTCATTAGTAAAATGTTATTGTTTTGTTTCATTATTCAGCTTGATTTGCTTGTTTAACTAAGTATGTAGCACAGCTCTTTGCTGCGTGCCTGATTGTGCCAGTCAAATGAGAAATCACGTTTACATATCATTCCTACCAGATTCAGCTTTACAATGGTTTACAACGAGGTTAAGTTTGTCCTCTGTGGGCACCCTTACGCCATATACGTAACACTACCATGGCGGCAAACTTTTTTTTACCTCAGAGCAGAGAAAGCTAACCGAGAAGCTAACTTTCTACACAGACGAATATCCATCGCCAAATGAAAATGAGTTGTGTTCCATGCGGTTTTGTACACGCAGAATTACAGCGTTATTAGTGATACTTAAATATTGTTTTCAGACATGATTTTTTGCCAGAATAAAGTTTAGATGCCTTTGTGAGGCGCAAGCTTATGTGTTCTGAATTTCGCCTGAGCAATTGGCGGAGAGAGAGAGAGGAAATGCGCAATACACACAAGTGGCCGATACTGGGGGACGGCCGATGTTAGGGGTAGCTACGTTAGCCGATTCATGTTCTCCAAAAACGTTAATGTTAATGGTAGCTGATTCATTTTCTCTAAAGATGTTACAGCTGCTAAGTTGCCTTATATTTTCTAAAGATGCTAGCTGTTAATGTCAGATACTTCACTCTCTAAACATGCTAGCTGCAGCTACTCTAGCTGTCTCGTGTTCTCCACAGATTCTTCAAACAATGACTTTTCAAATGACTAATTTTATGATGCTATTGATACCGAGAGGCACTTCTCTTGTCCTCAAACACAAAAACATAAACGTGCGCATGAGCAAAAATGGCATGCGAAGTTATCGGTTGTAATTATCGGCAGTAATTCCAGTATTGCAGTGATAAAAATGACGTTTTCTCATTTATTGGCAAATATTGGCTGCCAAAATATCGTACATCCGTACTTAAAATCTGAGAAACAGGTGAAACTTCACCACACAGTATTATTCCAACCCAGTATAGTGTTAAATACGAGACAGTTAAATAACATACAACAAATAAAAAGTCGAAATGCTAAGACAGAAAAATGATTAACTGAATAAAA
Organism: Colossoma macropomum; assembly: GCF_904425465.1. Taxonomy (NCBI): domain Eukaryota; kingdom Metazoa; phylum Chordata; class Actinopteri; order Characiformes; family Serrasalmidae; genus Colossoma; species Colossoma macropomum. Next base: position 20,799,890 of record NW_023494797.1, read on the forward strand.
TAAGGAATGTTTCTACATTGTGAGCGCAAGTTAAGGAATGAAATAAACACTGATCAGTAAGTCAATGAATTTGGTCCTCTAAGATTTCAGTAATATTCTGCAATGCTTTAGTGAAGCAGATATTTTAGACATGTAGTGTAGCCGCTCATCTTAAAGCGACAGGTTGGTGGGAAAAAATATTGAATTTACACAATTATCCCCTTTACCCCAAAGGCTAATCTGAAACGCTAAGTCTGAAACCACATAAGCATGCAGTTAGCACCATGCTAATTGTTGGTGCTAGCTTAGCCTCGTAGCTCCAGTGCCAAATCGACTATATCTGGGGGGACTTGTGTAAATTTGGCCCAACTATCACTCTAAGCAGTGAGCTTGTGGTCGGCCCAAGGCACAGTGGACAAGAACACAATGTTGTTGTATCCACACACAGCAAAAACCCACCGAAGGTCAGTCTGCTGATGGAGTTTGAGCACATTCGAACAATACAGGCACTCAAAGGACGTCTCACATCACACTTCGACAAGTATATATACACCTTATTCTGAACATCGTTGCCTTTTCTGATCAACATATACACACAGCCGGCAAACTGGTGAGCGATACGGAGGAGCAGAACTTAGAAATCAATCAAATATACGCAAATACACATATTAGTACCATATCGCTCTTAAAAAGATGGTTCTTTAAGGGTTCTGTAGTAAAGGGAATGTTACTTGTTACTGTTTTGGCCGCTGTCCACTCTTTTATACAGTCATTTGCTGCATCTGATACACTAAAAAGAACTGGCTAGTAAGAAAAACCTGCTGCTTGGAATGAACGATTAGCATTGGCCATGCTGGGTGGTCAGCTAAACCAGCACAAACCAGCATAAACCAGCATGGAAAGCGTGCCGGTCTGATTCCTTCAGATTCTCTAAGAAAAAAGTACAGATAATTAGTGCATTGAAACTGTTTCAATCAATTAATCACGGAAAATAACACATTATTATTAATGTATGACCAACGGTTTTATTCAGAACCATTAGTTCCGTGGAGAAATGGCTTTTCAGACTGATGAAAATGGTTCTATGTAGCACCAGAAAGGTTCTTCTATTGTTATAATGTCAAACTTCTATACAATAAAAGACCCCTTTTTGGTGCTTCTACCATATACAGCACCTTCTTCATCAATCTGAAGAGCCATTTTGCCATGCAGAGAACCCTATAAGCATGAAATGGTTCTATATAGAACTCATGGTCTTTACTAAAGAGGCCTTTAAGAACCATTTCTTTTTAGAGTTTAAGCAACGCTTTAAAATAATATACAATTTCTCTCCCCTGCAGTTTGAGAGCTAGAGAGCTGTGAGGAAGTTAAAGGATAGTTTAGCAAAAAATCAAGTGTACAGTTTCCTTCATTACCTCAAATGTGGTCAACCGGCCAAGACATGTTTAGTGTTTATGTCCTTACAGGCAAAATTCAGGCTGCTACTGTTTTTAAGCTATGCTAATGTACTATAGTCCATGTTTATGGATAATAATGTCATATAATGTCAGAAACGACATTATTAAGTCCAATTTCTATGCTGTTTGAGGTGTGATTGTTTAGGCATGCAGTTAGCACAGTGCTAACTGGTGGGGAGCTCAGAGAACTTGTAGAGAGCAGAATTATCACTCTGTAATTCTTCCAGGTTTCTCCAACACTAGAGGGCGCTCCTGAGTGAGTGCAAAATGATGGGTTAATATGGAGCATTTGAGCAAAATCATGCTCAAACATTTTTAATGTAAACTAATACATTCGTTTCCTGAACACAGCATAAAACATTTTAACACTGCTTTTACATTTTTAAGAGCTTTTAAACTCGAGTTATAGGAGTTTAAAACGGCACCACAGTAAAGTTAACCAATCAGCACTCAGTAGCAGTAATGTTAGTGTCCTGCTGCCCAAAACCAGTTTGTTGTAGAAAAACGGAAACATACAGGTGAGTTTTACTTGCTTTTTCAGTGAAATACATCCTTCTACTTTCTAAAATTAAAGGAAAGTTCTGGGCGAGCGATTAGAAGCTATTTTAACTTTTTGTTTTAGCCGTTTAGCTCCATTCACCCCCATTCATTGAGGACTTGCTCGCAGGCGCCCTCTGCTGTTTTGCAGTCCTGTTTTTGATATGACAGGGGAAATAAGAAGTGGCCAGACCCCTTAATTAAAAACCTAATTAAACTGGCTTTGGTAAGCTTTCACTGCTTTTTTGCTACATTAGCCTCCAGCGCTAAAACTAAAGAAGCAAACTGACACCAAACGTCTCTTGGCTGACCGACTACATTTGGGGTAAGAGGATGATTTTTGGCCAAACTATTGCTTTAATGGCTGAGGATACATTTGGTATAGTGAGGATATTATACATGTAACTTACATTCTGCAGGTACTGATACTGATCAGGCATCGTTCTTTCAGGGGAACGAAGACAGAGCAGAAAAACGAATGACAGGGGAACAGATATCAGTGCTAATGCACTTCACTGGTCTGTATGAGTGAACAACATTCTGCCATTAAGAAGCCCGATGTTGACCAAATTGAAATCATCACCTAATGTCACTGAATACCCTAAATTACGAGGTTATAAAGCAGTCGGAATATGAATAACGCTGTGAAGAGAGCTGACGCTCCTGCACTGTACCAACATTTTGATTATGACTCCTTAATAACCTCAGGATTCAGTGACATTCAGGGAAATAAATCAAAACAAAAAACATATCAGCTTTGGAACATTTCTGTTAACTACAAGGCGCGATTTAAAGTTAGCTAGCTAGCTTGAGAACCAGCTACCAGGTCATGTAGCCAGCTAGCTAGCTAACTCCTCTTCGCTTTAAGGTGTTCCAGTGCCATTTTAGCTAGCTTGCTAATGTTAATTAGCAGCCTGGGCCACTTAGCGGAAAACAAAGTTACTGTTTTGGCCGCTGTCCACTTTTTATACAGTTATTTGCTGAATCTGATACACTAAAAAGAACTGGCTAGTGATAAAAACCTGTCGCTTGGAATGAACGATTAGCATTGGCCATGCTGGGTGGTCAGCTAAACCAGCATAAACCAGCATGGAAAGCATGCTGGTCTGTGCTGTTTTCTTTTTTTCAGCGGCCCATCGTTTACTTCTGAACTGATTCCTTCAGATTCACTAAGAAAAAAGTACCAGATAATTAGTGCATTGAAACCGCTTCAATCAATTAATAACGGAAAATAACACATTATTATTAATGTATGACCAACGTCATCTTAAAAAAGAAAGAAAAAAAGATAGTGACACTGTTTTTTGTCACACAAAGCCCCGAAGCCAGATGTTCCCAGAGGAGATTGTGTAATGTAATGTATCAGGATTTGACTGATCATTTCCCCACAGTTCCATAGATAGCCCAGATTTTAAAGGTCATAGCCCGAATGTTCATATCAGGGTTACGCCACAGGAATCAAACTTGTCTATTAGTAGGTTTTGTTATCCCATTAGCGTGAGGCGGACTGGAACTAGAGGACTAGAGCTGGGCAATATGGCAAAAATGTATATCACAATACTTCAAGAAGTTTTTGCGACACACAATAAAATACAATAATTATTTTTCCTGACATTTGATAAGTTGGACCAGACAAAATAGTATTGCATTAAAAATACTTTGTATTCACCATTTCGCACACTGTGCTGCACTAACTCTAATTAAACATTTAATTAAAAACCTAATTATGCTCTTCGTTATCAAACATGCAGGTAGGAAGTGGTTTTAACTACTGATGATATCCATAATACGCTCAGGAAAGCATACTGAGACATATTGTGACTTAATTTATTAGAATAATGATAAATATTGTCATACTGCCCAGCCCTAAACAGGACTACTATTACTAAAGGAGCTCTGGTTATAGCCAATAACAGAAGACCAAACACTCTACAGTCTCCGCCCACAAATTTCACATTATATTTATATTCAATATAAGTGAAAGGTCACACTGTTAGGATAGATCCTGTGTAGTTACACAGCATTGCATAGCATCTATGAACAAACTTTACAGCATTTCAATTTGAATAACTTCTATATTTTGAGTTTCTCATTAGGCTGAATGAAAAACTGACTCTAAATGTAGGTACTGTGATATAAACTGAGTCTGTTCTACAGTTTCTCATTAGGTTGAATGAATAACTGGCTCTAAATGTAGGTATTGTGAAGTGGGCGGAGCTTGGAGGGGTCAGTTATTACTGTCAGATGCACATTACAGATTTGTGCTGGACTAAAATCACCAATCTCACTGCTAATGACTTAAATTACAGAATCTCCCCAGGTTAAACTAATCCAGCTCCAGCAGGGCTTTAGATAAAATCTGGTTTAATGCAACCAGGCTGTAAATCCGGTCCAGATCCTTCATGTGTTCCGTGTGTCACTGTAAATAAAGAGAAAGAGAACTCGAGTCCACACATTAGGTCCAGCCTCGCAGGCACGTGTGTATATTCTCATCACGCTTTCAAGCAGCGACACAGTTCACAGCGATGGAGAGATACGACTGGACGCTCCGGAAGTGTCCGCATGAGCCGAGGAAAATTGCTCAGTCGTTAGAGTCACACAGTCGGTCTGGGAAATGACGACCCAGGGGATCTGAGTGGTGTTTACAGTCTCTGTCCTCGTTCCAACTGCAGGGCTGAACGGTTCTGAGTGCAGTGAGCTGCTGTAGATGCACTTCAGCTAAATACTGAAGGATTTTTTCTCTCCTGAGTGTTTTCAAATCATAACACATCAACTTCTGCTCGACTGTATTAGTGAGTAAAGGAATCTACACACTTAAAAAGATGGTTCTTCAAGGCCTCTTTGGTAAAGGCAAGGGTTTCCGTTTTGAACCATGAGTTCTATATAGAACTATTCGCATGCTTAAATGGTTCTCTGCATGGTGAAATAGTTCTGCAGATTATGGTAAAATGATTCTTCAGAAATGGTTCTTGTATTGTTGGAAGCTTGATATCGTAACTATAGCAGAACCCCTTTTTGTGGTATATAGAACCATAATGGTTTGCAGATAGTTCAATATGGAGCTCATGGTTCTAAACAGAATAACAAAGAACCTTTGAAGAACCATCTTTTTCAAGTGTGTACTCAGTTACATTACAGCCATTCATATTTGGTTAACGATTCCTTTTTTTCCTTTGCGTTTAATTTCATTGTGTTTCATTTGACGATGTCTGTACTGCTTTGTGATTGGTCACATCTCTGACGTTGGAGATTTAGCATTTACTTTTAGATCAAAAAATCCCAAAAAGAGAAGAGTAAGAGCTGTGAAGTCGTCAGTTTCTGTGCTGATAGACGCTGAAGTTCCACTGCAGTTCTGTAAGTTACTCAAGTTGTGTATTGGGAAGATACTTTAAGATTACTTGAGTCATTATTTTACTAAAATATTTATACTTTTACTTGAGTAGTCGACTCAAAAACTTTGGAACCGATTTCTTCTGCATCTGAGCAAAAAGCAGCTCGCAAGATCTTACGCTGTCACTGTGTCAGACAGCCTCTCTGATAAATGCAAACTAAAATAGAAATATTGTAAGAGAAAAATTATTGTATAATCAAACATCACGAATGCTCAAACACCTTAGTAGTGGACAGATACCGTTTAGCCCTTGTTGGTCAGCCATGTTATTTAGCTATAGCACGACTTAAACTGACAGAGTTTTGCTTCAAATTAAAATCTTAATCTAGATTTATCTAGTGCCGGTCAAACCAGGCGGTTAGTGAGGAGGGCTGACGTGAGAGCTGTAATGGTGACAGATCTTGAGTGCACTTATTTTAGGCACGGTAAATATTATTTATTAATTATTATTATTGAACTGAACAGCCCTAGTAGCTTGTTTTAATTAACTGATTTTGTGCTGTTTTAGCGTTTATGTTCGAGTGGAACAGCTTAATGATTTTTAGAAAATTTGCATCGATACGTTCATCCAATTTAATATCACACTTCCATCCGTTTTCCTATTGTTCTGTTGTTTTTAAGGCAAAAATAACTGAAAAAGCACTCATTCCCCTGGAACTGCTGCCGCTGCATAAACTAAAACTAATCTAATTAAGCATTGCTCCGCCTGTTTTCCCCGTTCCGGTGTCGACCAGAGGAGGATGGGTTCCCCTTCTGAGTCTTGGTTCCTCTCAGTGTTTCTTCCTCTTTGCTCTTAGGGAGTTTTTCCTTTCCACTGTCTCCACTGGTGACGCTCATGGGGGCTCAGACCTGGATTTTTCTGTAAAGCTGCTTTGTGACAACACCTGTTGTAAAAAGCGCTACATAAATAAACTCTGACTTGACTTGACTTGTGCTCATCTTGCTCATGTCTGGTCAAATTTGGATGTATTCATTACTTTTTTATCAAAATGGTAGGATTCAGGTAGTATTTTAAATAAACACTATAGAATTTCATTGGCTTTGCCATGACAAGCTAGCAACCCCCTTTACTAGCGAGCCTTGAGAGCTTTAGCATTAGCATTAGCTAGAAAATCTGGGTGACCTGACATTTTTTAGGTACTTCTTCATCCTCACGCAGCAGCGCAGCAGATGGAAAAAGAAACCGTAACTGAGTATATGAATGTGCTGTTCAGCCCTGCAGTGGAAAACAGGCTGCTGGTCCAGGAGTGAGAGTCGGGGGGTTACTTTCAGTCTCAGTCTGCGGTGGTCCAGGAGTTTGTGTTACTGCAGTTCGGGCCGTGCCTCCACCTCCCCTCGCGAGGCAGTACGGGCACGGATGTACTCACTGGCCTGCAGGGGTCGCTGCTCACCCAAACGCCATCGACGCACTGCCAGGTACGAGTTCACTCCGTACACGCCCGTCACCAAAAACCCAAAAATCTGAGAACAAACAGAAAAACAGTGGATTAGTATTGACTATCAGTCTGAATCTCTGATATCAAAATAATTCTGTTGGATTCCTACAGAAATGATTCACCATGATTTTATTTTGGTGCTATTACGATACTGGGGAAAATATTTATATGCCTCCTGCTAGCTGCCCCCCCCCCACCCCAAAGCTATGAATTATTCAGCATCTACTACGTATCTACAATGAAACAGTCAGTAACTACTATAAATTACTGAGTATCCACTATGAATTATTCAGTATCTACTACAAGCTTTTCAGTATCTACTATGAAATATTCAGTATTCACTACAAATTATTCAGTATATACTATGAATTTTTCAGTATCTACTATAAACTTTTCAGTATCTATAAATTATTCAGTATCTACTATGGATTGTGAGGGTTCCCAAGGTCCCCCCTCCCCCCAGTCAGGCAGTGAGAACGCTGTGGATGTTTATGGGGGAAGTTCCTGCTAAGCACATGTGGACCATAAACCGCTAGAAGACACCCCCCCCCCATCCCCACCCCGACCATAACCCTGACTCAGTCTGTCTCTGTGCACAGCCACACATTCATATACACACAAACACACACACACACTCACATACACACACACACACACACACACACACACACACACAGTGGTGGGCGGCCTGCAGTCTGCTCCAACACAGCAACCCCCCCCGCCTCCAAAAGCCTCCACTGGGACCATGCACAGCTGCAGTGAGTGGTGGCTGCTGAGTTTGTAGGATAGTTTCTGTAACAGTGTGAATGACCATATAAACATTAACACAGCAGAGACAATATCCAGAAACCCGTCCACTCACACCCTCGCCTTCTACTGGATGAGCTCAGACTGTGATCCCACAGTAAAAACTATTAAAAAAAAACCCTTTTTAATGTTTTAATGTAAAATATGATGATTTTATGTGTGAACAGCTGTTCAAAGCTGTGTTTGCTGGTCATGTACTGGCTGCATTTTTGAGCTCAAAATAAGCTAAAATTGTCACTACCGAAACAGTCACTACTGAAACAGTCACTACTGAAACACTTAGTAAAGTTTGGTGTTATGATTGTTTTGGTAGTGATAAAATGAAATGTTTAATCATTAGTTTTAATAGAATAATCATAGTTATGGTTTAGAGTCACTCAGAGCAAAAGGATTTTAGTCTAAAGTCCAAAATCAGATAAAAGTCCCAAATGTGTTTCAGCTCTGACTCTGAACCAGTTCAGTAGAATCATCTGTACACAAATGGCATATTTCAATGTGTTTCCTGTCAAAGCAATTAGAAAACTGAATTCGTCAGTATCCACTATAAATTATTTAGTATCTACTATAAATTATTCAGAATCTACTATGAAATATTCAGTATCCACTGTGAATTATTCAGTATCCACTACGAATTATTCAGGATCTACTATGAATTAATCAGTATCCACTGTGAATTATTCAGTATCCACTGTGAATTATTCAGTTTCTGCTATGAATTATTCAGTATCTACTATGAAATATTCAGTATCCACTGTGAATTATTCAGTATCCACTACGAATTATTCAGGATCTACTATGAATTATTCAGTATCTACTATGAATTACTGAGTATCCACTATTGATTATTCAGTATCCACTATGAATAATTCAGTATCAATAAATTATTCAGTTTCAGTGTGTTTCCTGTCAACCGCCTGCAGTTCCGTCAAGGCGACCTGACATCCAATATCTGACACAGTCTGTTCACAAACTCATTATTCTCTGCTGAAATAACAGGTCAGTCGTGGTCATCAGGCTCACTGTGAGTAACTTCACCAAACACCATTTATTCACCATTTAAACACAGAGCAGGAATTAAACCACAGAGCGGTTATTTTTGGTGTTTTGCTGGGCAGCTGTGGCCGTCAGACTGAAGGCTCCGTCTCTGTGAGCTACAAGAATCTGTGTGTTGTTCATGTGATCGGCTGCTTCACAGCTCTTTAGAATGACGTCATTCATTTTAACTGTTTTACTGTTATGATTTATATTGTTTATATAAGATTTTAGTGATTGTTCTACTTTATTTAGGCTGTTCATTGATTTGCTGGATTTCTCCTCATGTGTGCTTCGTCCCGCTCCCACCTGCAGAGAGCTGGTTACCTGCTAGCTCCAGCGCACAACACAGAAAATTAGTCCCGCGCCGCAAGATATTGTAGCGGGTCCCGAGGGAATCCGCAGGAGTGCAGACCTCTACTAGCCAGTATTTCGCTATGCTGTACTGTTATATTGTTACACTGGCAATAAAATTGAAAGTTTAACTGAACTGAATTGTGTCTCAGCTGAGGAATAAGCTCTCTAGTAGACTTAGAGTTAGCTAAACTATTTGTTTCATAGCTGAAGTTATTAGCTAGTGAGCGAAGCCAAGGCAGCTAACTTGTTCAATATTCTTAACTTGGCTTGTAAACTGTGATGAAATTAATACTACACTTAAACAAAAATGAACAGATTTGGGACTAAAATTAGAATGACCCAGATATGTAGTGAAGGTTGATCACACAGCTAAAAGAGAACTTACAGAGAAGAGAACTGCTACTCTGTAGTATTTTCCGGGTTTCTCAAACACTAGAGGGCGCTCCCGGGTCCAAAACGAATGGGTTAATAAGGGTTTGAATAAAAACATAGTTTATAAATGCTTCAGCATTGTAATATAAAAGAACACAATAATTTCCTGAACACTGAACAGCATAAAACATTTTAACACTGCTGTTATATTTTTTAAGAGCTTTTAAACTCGAGTTATAGGAGTTTAAAACGGTGCCTCGTGTACATTCATGACATCTGTGAGCGTGAACAACCAATGAGCTGCTCTGCTCGCCAACCAATCAGCACTCAGTAGCAGTAATGTTAGTGTCCTGCTGCCCAAAACCCGTTTGTTGTAGAAAAAAGGAAACATACAGGTGAGTTTTCTCTGCTTTTTTAGTGAAATACATCCTTCTACTTTCTAAAATGAAAGGACCGTTCTGGGGAAGTGATTAGAAACTATTTTAACTTTTCGTTTTTAGTTGTGTAGTTCTATTCACCCATTCTTTGAGGACCTGCTCTGGCGTTCTGCTGTCATGTTTTTGATATAACAGGGGAAATAGGAAGAGGCCGGACTCCACTTAAACTGACTCTGTTGGCTACCTAATTGTTTAGCTGGCAGAAGATCTTAACAGGCACAAACTTACAGCTACACTGAAACTGATGCAGTGTCACAAAGTGGCCACACAGGGGCAGCACTGCACTGTCAGAACAGTGCCACATTATAACTGCACTGGGTCGAGATCCTAACAGCACTGTAACGGCTGCAGTCTGACTGTTTGTGTGTGTCTGTACTGAGTATCAGGGTTAGTAAAAGCTTATTTACCACAGCGGCGATCTCGGCTCCACTCTGGTGGTTTAGAGCTGCCAGAACCACCGAGGCCAGGAAGAAGAACACAGTGCTGGAGGCAGTATTTATCAGGTCCTGCATACACAAACAAACACACATGATGAACTCAGACACACTGATATGATGAACTCAGACACACTGATATATCATTATCTCAACTGGAGTCTAAGTTCAGACCCACCTGACTGATTCTGATATAAGGTCTCAGGCTTAAGTGCTTAAAGTCGGTTTCCAAGACTACAAAGAGTTGCTTGGAGTTATTTCAAAAGCATTTAAAGCCAGACAAAAAAGTACTAATACAAATGTAAAAATCTAAACATACATAATACTTCAATAAAAATTAGTGGAATAGTGGAGTAATAAATGTGAGATTTGAAGGTGAAATGTGAGCTGCGGCTGAAGACAGTAATAAGTGCAGTGCCTATAGGCTGCAGGCAGGGGGCACCAAAACACCAATATACACACTCAGGGCACACATTTAAATAAAGAATATAAACTTAAATCAGTTATATTAAATCATATGGCTATATCGCTGTTGTGGGAAGAAAACCTCCTATCTCCAAAATGGTAACTTTACAGGAGAAGGAAAAAACATACTTTACTTTTCATGCAAGTCAATGGAACCAGACATTTTTCCAAGTCATTTTGGGTCGTGTCTTTTAGTCCATTCATCATGACATTAACATACAACGTAAAGGGTAACATGTATTTTTAAATTATGTCAAAAACTGAAAATGTCAAAAATGGATATGAGGTTTTCTTGTGACAACAGCAGCATATATATTTATATACCAAAAAAAAAAAACGTTTGTTTTTTTAGTTTTCTGCATAATTTGAGCTCCACAGTCGTCTTTAACATTGTGTGGAACTTTCAGGATGATTGTACCAATAGAAATGCTCCAAAATTGCTTCAAATAAAACATATTCCCATTAATTTACATTGAAAATAAATAAATAAATAAATCAATAAATAAACAAATAAAGAGATAATATTTGAATAAATATTATACTCTGTTTATTTATTATATAATGTGCATATTTTGTGTAAAGTGCTTTACAGTAACAGCAGACAGACGTATAATCACAGTCTGTTGCACTGAGGACACAACAGTTCAGCTGAACGGTCACTGCAGTGTGACTGAGACACGGTCACTCACATGACTGAATACATGACCACAGTCATTTACCACATGACTCTCTCCCTCTTTCCCTCCCTTTCACTTTTCTCTCTCCATCTCTCCTGCTCTGTGTCTCTCTCTTTCTCTTCTTGGTCTCTTTTAGTCTTTTATTCTGTCTGTCTCTTTTGTCCCTATCCATTTCTCTCTCTTTTTAATGTTCCTCCTCTTGTTCTCTTTCTCTTTCACTCATTTCCATCACTCTTTTTCTCTCTCTGTTCTTTTATCTTTCTTTTTTCTTCATCTATATCTCACCTTTTCTTTCTCTCCGTCACTTTATTTTTTCTCTCTTTCTCCTCCTCCGTCTCTTTTTTCTTTCCTTTTTTATCTCTCCATCTATCTTTATTACCCCTACACTTCCTGTAGTGTATTACAGTCTGTCAGAGTGACTGTGTGGATCATATGAACATTATAGAGGCTTTTTAAATGAAACAGTAGAAGCCATATCGCCCCCTACACTTCCTGTAGTGTATTACAGTCTGTCAGAGTGACTGTGTGGATCATATGAACATTATAGAGGCTTTTTAAATGAAACAGTAGAAGCCATATCGCCCCCTACACTTCCTGTAGTGTATTACAGTCTGTCAGAGTGACTGTGTGGATCATATGAACATTATAGAGGCTTTTGTTTTTATACAAACTCTGCGTCGACTTTTGTCCACAGTTATGTTGACAGTTAATCAGATTAGCTGAATAATCTCTGATTCAGAAGCAGTGAAGTGAAAACCGCAGCAGCTGTGCTGGTTTCGGAGAGAAGCTCAGGGAGCCTCAGGTGGAGTTTTTGGAGAGCGTGTTTATGAGCTGTGGAATTTCTGAAGCCAGTGTTTTCTGCTGAGCAACAGGAAACCCACGGAGCCAGAGAATGTGGAATATAAGGAGAAAAAGCCTCTTTCCAACAGAGAGCAGGGGGAGAGTGAAGGATAAATGTTCCAGCTCTTCTTCAGCCTGGGTGGTAAAACAGAGTTAGCATGAGCCACGAGTTTTACTGGGTCAGACTTGGCAGGCTGAATCTCTACCACGCCGTGTGCTCTGGGCTAGGATGATTTCTTACCATGATTTTTACCATAATTATGCTGTCAGACAAAAATCATGATGTTTTTTGATCATCAGTTAAAACAAGTGAGGTAGGACAGTACAAATCAGCTTGATTTTAGCTTAATTTTAGAGAATACAAACTTTAAATAGTGCTTCAACACCGAAGAAACTCCTTTTCCTAGTGTTTTTATCAACGATAAATTCACACAGGATTAATATAGTCTGAGATTACTTCTAGAGTTTGTTTTATAGCGAATTAATATAATCTGGGATTATTTCTAGAGTTGGTTTTATAGCACATAATCACTATAACCTGGGAATATTTCTAGAGTTCATTTTATAGCACAAAATTAATATAATCTGAAAGTATTTTTAGAATTCATTTTACAGCACATGATTAATATAATCTGAGTTTATTTTTAGATTTAGTTTATAGCACAGGATTAATATAATCTGAGTTTATTTCTAGATTTGGTTTTATAGCACAAGATTGATATAATCAGAGATTATTTCTAGAGTTCATTTTATTGCACAGAATTAATATGATCTGAGATTACTTCTAGAGTTTGTTTTATAGCACAGAATTAATATAATCTGGGATTATTTCAAGAGTTTGTTTTATAGCACAGGATTAATATAACCTGGGAATATTTCTAGAGTTCATTTTATAGCACAAAATTAATATGATCTGAAAGTATTTTTAGAATTCATTTTACAGCACAGGATTAATATAATCTGAGTTTATTTTTAGATTTAGTTTATAGCACAGGATTAATATAATCTGAGTTTATTTTTAGATTTAGTTTATAGCACAGGATTAATATAATCTGAGTTTATTTTTAGATTTAGTTTACAGCACAGGATTAATATAATCTGACACTACTTCTTTGACTGGTTCACACAGGATAAGAAGTCTCAATATAAATGACAGAGATGGGACCAAACCACCTTTACTCCAAAACAATCAAAAACAAGTAAAAACGTTTCATTAGCTGACGTTCGGTTTACCCTACACATCTGTCTTAATGTCTTATATAAACGCACTGTGTCTTTAACTGGGAATTCACAGCCAGCAGCAAACATCACTGAATAACATCAAACTTTTTAAGACAGCTTTTTGAGTTAACTCAGCTGGAGGGCGCTGGTGAACCCCTATAACCTCATGTTAACTCAGAAAAGCTGTGAAGTAAGTAAAATTTAAAGTTGACCCAATTTTTCTTTTCCTTGCACTCTCACTCTCTTTTTTCTTTTTACAGTGGATCAAACTAGGAGTGGGCAATATAACAATATTTTATCATTAGTGTGATAAATGATGTCACAGTACACTTTTCTTCTTAAAGGACACCGACTAACTACATGTTTCAGTACAGAGTGAGCAGAATTAGGCCTGTTTAACTGTACTTAGTTCAGTCTGTATAACATTAAATAAAAATCACTGTAATGTATTATTATTTTAGTATTTTTATATCTAACATTGCAGATTCTATTTTGTCTGTTCCAACTTATAAAATCTCAGAAAAACTAAATAAGTAGATAAGGCTAAAAAACTAGATAAGGCCAGAACTTAGACGGCTGTAAACACTGCATTTTAAGCAGCTACAGTGTGTGTGTGTGTGTGTGTGTGTGTGTGTGTGTGTGTGTGTGTGTGTGTGTGTTTTCATTTGTCTTTGTTTGTGATGAAGGACAACAGAAGGGACAGTGCACTGTTTTCTGTCCTCATTCTTTCTAGAACAGAGAGACAGTCACAGCCTGGTACCACAGAGAGAGAGAGAGAGAGAGAGAGAGAGAGAGAGAGAGAGAGAGAGAGAGATGTTATGTGGCACTGAAATCTGGGAGATGCTGTAAATTCTGGTACCACCTGAACCAGTCAGATCCAGACTCCTTCACTACAGAGTCTTCATCAGTAACAAAACAAACTCAAACCACCCACTAAACCAGCCACGAACAAGAACTCAGAGGGGAGCTCAACAGCTCGGCGCTCCACACTGAGAGAGAATAAAGACAATAACAAAACAGATTACAGCTTCAGATTTCTGGAAAAAACAAATTACACACCAAAATTAACCCAAATGTTCTGAAATATTTAATAATTATCAGATTAAAAGTAAAGATGACAAACAAAGGCAAATGCTAACAACATTCAGAATGAGTGACCATAAACTGGCCATTAAAATAGGAAGTCACAGAGAAGCAGGATGGACAGAGAGGACAGGATCTGCACCAACTGTCCATCAAGAGAGACAGAAACTGAGACCCTGTTTGCACCTGTTCAATTCATCTCTTCAGTATTAAGATTATATCTGGATGAGGCTCCTCCCAGTACAACCAAAACCCCTCCCAGTACAACCAAACCCCCTCCCAGTACAACCGAAACCCCTCCCAATACAACCGAAACTCCTCCCAGTACAACTGAAACTCCTCCCAGTACAAACGAAACCCCTCCCAGTACAACTGAAACTCCTCCCAGTACAAACGAAACCCCTCTCGGCACAACTGAAACTCCTCCCAGTACAACCTAAACCCCTCCCAGTACAACCGAAACTCCTACCAGTACAAAAAAAACTCTTCCCAGTACAACCGAAACTTCTCCAGTACAACCATAACTCCTCCCAGTACAACCGAAACCCCTCCCAGTACAACTGAAACCCCTCCCAGTACAACTGAATCTCCTCCAGTACAACCAAAACCCCTCCCGATGCAGGTTGTCACTGGGCTCGTGATCCGTGTCTGTGAGGGAGATAATCATGGAGGACCCTCCTGGTTGGGGGCGAAAAGAAATGCATAACAGCAACATGGACAGACACGACTGTACAGAACACACTGCAGACAAAGAGGCTGAACAGATAAACAGTTGGTAATTGGTTGCTGCGTATTGAGCTGATTTTCTGTCCCACAGCAATCTGATTTCAGTCTGACTAACCGGAGACGCATTTGACCACCAAGTATAAATACATGAGGCTAAAATCTTATCAGGATACACTCCAGATACCAGACATGAAGTGAGCCGGTATAAAAAGGGTCTGAGAAAGAATCCCCACCTTCTCCTCACTGACCGGTACTGAAAATTAAGGTATTACTGTAGAGACAACAGATTTAGCAGGACAGTTTATTCAAAACCGCCATAAGATCGAAAATAAAACATGTAACACAGCATATCTGCAGTTACGGAATCTGTGTTTCTGATTCCTGATGCTCAGATGTGCTTCGTAATTTTTTAAGTTTACCTTATTGTTTACTTTATTTTTTTTTATTTTATTACTATTATATTATTATTATTATTATTATTATTATAATGTCCATACTCATTTTACGTTTATATATAATCATACATATACTTAATCTTTATAGCTTTGTTTTAATTATTTATCTTTATGAACTTGCGAAAGAATTTCTTCACTTATATATTTATTATAACTCGGTTTAACATGTATTGTACAGTTTTGGTAACATAGGTCTCATATCCTGTCATACCAATAAAGCATATGAGATTTGATTACAGAGAGAGAGAGAGAGAGAGAGAGAGAGAGAGAGACAGAACAGAGAGAGAGACCAAATGTTCCCTGACAAAATTAGTCTAATTAATTTCAGCTAAATCATTAAAAAATTATTGACCCATTAACATTTTTAGGTACATTTTTTTTCTTAATCTCAATAACTGACACAATAGACTATATATTGAAAATTGAACTTTGCTTTTTTACCAATTAGCTACTCGTGCTAAAGCTGTGTTCACATTTTGCCATTGAAAAAAGTGTCTTTGCACGACAGACAGGGTCATGCAGCCGTGTTTCCATGGTGACAGCATCCACCAATAACCTGTGATGGTCTAAGGAGAGCTCGGCCTGCCTGTTTTATTTATTTAGGGTGGAAAAAAGTCACGAGGATGCAGAAACTCAGCGCTTTGGCCCACGACAACCATACATATGTTAATATGTTCATCTTTTTTTTTTCCATATTCACTGGAACTTTTTTTAAACAATCAGGAATAAGCCCCCCTGCCCCCCACCCGGACCCCCAGCTAAGTCCCTGAGTTGGACTCGACTCTGGATTTTGGATCTCCTAAACTGCCTCTGTAAGGAAAATAAGTGTTTCCGCTCGGGCCTGCCAGAGATACCATCAGAGCGGAGTTGGAGAGGGTTTCTTCTGAAAGCTCATTCGCTAACTGGAAAAACAAACCCTCCTCTGGGACGCCGGCCACAATTACAACACACAGCTCTACGAGGGGAATTCTGGCATCAAAGCTTCAAAAAAGGCACGACAGTTTACCCTCACTGCTGAGTCACACAAAACCCCCCAGCCGGCCTGGCAGGGGTTTGAGGAGCTGTTAGGGTTTGAGGAGACGGTGAGGTTTGAGGAGCTGGTGAGCTTTGAGGAGCTGGTGATGTTTGAGGAACTGGTGGGAATTGAGGAGCTGGTCTGTTTGAGGAGTTGGTGACCTGAGGAGCTAGTGAGGTTTGAGGAGCTGATGAGGTTTGAGAAGCTGGTGAGGTTTTAAGAGCTGGTAGGGTTTAAGGAGCTGGTGAGGTTTGAGGAGCTGATGAGGTTTGAGAAGCTGGTGAGGTTTTAAGAGCTGGTAGGGTTTAAGGAGCTGGTGAGGTTTGAGGAGCTGGTATGGTTTGAGAAGCTGGTGAGGTTTTAAGAGCTGGTAGGATTTGAGGAGCTGGTGAGGTTTGAGGAGCTGGTGAGGTTTTAAGAGCTGGTAGGATTTGAGGAGCTGGTGAGGTTTGAGGAGCTGGTGAGGTTTGAGGAGCTGGTATGGTTTGAGAAGCTGGTGGGCTTTTAAGAACAGGTAGGGTTTGAGGAGCTGGTGAGGTTTGAGGAGCTGGTGAGGTTTTAAGAGCTGGTAGGGTTTGAGGAGCTGGTGAGGTTTGAGAAGCTGGTGAGGTTTTAAGAGCTGGTAGGGTTTAAGGAGCTGGTGAGGTTTGAGGAGCTGGTATGGTTTGAGAAGCTGGTGGGGTTTTAAGAACAGGTAGGGTTTGAGGAGCTGGTGAGGTTTTAAGAGCTGGTAGGGTTTAAGGAGCTGGTGAGCTGAGGAGCTGGTATGGTTTGAGAAGCTGGTGGGGTTTTAAGAACAGGTAGGGTTTGAGGAGCTGGTGAGGTTTGAGGAGCTGGTGAGGTTTGAGAAGTTGGTGGGGTTTTAAGAGCAGGAAGGGTTTGAGGAGCTGGTGAGGTTTGAGAAACTGGTGGGGTTTTAAGAGCAGGAAGGGTTTGAGGAGCTGGTGAGGTTTGAGAAACTGGTGGGGTTTTAAGAGCAGGAAGGGTTTGAGGAGCTGGTGAGGTTTGAGGAGTTGGTGAGATTCGAGGAGCTAGTAAGGACTGAGGATCTGGTAGGAATCGAGGAGCTGGTGAGGTTTGAGAAGTTGGTGGGGTTTTAAGAGCAGGAAGGGTTTGAGGAGCTGGTGAGGTTTGAGAAACTGGTGGGGTTTTAAGAGCAGGAAGGGTTTGAGGAGCTGGTGAGGTTTGAGAAACTGGTGGGGTTTTAAGAGCAGGAAGGGTTTGAGGAGCTGGTGAGGTTTGAGGAGTTGGTGAGATTCGAGGAGCTAGTAAGGACTGAGGATCTGGTTGGAATCGAGGAGCTGGTGAAAAGGTCTACACAACTACACAAGCTGGTGGGATTAGATGAAGCTGGTGGAGTTATTTACCTCAACCCAGAACAATCAGTTCACACTGTGTTTCTAACTTCGTTGTGAAATCAAAATGTGGAAAATGATCACAGCTTAAATAATTGCGGTCATCTCGAATAACTGCAATTAGGCGATTATGTAATAATTATGACAGACCGACATTCAGCTAAGTCGCTCTCTTTAGCTTATAATAACAGTGGGAGATCAGCAGTGTGGAGAATTTATTCTTAAATTCTAGGCTGAAAATCACTGGTTTTTAACACTGTGTGCTTCTGGAATCGCTTGATAATGTATTAAGATTAATACTAAGTGACCCTTATTAGTCCCACAATGGGGAAATTTCACCTTCGTGCAGTGAAACACCACATACCACATAATGAACACACACACTAGGGGGCAGTGAGCACACTTGCCCGGAGTGGTGGGCAGCCCCATTCACGGCGACTGGGGAGCAGTTGGGGGTTAGGTGTCTTGCTCAAGGGCACCTCAGTCATGTACTGTCAGCTCAGGGGATCTAACCGGGCGACCTTCCGGTCACAAGGCTGGTTCCCTAACCTCCAGCCCATGACATGCGCCCCCTTGTGGATGTAGAAGGCATAACAGTGACTTGGATATCTGCCGCTTGCTGCCATTAATTATCCACTTACTAAAAAAATGCATACAAATAAACAAGAGGATAATCGAAATTTAATTACCGACCCCATCTGACAGCCCTAATATAAAGCACTGTAATTGAGAGACTGATAGTTTGTTAATATCGTGCAGCCCTAATTATGTTATTAATACACTGATGTCAGTATAAATGTGATTGTCAGAGGTGAACAGTCTTTGTGCAGCCAGTGACGGTCAAATAAAACCCTGTTCCCTAAAAACAGGGCACAGTTCTGTGAAAACAGGCTGAACAGGAGCAGACTGGCTGCATGTTTAGGGTTAAGCATGCGTTCCTGTGTTGTATAAACTGCAGTGTGATAGTTATGGTTGGACTGGAACTGCCCTGCTCCCACCAGCTCTCTGCTCTGGTTGGTATGCAGAGCTCTCACAATACAGATCAAGCTTTTCCATCTACAACCAGTTACAAATGGTTCTGCAGCAAAACCCAGCAGCACTGAGGTCTCTTCATGTTTTCTAGAGTGTCGTTGTCACTCATTTGTCAAAATTCCTCCATAATTCAGTGTGTGAGATGTAAACAGAGTGATTCAGAGTGGTTTGGTGTGAAATGGTTCAGATGTCTTTACAGTGGTGGTGATAGGAACCAGGGGTCGCCATGACTACAACACAAATATAGCACTTTATCTACTATCCAGAACCACCAGTGAACCTACACGAGTCTGAGTTTTATATGGAATGTTGATGATGGAAAATAGTGGAAAATCTGAAATAATAAGTTTTCTTTGGGGACTATTTTGCATCTTCAAGCGTTCTTCAGTAAAGACAACGGTTCTATATAGAACCATGAACACTCAAAGAACCACTTGCATGCTTAAAGCGTTCTTCACATCATTAAATGGTACTTCAGGTGTTGTATGTGGTTCTATACAGAACTTTTTTGAAAAGGGGTTCTATATAACACCTAAAAGGATTGTTCTATTGTATACAAGCTTGACAACATAACAACAGCAGAACCCTTTCTGAGGCTATACAGAACCCTGTTCAAAAAGGTTCTATGTAGAACCACATTCAACGCCACTTAAAGAATTTAATGATGCAAAGAACCCTTTAAGCATGCAAATGGTTCTTTGAGTGCTAATGGTTCTATATAGAACCACTGTCTTTACTAAAGAACCCTTGAAGAACCATCTTTTTTTGGCTTCTACTGCTCTATAATGTTCATATGATCCACACAGTCATTCTGACAGACTGTAATACACTACAGGAAGTGTAGGGGGCGATATGGCTTCTACTGTTTCATTTAAAAAGCCTCTATAATGTTCATATGATCCACACAGTCACTCTGACAGACTGTAATACACTACAGGAAGTGTAGGGGGCGATATGGCTTCTACTGTTTCATTTAAAAAGTGCTCTATAATGTTTTATCTGTTGAACTCGGTTAGGGTTAGGGTTGGTGTATCTATACATTGTACATACCGTTAGACTCCAGTTGACCTGCGGCACTTTGGTGTGCAGGTTTAGGCTGAAGATGAGGAGTAAAACTCCCGTAACGACGAAGGCACTGCAGCTCACAAACTCAAACAGGTAAACTCCCGCACACGGAGAACACATCATCACCGTCTCGATACAGATAAAGCCGATCAGAGACAGGACCTGAGAGAGAGAGAGAGAGAGAGAGAGAGAGAGAAAAAGTTAAAAAATGCACACAGGCTTTTATTTTGTAAAATAAACTAAGACAAATATTACAAACAATTGAGAGAAAAAAAAAGAATGATTAGGCCTGATATAAAATGATATAAAATAAACACATAAATCGTGGGAGCGTTATTTCCCTAAACAGTCAGTTTATGTTGTAGTTTATTTAATAGAAAGGATATCAATTGTTATTGCTAACATCTGTATTTTTACAGTTTTTCACTGTAGATTAAAAAAAGAATTTTTAAATATATCAATATCAGTATCGGTATTTGGATATTATGCTTTGTATTACTTGATATAAGATAGTAAAGGAAGTTACTGATGTTGCCCATCCACAATTAGTGGGTCATACATACTTTTGTAGCTAAACGTACCAAAAAGAAACGTATCGCTGCTGTCGGAAGAAAACCTCCTATCTCCAAAATGGTAACTTAACAGGAGAAGGAAAAAACATGCTTTTCTTTTAATGTAAGTCAATGGAACCAGACTTTTTTCCAAGTCATTTTGGGCCGTTTCTTTTAGTCCATTTATCATGAAATTTACACACAATGTAAAGGACAACAGGTATTTTCAAATTATGTCAAAAACTGAAAAACGTAAAAAATGGAGATACAAGGTTTTCTTGTGACAACAACGTTACATAAAGTGTATTTGATACATTGTAATTCCTCAATACTGGTTTTGTAATTTGTTTAATTTTTCTATGTTCACTTTTGCAAAGTTAGTGTTGCTGCCAAACATTTGCTCTGCAGTGAACAAATCCGAGCGTCCACCGCAGAACCTGAACATTCTTTTGTGGTCTTCGGCTCCTGTTTCTCTCCGGTCCCGTCCCTGAAGTTCTCTCAGGTTTTAGCGCGCAGCAGTTGCTCCTCCAGAGCCGATGCATTTTCCACATGCCTCTGAGAGGGCCGCTGTGTTTTTTTGGAGTCGTGCAGGGTTCAGCCGTGTTTTCCTGCCTCGTTCTCCAGCCGACCGCAGCGGGGGAAGAATCCTGAGGCTAAAGTGCTTTTGCTATTTAGGTGTTACGCTGCCTCGGCTCTGCGGAGCGAAAAACCTCAGACAGATTACAGGTTGGAGCGCTCGGAGACAGAACCGCCGCCACAGAACATTCCAGGAGCCGGAGCCTTCTGAGCCGGCACGCACCGGAGAGTCAGGAGAACTTCATCATTACGTCTAGTAATAATCATATTTAAATCATAACTACTGTTCCTGGCTTCCATTCCCATAACAACAACAACAATAACAGTAATCATAATAGTTGACCATGATGTTAATTAGCTGAGCTCATTTGCTAACATTCTGTATTTTTACTGGCTTGTAATCTGTGTGTATAATTGTAGGCATTAAAAGTGTTTAATTTGGCTCTAAATTTGTTTGCATTTAAAAGACACAGCCATCATTACACAGCCATACCCTCCTGTCATGTAACTGACCTCAAAACAATTCCAAAATGATTCTTTATGCAACGACTGATTATAGAATCTCAAATTTCACAACAGGTCAGTTCCAGTCACTGTAATATTATCTTAAAAACTATATATATTTATACACTGATCAGGCATAACATTCTGACCACCTCCTTGTTTCTACACTCATTGTCCATTTTATCAGCTCCACTTACTATATAGGTGCACTTTGTAGTTCTACAATTACAGACTGTAGTCCATCTGTTTCTCTGATACTTTGTTAGCCCCCTTTTACCCTGTTCTTTAGTGGTCAGGACCCCCCATGGACCCTCACAGAGCAGGTACTATTTGGGTGGTGGGTCATTCTCAGCACTGCAGTAACACTGATGTGGTGGTGGTGTGTTAGTGTGTGTTGTGCTGGTCTGAGTGGATCAGACAGCAGTGCTGCTGGAGTTGTTAAACACTGTGTCCACTCACTGTCCACTCTATTAGACACTCCTACCTTGTCAGTCCACCTTGTAGATGTAAAGTCAGAGACGACAGCTCATCTGCTGCTGCACAGTTTGTGCTGGTCATCCTCTAGTCCTTCATCAGTGGTCACACGACGCTGCCCACAGGACGCTGTTGGCTGGATATTTTTGGTTGGTGGACTATTCTCAGTCCAGCAGTGACACTGAGGTGTTTAAAAACTCCAGCAGCACTGCTGTGTCTGATCCACTCAGACCAGCACAACACACACTAACACACCACCACCATGTCAGTGTTACTGCAGGGCTGAGAATGATCCACCACCCAAGTTGTGAAATTTGAGATTCTATAATTAGTTGCTGCATAGCAAACACACAAGCTACAGAACACACAAGCTACAGTCTCTAACTCTACACCAGCAAGGGTTTCTAATAAAGTGGCCAGGATGCATATTATAGTACATCATTATAATAAGAAGCTGTAACAGAGTCTGGTGGAACTGGCCTGGATAACACACAGCTGTTCTAAATAAAGACTGTGGTGCATGTGCGAGTCCTCAGAAACGAAGGAGCGAGATAGAGAGACCGAGGAGCCGTGATCACAGAGCTGCTGATGGAATGTGAGAAAACATCCTGTCAGTTTATTCAAACCATCCACAACTTCAGCAATAAAAGCTTCTGCAGCTTCCTCCTCATCTGAGAGCAGATCAGAGGAGCCTCACACAAACACACATCTTTCCTTTCTTACAGATACGTTTGAGCTGATCACTAATTATATAGTCAATCACAGATAGTTTCCATATATCGCAACTGTCAAACAACTTGGTCGATTTAAGTGTCTGAAAAACAGGCCGGCTACAATCTACAAAATACGTCAATTTACCAGCAAATCTAATGAGTAACGTTATGCATGTTGTAATCAGTCCTGATATGTCTGGCTTTAAAACTTGTGTAGCAGTGCAAGGGAGATATGCCAACACCAAGAACTACCAAACCATACCAAAAACCACCAACCCATACTTAGAACTACCAAACCACACCAAGAACTACCAAACCATACCAAAAACCACCAACCCATACTTAGAACTACCAAACCACACTTAGAACTACCAAACCACACCGAGAACTACCAAACCATACCAAAAACCACCAACCCATACTTAGAACTACCAAACCACACTTAGAACTACCAAACCACACCAAGAACTACCAAACCATACCAAGAACTACCAAACCATACCAAAAACCACCAACCCATACTTAGAACTACCAAACCACACCGAGAACTACCAAACCATACCAAAAACCACCAACCCATACTTAGAACTACCAAACCACACCAAGAACCACCAAACCATACCAAAAACCACCAACCCATACCAAGAACTACCAAACCACACCAAGAACTACCAAACCATACCAAAAACCACCAACCCATACTTAGAACTACCAAACCACACTTAGAACTACCAAACCACACCAAGAACTACCAAACCATACCAAAAACCACCAACCCATACTTAGAACTACCAAACCACACCAAGAACTACCAAACCACACCAAGAACTACCAAACCATACCAAGAACTACCAAACCATACCAAAAACCACCAACCCATACTTAGAACTACCAAACCACACCGAGAACTACCAAACCATACCAAAAACCACCAACCCATACTTAGAACTACCAAACCACACCAAGAACCACCAAACCATACCAAAAACCACCAACCCATACTTAGAACTACCAAACCACACCAAGAACTACCAAACCATACCAAAAACCACCAACCCATACCTAGAACTACCAAGTCATACCAAGGACTATCAATCTCTACCAAAAACCTCCAAACCATATCAAGAACTGCCAAACCACACCAAGAACTACCAAACCACAACAAGAACTACCAAATCACACCAAGAACTACCAAACCATATCAAGAACTACCAAATCACACCAAGAACTGCCAAACCATACCAGGAACCACCAACCAACACCTTGGACTACGAAACCATACCAAAAAGTACCAAACCACACCAATCATTACCCACCATACCAAGAACTACCAATCTCTACCAAAAACCCCCCAAACCATGCCAAGAACCCCCAAACCATACCTAGAACTACCAAGTCATACCAAAAACTACCAAACCACACCAAGAACTACCAATCTCTACCAAAAACCTCCAAACCATGCCAAGAACTACCAAACCACACTAAAAACTGCCAAACCTCTTCAGCAACTACGAAACAGTACCAAAAACACCCAAATCATACCAAAACTACCTCATACACATTCAAAACTCTTCATTTTGTGGACATTTTATTGCAAAGAATAATCAAAAATGTGCTACAGATGTAAAGAAATATATGTAAGTTGTATTTGTTGACATTTGTTGTTCTACTTTGTGGTAAAAAATAAAGTTTATAGAGTTAAAATTCACCCCTCAACTTCAAATGCAAGTGTTGAATTCAGTGTCTATGGTGATCATCCATACACTACAGACACAGCACATGGAGATCAGGCTGAAAAAACTGGAGAATTAATTCAACTGTGTGTTATTTAATAAGGCAGATCTCATCAGTCGTATGAATGCACTGAGCTGCACATCGTCTCACTTTCCACAAAGAAACCTGCAGTGTGTGCAGTCGATATTCAGATGAAGACATGCAGAGGCTTACAAAGAACTAGTTTTGCAGCTTCACTGAAGGTTTGTTTAATGTTTAACGTTTAATGTCATAACATGATCATAAAACCACCAACATAATCACCGTGCACTGTTTCGCCTTTAAAGCAGAGCTCACCCCATATTGTAGCATTTCTGCATAATTCAGAGAGGTTTGGTGTGAAATGGTTCAGATGTCTTTACAGTGGTGGTGATAGGAACCAGGGGTCGCCATGACTACAACACAGATATAGACATTTTATTTACTATCCAGAACCACCAGTGAACCTACACGAGTCTTCTGAGTTTATATGGAATGTTGATGATGGAAAATAGTGGAAAATCTGAAATAATAAGTTTTCTTTGGGGACTATTTTGCCTCACAGCACCCTGCATATTATGTATCCCTCCACCATGAATGGAGTTTAAGTTCTCTAAACTATCATAAAACAGTGTCTCAGTCATCAGGCAGTGAATTCATAACCATTTCATGTAGTAACTTTCTGTGAGGGAGCTTTTAGAGGTGGACGTCTGGTTCCTATCACCACCACTGTGAACAGTTCTGACTGTAATTTTGAAAAGTCTCTGAAGTTTCCCTTGCAGTCCTATTAAAGAGTAACACTGTGGATTTGCTTCTGTGAGGCACTAAAAACAGACGGTGAGAATAAAAAGTGTCTGAAATGTAGCTCGAGTCAGATTTTGTTCAAGAGCTACGACAACATCAGCAGATTCACAGGGAGGATTCAAAAGGTTCTCCATGGCAACAAGCGCAGAATATGCAAATTACATATCAACATCTAACATTACATACAGGAAGGTTTGTATCTAATGATACTAACCACACAACCAAAACACACAAATCATTTCTGCTTTATTATGATGCCACTTTATAACAATATAACAAAACATTAGGTCACACAGAGGTCACTGATTAACCAGGGGGCGACGATGGCACCCCTTTCCACAAAATTTCACATTTCTGTCCTCTAAAAACGAAAAGCCGGTGGGCCAAGTGGTCACTCACCTAGGATATTTTTTTGCTTTGTCATTTTTAAAGGGCAGTTCCAACAATTTTTTAAAATTCCTGCATGATTAATTGATTAAGATATAAACAGAGTCATTCAGAGTGGTTTGGTGTAAAATGAGAAACTTACCGAGTCAGCACTGTTCACAGTGGTGGTGATAGGAACCAGACATCCACCTCTAAAAGCTCCCTCACAGAAAGTTCCTACATGAAATGGTTATGAATTCACTGCCTGATGACTGAGACACTGTTTTATGATAGTTTAGAGAACTTAAACTCCATTCATGGTGGAGGGATACATGCAGGGTGCTGTGAGGCAAAATAGTCCCCAAAGAAAACTTATTATTTCAGATTTCCACTATTTTCCATCATCAACATTCCATATAAACTCAGAAGACTCGTGTAGGTTCACTGGTGGTTCTGGATAGTAAATAAAATGTCTATATTTGTGTTGTAGTCATGGCGACCCCTGGTTCCTATCAGCACCACTGTAAAGACATCTGAACCATTTCACACCAAACCTCTCTGAATCTCTCTGATTACACCTCACACACTGAATTATGGGGGAATTTTGAAAAATGAGTGGAATTTCCCTTTAGCAAACTTGTTTGTTTAGACAGGACAAACTGCATCCAATCATATTTTGTCTGACTTTGTTAACTGTGACAGCTAATGTGGAGGTGCGGAGACTGTGGTGGTCCGCCTGCTCACAGATGCTGTTCTATTGGCTGATGTTTGCTAATATCACTGTATGAAACAATATCTTAAATAAAATAAGGTGTAAATCAGCTGGTGTTACTCTGCAGATCACATGATGTCAGGGCGGATCACCTCAGCAGGGGGACCACTGTGGCCACCAGAACAGCAACATTTTAAAGGCAAGAATTAAGCATTAAATAAAAACTATTATATTAAATGTTAATTACATGAACTGGAATAGAGCATTTCCTGAAGAAAACGCAGCGGTTGCGTAGTTTAAGCGATTTGAGAACAGTTGCTAAGGCGTTGCCAGGCGGTTACTATAGTGTTTAACATGATTGCTAGGATGTTGCTAAGTAGTTGCTGTTTTATTCCAGGTGGTTGCTATGGTATTTCCTGGAGGTTGCTAAGGTGTTGCTAGATGGTTGCCAAGATGTTGCTAGGCGGGTGTCATGGTGTACCAGTGGTTACTAAGGTGTAGCTAGGTGGTAACTAAATTTGTGATTTAAGGAAGACTGTACGAAAACTGTACATTGGATCAAAAAGCTGTACACAAGCACAAAATTCCCGATCAGACCAAACATTCCGGAGTTGGAATGCTGTCCATATTTAAAAAACTGCAGGAGTTAGCAGACAAAAATCCAGCAGAAAAATAAGAAAAAAAAAATCAATAAACAACAGTGTTGCACATTGCATTGCACAATCACTAATAATAATAATAATAATAATAATAATGATAATAATAATAATGTGCTGTTCGCTGGTACGGAGCGGTCAGGACTGACTTTTTTCTCCACTCTTTTGTCTTGTTACACAGCAGATGGTCAACACTGAGACCGGACTCCAAGTAGCCATTAACGCGAGCAGCTTGATGTTAATCCCTCAGCTGGAGGAGGAGGGGGGAGACGGAGGGGGGGAGATGGGGTTTCTGACACAATCATTACTTACACACTTGCTGAACACGGCCGGTCTGCGTCTGTGTGTCTGACACCTGCTGTCTGCAGGCTGAAGTCTGGCCTGTGACCTGCTGGACACGTTACCTCATCATCCCCCCAGAGACCCTCTCTGTTTCTCTCTGGCGCTGAACCGCTAAACTGCTCATTTTCACTTCATGTACGACCTACGTTCATCTGATTAGCACCGTCCGGTTTAGGGTGGTGGGTTAAGTACAGTCATATGCGAAAGTTTGGGCACCCGGTCAAATTCCACACTGTTGTTGATTTTCTGAGTCACACATCCTCTACAGAGACACACTACTGCACATTTTACTACACAGTTACTGTTTATTTACTGACTTTAACTCTAAAAATAAACATAAATTGTGGCATTTGCAAATGTTTCTATGGTATATTTTATTTAAGATGCTGATCCTGCAGCACTAATTCATGCATTGTCTGTCTGTTTTATATGTCAACAGTGATATGAAAACCTTAAAGTTCGGTCATTTTGGAGACGTTTTTATACAAATCACATGAAAAAAATGCTTTTGAAAACACAACATTTTTTATTTTTTATTTTAAATACACCTAAAATAGGTGTTTGATGTGTGTATACATGATTTCAAAGCGTACCGTTCACTCCCCAGTACATACAGTCCATATTTGAAAACTAAACCGCAGAAAGAGCCCGTTCGGAATTTATCATAGCTGTGATGTCACAGCCAAAAACGAACAGTTTGTATCATATTTCAGGTCGGACTGCTTTTTTAATGAGGCAGCCAATCAGAACAGAGCTCATTTACATATAACAGTCTTAAAGGTAGAGTAAAAAAGCAGCCTGTTTAATGTTAAGGGGATAAAGAGAGGTTGGAAAAATGAATTATGAATTTTTGGTATAGATGAACCTCAGGGGCACATGAGAAACATAGGATATGGGCTTTTTGTGTAAATGAATACCAAAAGGAGCTCATATCTATATAAATATTAGAATAACCTCACTCAGCTGGGTAACATGGTGATATGATATCATTACTGTGATAAATTACATCACAAAATTTGTTTCTGAGCTCCCTGCAGGCACTGTGAGTACTTGTGTAAACAACTGCATGCCTGATAAAGCACTGTCGAGTTAAAACCGCTTAGCAAGTAGCTGATTGGATGTCATTTCCATTATGATTTTATCTTATTTTTGGTTTAAAATTTCATTTTTTTTATTAGGTTGAATAAAAGTAAAAATTGCTGTACTTATAGTACATAATCTTTTAGCATTTTTAGATGTGTATCACGTCATTAACGTCAGATGTAACTCACTCACTCATGTTTAGCAGACTGAAGACTCTCCAAAAGGGGGTGCTGTTAGCACTATAATAGCCTCTGGTGCTTTATAAAGCAGTGCTGTATCAGTGTGTCCTTGATTTAAAATTAGGCACTGCTGTGTTGCTGGTGCACTGTGACGTGTATTGCGTATCGTGAAGAAGTACTGGAATAATACATTTCTGCCATACCACCCCTAAACCACGCCCCGCCCGCCTCTGTTCTGCTTCTGAAAGGTAAATGAACCGTCCAGGCTTTTTTCTCGAATAAACTGATTTACTCTGGAGGTTCCTGTACATTCTCCACCCTTAACGAGTTTCTGAGAGCAGCCAGAGAAGCACAACACAGAATACAGCATCCCTGCAGCACACACAGACACACACACACACAGACACACAGACACACACACACACACACACACACAGACACACACACACACAGACACACACACACACACACACACACACACACACAGACACACAGACACACACACACACACACACACAGACACACACACACACACACACGCTCTCACACAGAGAAGCATCTGGAAAACTCATTTAACTCCACACACATTAAACAGAGTTACTACAATAATATTTAACTTTCCCTTATTAAAACATTTATTATAAACGTCTTTGAATTCAAGGCCAATCTTGATACATGTGCACTGATACATTAGTCCGTTACACCATTAAAGCAATACACCATTACAACATTACACCACAACATCAAGCATACCACTGTGGTATTACACCATCACAGCCTTACAACATTACAGCACTACACCATTACAGCACTACAGTATTACACCATCACAGCACTACACCATTACAGCACTACAGTATTACACCATCACAGCACTACACCATTACAGCACTACAGTATTACACCATCACAGCACTACACCATTACAGCACTACAGTATTACACCATCACAGCACTACACCATTACAGCACTACAGTATTACACCATCACAGCACTACAACATTACAGCACTGCAGTATTACACCATCACAGCACTACACCATTACAGCAGTACAGTATTACACCATCACAGCACTACACCATTACAGCACTACAGTATTACACCATCACAGCATTACACCTTTACAGAACTGCCATAATAAACCATTACACAACATTACAGTCATTACTTGAGTACATTACAGTATTACTACATTACAACACTACACTACTACACCTTTACAGTACTACACCATTACAGCACTACAGTATTACAGAATCACAGCACTACAACATTAAAGCACTGCAGTATTACACCATCACAGCACTACACCTTTACAGAACTGCCATAATAAACCATTACACAACATTACAGTCATTACTTGAGTACATTACAGTATTACTACATTACAACACTACACTACTACACCTTTACAGTACTACACCATTACAGCACTACAGTATTACAGAATCACAGCACTACACCTTTACAGAACTGCCATAATAAACCATTACACAACATTACAGTCATTACTTGAGTACATTACAGTATTACTACATTACAACACTACACTACTACACCTTTACAGTACTACACCATTACAGCACTACAGTATTACACCATCACAGCACTACACCATTACAGCACTGCAATATTACACCATCACAGCACTACAACATTACACACTACAGTATTACACCATCACAGCACTACAACATTACAGCACTGCAGTATTACACCATCACAGCACTCCATTACAGCACTGCAATATTACACCATCACAGCACTACAACATTACAGCACTGCAGTATTACACCATCACAGCACTACACCATTACAGCACTACAGTATTACACCATCACAGCACTACAACATTACAGCACTGCAGTATTACACCATCACAGCACTACAACATTACAGCACTACAGTATTACACCATCACAGCACTACAACATTACAGCACTACAGTATTACACCATCACAGCACTACAACATTATAGCACTACAGTATTACACCATCACAGCACTACAACATTACAGCACTGCAGTATTACACCATCACTGCACTACAACAGTGCAGCACTGCGGTATTACACCATCACAGCACTACAACATTACAGCACTGCAGTATTACACCATCACAGCACTACAACATTACAGCACTGCAGTATTACACCATCACAGCACTACAATAGTGCAGCACTGCAGTATTACAAAATCACAGCATTACAACATTACAGCACTGCAGTATTACACCATCACAGCACTACAACATTATAGCACTACAGTATTACACCATCACAGCACTACAACATTACAGCACTGCAGTATTACACCATCACAGCACTACAACATTACAGCCCTGCAGTATTACACCATCACAGCACTACAACATTACAGCACTGCAGTATTACACCATCACAGCACTACAACAGTGCAGCACTGCAGTATTACACCATCACAGCACTACAACATTACAGCACTGCAGTATTACACCATCACAGCACTACAATAGTGCAGCACTGCAGTATTACACCATCACAGCATTACAACATTACAGCACTGCAGTATTACACCATCACAGCACTACAACATTATAGCACTACAGTATTACACCATCACAGCACTACAACATTACAGCACTGCAGTATTACACCATCACAGCATTACAACATTACAGCACTGCAGTATTACACCATCACAGCACTACAACATTATAGCACTACAGTATTACACCATCACAGCATTACAACATTACAGCACTGCAGTATTACACCATCACAGCACTACAACATTACAGCACTGCACCTAGCTAACTGTTGTCACTCAGACATTCACACACTCACTCACTCAGCCACTCACTCAGTCAGCCACTCACTCAATTACTCAGTTACTCAATCACTCAGTCAGTCAGTCAGTCAGTCTTTTACTCACTCAGTGGAAATCCTACTCAAACAGAAAGCCTGGCTGAAGCAGGATGGGGCAGCAGGGTGGGGAGTCTGCCCCGTGGGTAACTGAAAGTCAGTCTGGTGACCAGACCAGTTTGGCAACAGAGGGAAAAAAAGCAGCAGATGGGCGTGTTGTGGTTTACACACTTACAGGGAGTTAAAGAACAGCGAGGAAACCTCCTCACGCAGGAGACTTAAAACTGCCTGATCAAAAACACTGCAGGAGTTTAAACGTCCTGGATAATACGACAAAACTTATCATTATAGTGATAAATTATATGAAATTGTCACATATTATACTGTGGATGCTGTCAGTACTTCTACAACACTGAGCAACTGCGCGTCCTGTTCAGTGCAGTGCAGCATGTAAAACATTGAATAAAAACAATGTACACTCATAGTATTCAATAGTATTATAATGTGGAACTACTGGTTCTATTTTCATCTGTTCCAACTTAAATTAAACTTCAGAGAAACGAATTATTGTGACATTTTCCACTGGTGAAAATGCTTCTATTTTGTATTCCTTTCTAATTTAGTACAAAACTGCTAAATGATATCATCAGCATAACAATTTGAGTGAAAAATAGAATTGTTTACATTTTAACATGTAACAATTTTAATTTAATAATCTGAATTGATAGCATTTCGATAACATTACAATCGTGCTGCCACCATTTTGGTAGCAACATCAAGTTCACTCAGCAGTGCTGTGGCTGTTTGTAATGAGATAAAGCAATAACTGATGGATCACTTTTTTAAAGCATATTAACTGATATATTTGAGTGCACTGTCTTGATTTTATTTGATTTGTTGTTGTAGTGATAGCAAACGAAAGCTGAAATCTAAACGGCTCAGATTTTCCGCTGTGTTACTAGCACCCCATCCTAAACCTCATACTAGCTCACTAAATAGTGTGTGAAAATAGTGCATATCTCATTAGAAGTGCACTCATTAGTGCAGTAGGTGAAGTACGGAAGTGTGTGGTTTGGGACGCGGCGTTAGATCAGCCAGTGAGCTGCATTCAACAGCTGCTCTGCTGTGCTGCTCGTTAGCTGCTCATTAAACCCCTCCAAGAGGAAGTTTGAGAGGTTTGTTGATTGAGAAGCGTTTATTGAGGTAAATTAATCATTTATTGGGGTAAACTTATGTATTTATTGCGGTAAATTGATGCGTTTATTTAGTTAAGCTGATGTTGCTTCCTATTCACCAACTTTCATAACTCATTCTACGTTTAAGGCGCCTCAGTGTAACTGCAGCAAATTCAAATGAGAAGCTGGTGAATCAGAAGCTTCAGCTTTATTTCTGTGTATTTCTGTTTATTATTTAAGAGTTTTGGCAGTTTTGGTGCCACTTTTATTAGTTTTTATAAAATACCCCACACTGGAATGTTCTGAACTCTGGAGATGTGCAGGTCATACGGATCCACCAATCGGCTGATCACTCCTCGTAGTATTTTCTGCGGACTCATCTAAAGCGTCCACATATCTGTTCATGTTTTTGTGGTCATTCTGGTCTGTTTTGTTGGTGTTTATCCTCCTGCAGGGCTGTATCTGCAGTATGACGAGACAAGCTCATCATCATCATCGTTACAGCTCACCTACCAACATGGAGACACAGAAAAAATGTATGTACATAGTTTTTTGTTCTATGTGGCTGTATTGTTGACTGACTGGCTACATTTAGGGTAAGTTGGGGGGGGATTAGACTTTCTGTCAAAGTACCACTTAAATTCATACAGTACATTTTAACCATACTGTATGGATTAATGGATTATGGATTTCAGCCACGCCGTCGTCATAAACCTCACAGTTACTGACAGACTGAGACGGCTAATGCTAACAGAACTCTCAGTGAAAGTTTGTATTCTAAACACAGTTTCACCAAATCAGTAATCAAACAGTAACTGCAGATTAGCCTTTATCCCTAGCAGGATGATTTCTGGACATAACGAGGGTCAGTCAGCGTTAGCAGCAGGTCTGCAGATGGACAGCGGAAGCTCCACTTCACACAGATCACACAGAAAAACTCTGCTCTCCGGCTCAGAGAGGTTGTGGTAAATCATCCACCAGCGGCTGCTGAGGCTCAACACAGGAAACATGAAGCCATAAATAAATAACTACAAAAACATTCACACAACTGTGGGCGCGCCAGCCTGCGCCGCTCACCAAACAGCACACAAAACAGCAGCGCTAACAACAGCATGACGTCGTTTTATTATCATAAATTAATTCTGACTCGAAGCTCACTGAGACGAGTGGAGAGACAGTGTGGAAAGTGCTGATTCTGAACTTTTAATCTGTCCCACATTCGTGTCTGTGAGTAGAAGAGAAGGCATTTCATTATGATCTGAATTTGACAATGACAGTATGTAATTCATTATTAGGGCTGGGACCAGTTACTGACTTATTAATACCAGCCATGAAATGTAAAAGCATTCTGCACTTTGGTTCTCCTTATTTTCACACGGCAGTGAGTGAATGTCACTCCACAGAGACGACAACAGAAAATGTATTTTTCATGCTTAATAAAGTTTACTGCAGTGGCCTCCAGCTCTGGTCCTGGAGATCCACCTTCCTGCAGAGTTTAGTACCAACTTGGTTCCAATAAGATGCCCCGCCCCCTTACTTAACTCTAACCTTACGTTCATACCGGCAGCAAATTTTTGCCTCGTCACCCAAAACGCTGGTCGCTCATCGCCTGTGGGCGTTCTGAGCTCGAGCGGACTGTTGGTTGCAATGGTTTCACTGATGCCAAACACAAATCAGAGGCGTAGGCGCTAGATATAAAATCGCTGGTATGAAAACGCTTGTGTGGTTATTCTTATTTAATCCCTGTGTCTGTGCAGTCAGTATGTGAGGAAAACAGTATTTGGTCTTTTTACTGCCTATTTGTGACAAACACACCGCTGCCATTATTCCACCTGTAGTAGGAACCATTCTCTAGGAACCAAAAATGGAGCGCACCGTTTCAAAGTGGTGGAGATAAAGCGTGTACTACGCTGCTCAATGCTCAATTCCTATTGGTAATCGCCACATTGTTTCGCTCCTTATTTGCATGAAGTAAAACTCCGCACAACTTTGTCGCATCACTGACTCCGCCCACTTCGCATCGCCAAGGTTTTTGCCGCCTTCTGTCGCCAGAAATCGCCAGCTCTTATTGAAAATGAATGACCTCCGGCTGCTTTGTCGCATCGCTGCCAGTGTGAATGCAGGGTAATACAGCTGATCCAGCCAATCAGGGACTTGGGAAGAGGTTATTTAGCTGGAGCAGGTGTGGCAGAGTGTGGTTGGACCAAACTCGTCAAACGGATATTTACAGATTTAACGCACCGCAAACTTCACATCAGGTCCAATGCATTTTTTCACACAAGAGGACACAAGAAGGCTGTAAGGTGGTATAATGTGTTTTAAAACAGTTCCATAATTGTCTCGTTTATTTTGTTTGTTTTATTACATTTGTCTTCATACTTGAATACCTGAATAATACAAACCTCAACACAAAGAAAATTGGGACAGTGTGTGAAAAGCCAACAACAACAGAAAGCAGTGATCTGTATATTCCATTTTACCTGTATTACATAGAAAACATGATATTTGATCTTTTTCTACATGAACTTTGCTGTTTTTTTGTAAATATTTGCACATTCCAAAAAATGTTTACCTCTGAGTTAACATCAGCTTTTAGCAACGCTTAATGATCGTTTGGGGACTGAAGATAAAAACTGATCCAGCTTTGAAAGTGAAAGTTTTTGCCATTCTTCTGTATTACAAGTCTTCAGCTGCACAACCGTATGTGCAAAAAAATTAAGTTGATAAAACATAAACATCTTTTTATTTTAAAAACAGGTCAAAGTAGATCAACAAATCAAGAGTTTCTGTTTCTTTATTTGCATTCCACCTAATATCCTAATTTTTTGAAACTGGGTTTGTACATAGAAATTAGGGTTTAAACTCATTTATCTTGACCTGGCAGTCTGGCACGCCTCCACACAGGCTGTGTCTCAACCGCACACTACTGTACTACACACTGTGCTGAAAACAGTAAAGGCGTCAGTGGTGGTGCACTAATGTGACGAGCTATTTAGAGCAGTATTTGCGGTTTGAGACGCAGCCGCACATCTGAATATATCTTTAATGGATGGAATGCATTAAGAGTGAGACTCAACCAGACAATTTAACGTCCAGTCGAGCAAACCAACCGGACAACGGAGCTCAAAACCTGACCTGGCGACTCTGAGTGTGACTGCAGCCCGACAGTCAAAGGATTCATAGATTACGGAGCTGATCGTGAGCAGCAGCTCTACTTAACAGCACCGGAGAGGCTTCAGCGCCAACACACACCGACTCACTCTGACTCTATTCATACCTTATCATTTGTTTCAGTGCCGTATCAGAGACACCAGGCGGCTCAGAGTGACGATATCTGACCTTCCACTAACGCGCTAATGCAAATATCTCAGCTGTGCGATAAGACGTGGTGGCGGCACACAGAGAGTTTAAACACGTTCAGCAGCTCAGACACGGCACAGCGCGGCTCACTCAGCTGTTTAAATGCAGAAGCTGGTCTTAGATCTGTTCTCCAGCGTTTTAACGAAGGATATCCACCTTCTTGTTCCACAAACAATCTCTTAATCATTGAATTCAGGTGTTTCATTCAGTCTCATTACCACAGGTGAATGAAATCAAGCACCTAGCCATGCAGTCTGCCTTTACAAACATTGGTAAATGAGTGGGTTGCTCTAAAGAGCTCACTGTATTCGAGCGTGGTGCTGTAATAAGATGCCACCGTTGCAACAAGTCAGTTCACAAAATTTCTTCCCACCTAGATATTCCACA
Source organism: Colossoma macropomum (assembly GCF_904425465.1). NCBI lineage: Eukaryota > Metazoa > Chordata > Actinopteri > Characiformes > Serrasalmidae > Colossoma > Colossoma macropomum. Next base: position 20,836,542 of record NW_023494797.1, read on the forward strand.
ATCAACTCAAGTGGAAGCGTTTAGGAACCACAGCAGCTCAGGCACGAAGTGTCAGACCACATAAAGTTACAGAGCAGGTCGCCGAGTGCTGAGGAGCATAGAGCACAGAAGTCTCCAAGCCTCCTCTGGCATCAACATCAGCACAAACACATTACCAAGCACAATGCTGAGCGTCGGATAGAGTGGTGTAAAGCACCGCCACTGGACTCTGGAGCAGTGGAAACGTGTTCTGTGGAGTGACGAATCAGCTTCTCTATCGGTCAGTCTGATGTTGAGTCTGGGTTTGGCGAATGCCAGGAGAACGTTACCTGCCTGACTGCACTGTGCCAGCTGTAGAGTTTGGTGGAGGAGGGATGATGCTATGGGGCTGTTTTTCAGGGGTTGGTCTAGAACCCTGAGTTCCAGTGAAGGGGAATCTTAAAGCTTCAGCACCAAGACATTCTGGACAATTGTACACTTCCAACTTTGTTGAACAGTTTGGGGAAGAACCTTTCCTGTTCCAGCATGACTGAGCCCCAGTGCACAAAGCAGCTCCATAAAGGCCTGACTGGGTGAGTTTGGTGTGGAAGAACTTGACTGGCCCTCACAGAACCCTGACCTCAACCCATCAAACACCTTTGGGATGAACTAGAATGGAGATTGTGAGCCAGACCCTCTCGTCCAACATCAGTGTCTGACCCCACAAATGCTCTTCTGGATGAATGGGCAGAAATTCCCACAGACTCTCTCCAACATCTTGTAGAAGCTTCCCAGAAGAGTGGAAGCTGTTGTAGCTTCAAAGGGGGACCAACTCCATATTAATGCCTATGGATTTAGAATGGGATGTGTAGGTGTCCTAATACTTTTGTCCATATAGTGTATTACAGAGGGGTTCCTTTCAAAGCCGCTGCAGTTGAGATTAAATAGCACAGAGCATTCAGTGTTAACACCTGCGTGATTGAATCCAGCGGGTTGTTGGGTTCTCGTTGGCAAAGCAGAAGCTCTTCCACCTACGATCATCCACCCTCACTGTGCACATGACAGGACTCACTGTGGTGGACGAGCCAAAAACATTTCCAAAAAAGTTGGGACGCTGTGCAAAATGTAAATGAAAACAAAATTCAATGATGTTCAAATCATTTAAACCCCATATTTAATTGAAAATAGTACAAAAACAACATATCAAATGATGAAACTCGAGAAATTTTTAACATTTGATTTGTCATCTTTGTTCTATTTTCAATGAAAAATAGGGTTTAAATGATTTGAACATCACTGAATTTTGTTTTCATTTATATTTTACACAGCGTCCCAACTTTTTTGGAAATGGGGTTGTATTTTAAAACGTGTAAATGAATAAAACTTTATCAGTGGAGTGAGACTTTCCTGCAGGACGTTATCTTTTGCGTCCGACGCTGTGGATCTTTCCTCTGGCTGAGTGTCCAGATGCATGTTTCCCATAATCACTTCCTCAGCTTCACTGTTAGTTTTCCTGCTGTGAATTCAAGTGTACGCGTCACTGCGAGCAGCAGGCAGTTAGAAATACGTTCCACATCTCCACGGAGACTTACAACATCTGGTTCAGAAACAGCTGGGATGTTGCTGCTCTGTCTGTTTTGCAAAAGAAAAAAACTTTCTTTCTTGTTTTTTTGGAATCCCTGCAAAAAGAAAGTACTTACAGACTAACAGAACAGTTATTTTGGTGACTAATCAAATAATCTCTCCATTATTTTGATTAATGAGTAATCTATCCTTCCATTTGATGAATAATCAAGAAATCTACCCATCAATTTGATGACTAACTGAGTAAATGACACCTTATTTTGATGGCTAATCAAGTAATTAATATTTGGTGGCTAATCAAGTAATCAACACATTATTGTGATGACTGAACAACCTACACATTGCTTTGATGACCAGTCGAGCAACTGACACATTGCTTTGATGACCAATCGAGCAACTGACACATTGCTTTGATGACAAAACGAGCAACTGACACATTGCTTTGATGACCAATCGAGCAACTGACACATTGCTTTGATGACAAAACGAGCAACTGACACATTGCTTTGATGACCAATCGAGCAACTGACACATAGCTTTGATGACCAATCGAGCAACTAACACAGTTTTGATTACCAATCGAGTAACTGACACATTTCTTTGATGACCAATCGAGTAACTGACACAGTTTTGACCAAATGAGTAACTGACACATTGCTTTGATGACCAATCGAGTAACTGACACAGTTTTGACCAAACGAGTAACTGACACATTGCTTTGATGACCAATTGAGTAACTGACACAGTTTTGATTACCAATCGAGTAACTGACACATTGCTTTGATGACCAGTTGAGTAACTGACACAGTTTTGATTACCAATCGAGTAACTGACACAGTTTTGACCAAACGAGTAACTGACACATTGCTTTGATGAGCAATCGAGTAACTGACACATTGCTTTGATGACCAATCGAGTAACTGACACATTGCTTTGATGACCAATCGAGTAACCGTCACAGTTCTGACCAAACGAGTAACTGACACATTTCTTTGATGACAAATTGAGCAACTGACACATTGCTTTGATGACCTACCAAATAACTGACACATTGCTTTGATGACCTACCAAATAACTGACACATTGCTGTGATGGCTAATGGAGTTATCAACACATTGTTTTGATTGCTAATAGTTTTGATCACTTATTGAATAAACAATTTAACTGACTAATCAAACTTATCTATCAATTTGATGATTAATTGTGTAATTTACCCACTTTTTTGACAATTAATTGAATAATTAGTTCAATTTGTATTTTTGACATTTTCTTTTAAAAGTCAAACTGGATTCAAATGTTTAATAAACTCATATTTTACACATTTTTATAATTTGAGCTTTAGTGGTTTAGTTTAGATTTCATTTTTTCATTTAAAAAATCTAATTTAAACATTATCATCATGCAAACATTCAGCTAATCACTGCTGAATCACTGATAAGGTAAACTTTAATCAGTAATTTGTCTTAATCAAGTTAAATCAATTAATGTTAGCCCTAGAAAAACACATACACAAATAACCTGATGAGCTTTGTCTTCTGAAACTAATTCACTTGAATTCAGCTGCTCTTTTATTTTCCTCGCCTGCATTCCACACACAGTCGGCACACAGCCAAATCCCGATTTCACTCGCAGTTCATGGAGGACACTCACTGCTTTAGTAGAGGTCAAACACACCAACAGTGAAAAGAATCATATCTGCAACACAACACAACCAACACATTACTGCACCTGAATAACTGACTCTAAATGTAGGTATTGTGATATAAACTGAGTCTGTTCTACAGTTTCTCATTAGACTGAATGAATAACTGACTCTAAATGTAGGTATTGTGATATAAACTGAGTCTGTTCTACAGTTTCTCATTAGGCTGAATGAATAACTGACTCTAAATGTAGGTATTGTGATATAAACTGATTCTGTTGCTATGAAAGGACGTATATAAAGTATGGAGAGGACGATCTCCCGTGTTGGGAAAAGAGAGAAAATAAAGCAGCCACAGAACACAGGTGTGAAAACTCTCACCTGGGAAATATTTCACTAGTTAGCCAGATAAGTGTAACCTCTAAGGGCCGGTATGTGGGTTCAAGCCACAGCTCCTCACTTACTATAGCAGACACTACTACTGAATAATTCTTAACAGATACTATAGCAGATACTAAGACATTCATAGTAGATACTGAATAATTAATAATTGATACTGAATAATTCAGAGTAGACGCTGAATAATTCAGAGTAGATACTGAATAAGTCATAGTAGATACTGAATAATTCAGAGGAGATACTGAATAATTTAGAGTAGATACTGAACAATTCATAGTAGATACTGAATAATTTAGAGTAGATACTGAATAATTCATAGTAGATACTGAATAATTTAGAGTAGATACTGAATAATTCATAGTAGACACTGAATAATTCATAGTAGATACTGAATCATTTATAGTAGATACTGAATAATTTAGAGTAGACGCTGAATAATTCAGAGTAGATACTGAATAAGTCATAGTAGATACTGAATAATTCAGAGTAGATACTGAATAATTTAGAGTAGATACTGAATAATTCATAGTAGATACTAAATAATTTAGAGTAGATACTGAATAATTTAGAGTAGATACTGAATAATTCATAGTAGTTACTGAGTAATTTATTGTAGATTCTGAGTAATTCATAGTAGATACTGAATTGTTGACAGTATTGATGGAGTAATAAGTCTTAATACTTGTTTGTAGTATATAAAGAATAGTTTGGGGTAAAAAAGAAGTAATAAGTGTTGAGATTAGTAAATTAGTATTAAGATTAAGGTTCATGGGGTTAAGCATGGTTTAATCCCTGTCTGGAGTCTGGATCTATTTCTCAGTGCACTGAGCAGGATTTCTCTCTTAGCTGGATATGTTAATCCAAAAGCACCGTCCAACAGAGACGCCCCTCAGCTCTCCTCCTGTCTGTCAGGTTATTTCTTTAAGCACTGTGATGTTATATTTCTGCCATATCACCTCTAACAGAGGTAAAAGTGACTGTTTTCATCCCATTTAACAGCCTGAACACCGACACAAACTCGCGGTCAACAACACTGCAACCGTAAACCACCTCACCTGTTATTAACACTGTAACTGTCACCCCCAACAGTTTATATACATATTAATATGAGTAACACCCATACTGTACTTTCTGCACCCTAGCAGAGCTACAGTTGTAGTAGTTGTAGTAGATGTATAGCTGCATGTAAGCCTTGCTGGAAAAAACTACAGAAACCATCAGGTGTTTTTGTTGGTTCCTCGTGGTTTCGTATTGTGTTTAGCCTTTTCTTAAAGGGTTGGTGTCACAGTATAAAGGATCCTGATGGTTTAACAGGTGACCTGTGACGGGTTCTAGACGCATTCGATGGGATCCGAATCATTAAGCCACATCCCATTAAGAAGCGAAAAGCATTAGGGCTTTAATCATACGCTGTGAAAAAAAGGGCTTTATCTTAAAAAGTGAGGAACCTGGTGGCCTTAAAGTTCTGAGTTCACTAAACTTCAAATAAGTTAACAGAATGTAAAACACAGATTACTGTCCTGCTAACTTACTATTATAAGTGATCATTTTTACAGTGTAAAGGTTCTAATTTTCAGCAGGGCACACACACACACACACACACATACATATATATATATATATATATATATATATATATATATATATATTGCTGTTGTCTGAACAAAACCTTGTATCTCCAAAATGGTAACTTTACAGGAGAAGGAAAAAACCTACTTTACTTTTAATGTAAGTCAATGGAACCAGACTTTTTTCCAGGTCATTCTGGGTCGTTTCTTTTAGTCCATTCTTCATGAAATTTACACACAATGTAAAGAGCAACAGGCATTTTTAAATTATGTCAAAAACTCAAAAACAAAATACAGCTGGTACAAATCAGCAGGTACTTTAGGCTCTATTTTGTCTTATTAGCTGTATGAGTAGCTATATGTCCCGTTAGCAGGGGTTTAGTACAGACAGCCTTTATAACATGTTATAATGTGTGCTTTTACAGTAATAAAACAGAAATGCAAATGAGTCAAGCAAAGACACATAGATACACAGATAGAGAGAGAGAGACGTAAATGAAATAAAATCAGTTTGAAACTATCATTTGATTTAGGTTTCAACACGTATTTTCAGCTGAAAATAAACATAAATAAACAGTGAAATGGTTAATTAAATACACTTCAACAAGGCAACTGGAGTCAAATCAGTTTACGGAAGTGTAATAGCAGTTTAAGAAGAATGGAGGGATGGGCAAGGAACAAATGAAAGGTAAAGGTGCATGACAGTTACGGATGGGTGAAAAAAGGAGCACTGATTAGCCAAAAAAAAAAAAACCTAAAAGGGAAACTTATGGTCGGTGTAATACTGCATAATGGACCTCACTAACATTTTCATCCTAGTTACAGCCCTGTATATGTGGGTGTATATGTATACACATATACACACATATATATATACACATACACACACTGATCAGGCATAACATTATGACCACCTCCTTGTTTCTATGCTCATTGTCCAGTTTATCAGCTCCACTTACTATATAGGTGCACTTTGTAGTTCTACAGTTACAGACTGTAGTCCATCTGTTTCTCTGATACTTTGTTAGCCCCCTTTTACCCTGTTCTTCAGCGGTCAGGACCCAAACTGTGCAGCAGCAGATGAGCTATCATCTCTGACTACATCTACAAGGTGGACTGACAAGGTGGGAGTGTCTAACAGAGTGGACAGTGAGTGGACACAGTGTTTAAAAACTCCAGCAGCACTGCTGTGTCTGATCTACTCAGACCAGCACAACACACACTAACACACCACCACCACGTCAGTGTTACTGCAGTGCTGAGAATGATCCACCACCCAAATACTACCTGCTCTGTGAGGGTCCATGGGGGTCCTGACCACTGAAGAACAGGGTAAAAGGGGGCTAACAAAGTATCAGAGAAACAGATGGACTACAGTCTGTAACTGTAGAACTACAAAGTGCACCTATATAGTAAGGTATATTGACCGGTGTATGTTTGTATATATATATATATATATATTAGTACTGAATAGTTTTTCACTCTTGTGTATTCTTGTATATGTGCTGCTGGAACACTGATCTCCCTTTGGAGATTAATAGAGTCTTAACTTAGTTTTATTCTGTTATTCTGCCCCCACAGTAACCCTCCACTGTCAGTGCCCGGATATAAACTCTAACATAATATAATCTCACCACTTCCAGCGCTTTCAGGATGCCGAAAGAGGAGCGGAGGTACTCCGTGTCCCAGCGGACGCCCCTGACCCCTCTGGCCGCCTGGACGGGCTCTGTGGTCGGCTGGTAAGGGCTGGTGGCGCCGCTCATCATGGAGGCGCTGGAGGCCTCTCCATCAAACACCTCCGGCTCCTCCGAGCTCCTCATCCTGCAGGAACAGCGGGGCTCCGAAACAGGCCGAAATAGCGAAGTAATAAAGCAGGACGGCAGGAAGTCCAGCAGCAGCAGCGGCTCCTCCGCCGGACTGAGGGAGCAGCAGCACCGCAGCTCAACTTGGAATCACTCACTGCTGACCTGCGGCTGCCGCTCGGCTCCAAACTCCGAACTCCATCTTCTCCAAACGGCTCATGAGGCTCCGTCTGCTCGCGCTGCGTTCATGCACGGAGCGGAAAACACTGCGAGGATGGACAAGCGGCCTTCAGCATGACGGACCTTCCTCACAAACACTACATCCCACTACATTACACTACATCCCACTACATTCCCACTGCTTTAACTCTGAGCTGCTGAGCTCTTCAGGCTCCGCCCATCATCCCCGAGAACAAAAACACAGAAGTTAAAAGTCCCAAAGAAAAACTGGGAATACAAATAAAATGCAGAACCTAAAAATAAATATATTAGGAAATTAAATCAAAACGAGTCGATAATAATAATAAGAGTCGGCTCGGAGCTCTGAGTGCTGCAGCCCTTTCTCTTTCACTGTGTTGACAAAACTTACAGTGCAAAAAGGGGAAAATTAAGGAAGTCCGGAGAGGTTGTCAAAATTTCTGCATTGTTATCTCGAGATCAAAAGATAATTAAGTCATGATCTCGAGAAAACTTTGCTATCTTAGGATCACAAGATAATTAAGTCCCAAGATAACAAAGTTGTTATCTGTTTTGTGTAATTGCAGTGGTGTCCCAAGTGGTTACTATGGTGTTTTTCTGATTGCAGTGGCGTCCCAGGTGGTTGCTAGGGTGTTTGATGTGATTGCAGTTCCTGCATACATTTCCTTTGAGAGAAATTTAAAAAAAACCTGATTTTTAAAATCATTATATGAAAACCATACACCTGGTCAAATGCTGGACACAAGCTGACCATTCCTAATCATGCCAAACATTCCGGACTTGGAACGGTGTTAATATCTTGAAAACTGCAGGACGACTTGGTGGACAAAATTCCCCTAGAAAAATAATAACTAGAAAAGTGCAGCGAAGGCGCAGCTGAAGCTAGCTAAGGTGTTACTAGGCAGTTGCTATGGTATCCCAGGTGGCTGCTAGGCAATTGCCATGGTATTCCAAGTAGTTGTAAAGCTGTTTCTTCATGGTTGCTAGGTGGTTGCTATGTTATCCCAGGTGGTTGTTAGGTGTTGCCAATGGACGTGTATCATTGAGATATAAATGGTGCATAAATGGTTGCCCCCCCCCACTTATTCTTGAAAACTGTGCATCTGATCAAAAAGCTATATACAAGCACACAATTTCTGACCAGACCAAACATTCTGGAGTTGGAAGTGTCCTTATCTCGAAAACTGTGGGAAGAGACAATTCAGTAACACAGCGATAAACTTGGCAACTGTTCGCTGAACGCTACTGCATAACAGCGACATAACCATGCCATAAACATGTCATAGCAGATCTCATGTGTTGTCATGAGAAATTTTGTTCGGTAATATACACCAATCAGGCATAACATTATGACCACCTCCTTGTTTCTACGCTCATTGTCCATTTTATCAGCTCCACTTACTATATAGTTTCACTTTGTAGTTCTACAGTTACAGACTGTAGTCCATCTGTTTCTCTGATACTTTGTTAGCCCCCTTTTACCCTGTTCTTCAGTGGTCAGGACCCCATGGACCCTCACAGAGCAGGTACTATTTGGGTGGTGGATCATTCGCAGCAGTGCAGCAACACTGACGTGGTGTGTTAGTGTGTGTTGTGCACAGCTTGTGTTGGTCATCCTCTAGTCCTTCATCAGTGGTCACAGGACGCTGCCCACAGGACGCTGTTGGCTGGATATTTTTGGTTGGTGGACTATTCTCAGTCCAGCAGCGACACTGCAGCACTGCTGTGTCTGATCCACTCAGACCAGCACAACACACACTAACACACCACCACCACGTCAGTGTTACTGCAGTGCTGAGAATGATCCACCACCCAAATACTACCTGCTCTGTGAGGGTCCATGGGGGTCCTGACCACTGAAGAACAGGGTAAAAGGGGGCTAACAAAGTATCAGAGAAACAGATGGACTACAGTCTGTAACTGTAGAACTACAAAGTGAAACTATATAGTAAGTGGAACTGATAAAATGGACAATGAGCGTAGAAACAAGGAGGTGGTCATAATGTTATGCCTGATCGGCGTAAGAAAATCATGTTATCATTAACTGTCATGCCAAATATTATAATGTTAGCTTAGACCACATGCTGCTATTTTGCTGCGTTCTCTAATTAGTCATCATGGCAATTATCATATTTTACTGGGAATAGTCTTAGTTAATGGCATTTAATTGGTACAATTAATAGTATCTGTAACATGATACCGTTATATTACTAAACATAATCAGTTATGACAGCATATGGCATGTGCTATGACATGTTTATAGCAAAATTGGCCAAAATTGGCCATTTAAGGTGGAATGGAAAAATTCAAGGTCCCTTTTTGGTCCAAAATAAACCACTAAAGCTCCAAAATGAGATGAGTGACCAAGAGTAAAGCAGAACAGGAGCTGAATGAAATTAAATCCTGAGTAATTCAAGAAAATCTGAATACTTTACTCCCTAATGTACTTGCTTAGAAGTCAAAATTACTTTACAATTACTCAGGAAGACACAAATCCATCAACATTTTATTTGTGTTCCTGGAACTGAGTGAATGCGCAGGACGCAGCGCTGCCCTCTAATGGAGAGTTCAAGGCCTCACAGCCATTCCAAGTCCAAAATAACTGGAGGAACAATAACAACCATGTAAATAGTCACTGACTGGGTAAAAAAAAGAGGACAAAATGATGGATGGAGTCTGGATTTGTGTTTTATTGAAGCCAAGTCTGAAAAAAGACATGTTTTCTTTATTTCTCTGCCGGCACTAAAAGCGAGATTCCACACAATCGCATTTACTGCATCAGGTTAAAGCCATACAGTCAGACTGAGGTGAATATGTGCACAAACAGGCCTTTTTCACATGGAAAGTGTCATGAAACTCCACACAGGGCTGAGAGCAGAAGCTTACTGGAACTTCTGCCTCCTTATAAACAGGGGAAGTGCGTATTTTAGGGGTTTTTAAGCGCAGCTGTCAAGTTTTAGCTAAGGCTGAGTAAAATATCTACAAAAAAAAAAAAAAAATCTGTTCATCATAACTGTTCTGCATCTACCACTGAAACCCAAACAAAGTGCAAATCGAATCGCTTCCTTAGATGTCCAAGACAAAAATATTGCTTTTTTTGGTGGACAGATTTGGACTCTTTCATCTGATGTTGCTTTATCTCCACAGGGAGAGCAGACGTGTCCAGCAAATGACGCTGTAGAAGCTTTGAAGAAGCTTCAAGCGCGGAGCCAGCGTGGCGGTTTTGGTGCGCGGTTTGTTTGCTTTAAATTTTAGATTTATAAAAAAAGGAAATTTAGCAAATAAATGGGCATAACAGTCCAATAAAACAGCTTCAAGAACGCCAAGTCTCGCTTTAATCCCACAATTACTCAAAGATTTCAAGAAAGATCTGCAGACGGAGCGAATGTGAAGAACGCATGTGAGGATACTTAAGTGCATTTCAGGTAAACGTGAGTGAAACTCGCTCTCCGAGCAGAGTGAATGGATTATAACAGGTGACGGTGAGAAGATTATTACAGAGCTTTAATGATGGAAGTGCTTAATTACTAAAACCGGGGGTAAATAGTCCAGACTTACCGACGATATTGACAATATTGTGCTTGACTATCAGCGAATGCTTAGCCCTGCCCAACAAAGACGCTAATTCATATGCATCATATGTAGATTCAGTATGCAAATGAGTTCCTCCGTTTGGTTGGTATGAGACTCTTTCTATACAATTAATACAGTTCATTAAAAAAAAAAGTAGACTCTGCACACCGTGTGGTCTTTTCCCTTAAAGAACTGAAAAAAAGCAAAAAAAAAACCAAAAAGATCAAACCATCAAGTAGGGCTGCACAATATTTTGTCAATTCTTATCATAATATTGGCATTTGTAATATGCAAATGAGCATGAGCCCCCTAGCCAATCACAGTGTGCTGTGAGCATCCCAACCAATCACATTATTTTATTTTGGTTAAAACAATGCAGATTCTCAATTGTGACACATTAATTCACCAAAGAGTCCTTAAAGGGGAATTCCACCAATTTTTAAAATTCCTGCATAAATAAGTGGTTCAGAGTGGTTTGGTGTGAAACGCTCTGTTCTAGATAAACTTACCGAGTCAGCACTGTTCACAGTGGTGGTGATAGGAACCAGACGTCCACCTCTAAAAGCTCCCTCACAGAAAGTTCCTACATGAAATGGTTATGAATTCACTGCCTGATGACTGAGACACTGTTTTATTCTTTTTTTGGGCCTAAAATTGATTAGGCAGGGCTAGGGTTCTCCCAAAAACAACTGCAGCCACAAAAACGAAAAGCGAAAAAGCTCTGCGCTCTGACACCTGCTAATACTTTCATCTCACCAGAAAAATTTCTTCATAATTTGTTAAAATAACTGACTTTTATACAGAAAAACTCTTTGTGTATTCACAGGGTCCGTTGATGCGGCCAGCGTGGGCAAGAATGGCCAGCAGGGTTTCGTTTTTTTTTTTTTGTTATTTTTTTAAACTTATCACTATTTTACCATCATCAACATTGCATATTGTCGCTCTCATGTAAAAACCTTGCAGCCTTGTTGTTTTTCATTTTTTTTGCATAATTTGAAAACCCCAACAGCCCTTTGCATTGTGTTGAAATGTCATGATGAACAGACTTACAGAAATGATCCAAAATTACTTGCTGCATTAACTTCCATCACAAGTTAACAATGTTTTTTTCCTTAAAAGTTACTATTTTAAAGATGCAGCGGAGATATATTTGTGTTGTAGTCATGGCGAAACCTGGTTCCCATCACCACCACCCCTGTAAATACATCTGAACCATTTCACACCAAACCACTCTGAATCTCTCTGATTACCCCTCAAACTGGATTACAGATGAATTTTGAGAAACTGGTGGAGTTCCCCTTTCACAGATCATATTCAGTGTAATGGTAATGCTGGTGTGTTGTGTGTACGGTGCAGCTCTACCACCAAAACATTCAATCAGAGCGAATACAGACCACCTCAGCGGGCAGAGGAAGAGTTTTGGAATGAATGGCTTCTCCAGGTTCGCTGACCCGGAACACGATTTAGGACGCGACTCCATACAAACGCACTCACTCACAACATATGGGTTCTTTGGTTCCAGGTTCCAAATCTGCATTTTCCTTTTTTTTTTTGTTTTGTTTCCTGAAGCGGCCGCCGTCGTCCAGAAGCCGCTTTAGCTGCTCCGTTTAACATCTTTTTTTTTTCTTTTTTTACTCTCTAACACTCGTCAAGGATGGTAAAACTGAATTAGAGAAAAAAAACAACCACAGGATTAAGTCACGTCTTCGGCTGATTCATCGAAAAAAATCAATACGTTGCTAAATTTTCTAAATTTGTTCTGCCTATTCTCACAAAAACTCCAAAAAAAAAAGAATTTCTTGAATTTACATGAATTAATTGGATATGATACAGTATCAGAGGAGATAACAGTAGCAAAAAGGGAAAAGTGACTATAGCTATTAGCGTGAAGGCTAGCACAGGCTGATGTAGGGCTGCTACACTGAAGGCAGAGCGGCGCTGGGCACTGAGGCGGGTCGAATAACGCATTTTCCTTGAGGGACGTTTCTCTACAGCTTCACTGTGTACATTTCAGGAATGTTTTACACTGCAAGACCGTCCGACAAAACAAAACAAAGTGACTTTAGAGAAACATTCGTTTCATTAGAACCATTCTGACTGGTACAGGTAACGTAGACGAGATATACTGGGGGGTGTGGGGGGTAGATGAGATATACTGGGGGTGTGCGGGGGGCAGTATTAGTGGTCTGGGCCATCTAGGTCAATTTCAGACACAGGTATGCAAAAACAAGCTTTTTATACATATATATTTATATATAGAAAAGAAAAGGCGTGCTTCCCTATTGCTCGGCTGAATTATCTAGGCCACAATGTAAGCAAAAGGTCAGGAGAAATAAGCAAGAGCAATAGCATACCACAGATCTGTAGAAAAACAAAACTAAATAAAATAAATACCTGAAACAGGACAAATTTGGAAAAAAAAATAAAGAGACAGCAAAATTACAAAATTAAATAAAATAAACTAAATAAATACTAAAAGCCTGGCAAAAAAAAAGGCGATACAACAGAAAACAAAACTGAAGAAAAAAAAAAAATGAAGACAGAAAAAAAAAATAAAAAGATAAAAAAAAAGGACCGAAACCTTTGACCGTTGGTGCTACAGTGCAATTCCTCTTCTGGAGACACAGACGCCGGCTGTGCCAGGCACTTGGGAGTTTTCGGATAATTTTTTTTAAATTTTATTTTTCAGGAAAAATGCTGCCCCGCCCCTTTTCTCCCAAAAACAACTGTAGCCACAAAAACGAAAAGCGAAAAAGCTCTGCGCTCCGACACCTGCCAATACTTTCGTCTCATCAGAAAAATTTCTTCATAATTTGTTAAAATAACTGACTTTTATACAAAAAAACCGAACTAAAGCTCGTATAGCAAACTCTTTGTGCATATTTACAGAATCCGTTGAGGCGGCGAGCGTGTGCCGATCCCGTCCGCGCTTTAAAGGCCAGCAGGTTTTTTTTTTAACGTATTCATTTAACTATTATTATTTTTTTTTACATTTTTTTTCCTTTTAAATCGGTCGTTTAGTGTCATGACGTCAGTGGTGGAGTTAGCACGTTAGCGAAGAAGCTAAACGTCTGATGGATGAAAACCGAGTAAATACTTCTTCTTCGAAGCTTTGTTTTCATATAAATACATCAATATCGCATCTACGTCTTTACATACTACATACTTTCTGCAAGAATTTAATTCTGAATTGAATATATTTCGCCTTTTTTTGTTTTTTTTTCTTTTTTTAAATCACCTGAAGCCACTGCGATCCTCCAATAGGTAAAGCAGAACAAGAAACAGCAGCATGTCTCAGTATGTTTGCTGGGAGGATGAGGAGGAGGAGGATGATGAAGATGGGGGGGGTATCAACTTGTGTGTACATGCATCGTTTTAACCTGCCACGCCTGCCTCGACAAAAAACATGACCACAAAAAATGTTTGGAAATAAACAAATGTAGTATTCAGATCTCTCTTTGCCCCGCCCCCAAACACCTGATGTCATCCCAGCGTACTGAACGAGTGGGGGGGGCGGATTTTGGTCATTACAGTTTTCTTTATGTTCTATAATCATGGTTTTGTTTTTCCAGAGTGTTTTGATGTTGTTTATTCTCGGAGGAGCTCACGCCTCGTTCTCCGCGGCGGGGGTGCTGTTGTTGGCCTTTAGCGTGGAGTCCGGTTTCTGTGTCATTCGGTCCAGCTCCGCCTGGACGTCAGTCAAAGCCGGCTTCTGCCCTTGGAGAAAAAACAGAGAGAGAGAAAACAGAGTAATCTCCTGTAGCGTCTGCGCTCACATATCCAACACTGAGGGCCCAGTACAGCAACAAAAATAACCTGACAGTGGACACACCCCCTCTCCCTGAGGTATAATAAATAAATAAATAAATCAAATTAAAGTTTGTGATTTAGTTGAAAATAATAAAATTTTTAGACTACAATTTTACTAGAAAAATATATTTTTTTAAACATGCATACGATATAAAAATATTTTACTTTTAAAATAAACTTCAGAAAACATTTAGAAAGCATTTTCAATATTAAATACTGTTATATGCAAAAACTAACATCTTTTTTTTCACATTTGGTTGATTTAAGAAATTTATTTTCTGCAAGTTTTAGTGCACAATTTCTATTACAAACATTTATTTAAAGTTAAAATTAAAAAAATTTAACTGACTTTTTTTAAATATGCATACTATACAAAATGTCATTTTTTAAATAAAGTGCAGAAAATATTGAGAAAGCATTTACGATATTAAATAGTCATATGCAAAAATTTTAACACCTCCACTCAAATGACATTTTGTTGATTTAAGTGAATTTTTGTTTTCCTGCAAATTTTAGCGCACAATTTATTTGCTGGTTTGAACACAGTAACCAATATCTTAATTTCAGTAAATAAACAGTAACTGTGCTTTGAAATGCATCATGTTGAAATCCATGCATGTCTGTTTTTTAAAAAGGGGACTGTTGCATAAACACATTTTGCAAAAGTTTTACTGATTGGAATTGATTATTATTTGGACTACAAAACATAAAATATGCAAATTTAGGACTGAAGGGAGCATCTGCATATTTTAGCAATTTATCTCAACATAAAAATCAGAATATAACTAACTTTATAAAAGATTTTGCTATACTGTGTATCATAAAGCAAAGATAACATCAATATCATTGCACATTTTTGATACAGAGACCCTTAAAAAAATGTGCTGAGGGTGGAAATTAAACAGGAAACTCGTTATTTTAATGGCACAAAAGTCTGAACATCAAAGTAATGTAGAACAAGCTCTGCTTTGTTCTACCTCGAGGAGGGGTATGTCTAAAAAAACAGCTTTTTTTGGTGGATTTGTTGCTGTACGAGTCCCGAGAGAGTGGAGGTTTGAGGAGGTCTGAGGAGGTTTATGGAGGTCTGGGCTGCGTTTCAGTGCTGGAATGCTGCGACAGCAGAAACATGACGGCGGCTGCACACATGCAAAACTAATCATGAGGGCGAACGAGTGAGGAAACAACGGCTGCATGCACTTCCTCTTTTCATCCACAGCAGAGAGGTTTAGACGCCAAGGCCATGACATCAGTGAGAGGAGGACAGCAGTGAGGTCAGCTTTTAGGACTTAATGTGGATGAAGAGTGACAGAGCATTAACCTGTACAGGCTCCGCCCACAAATACGTTCTTTCATAGGTGCTGCTGTGAGGTTGGACAAACTTTACAGAGCGCTATTAAAAATCCCATTAAACCTAGTGAGGAACTGTAGAACAGACAGTTCATATCACAATACCTACATTTAGAGACAGTTATGTTAGATATAAACTATAATCTGTCCTACAGTTTCTTATTAGGCCGAATGAATAACCGGCTCTAAATGTAGGTATTGTGATATAAACTGATTCTGTTCTACAGTTTCTCATTAGGCTGAATGAATAACCGACTCTAAATGTAGGTATTGTGATATAAACTGAGTCTGTTCTACAGTTTCTCATTAGGCCGAATGAATAACCGGCTCTAAATGTAGGTATTGTGATATAAACTGAGTCTGTTCTACAGTTTCTCATTAGGCTGAATGAATAACCGACTCTAAATGTAGGTATTGTGATATAAACTGAGTCTGTTCTACAGTTTCTCATTAGGCTGAATGAATAACCGGCTCTAAATGTAGGTATTGTGATATAAACTGAGTCTGTTTTGCAGTTTCTCATTAGGCTGAATGAATAACCGGCTCTAAATGTAGGTATTGTGATATATACTGAGTCTGTTCTACAGTTTCTCATTAGGCTGAATGAATAACCGACTCTAAATGTAGGTATTGTGATATAAACTGAGTCTGTTCTACAGTTTCTCTTTAGGTTTGATGGGATTTTCACCAGCACTCTAAAGTTTGCCTAACCTCACAGCAGCACCTATGAAAGAACCCATATGTGGTCAAAGCCTGGACAGATCAAATCATGCATTAGATGATAAAATAACTATGCAGTGACGTGAAACAGGAGTCACGTCGTTTAAGAGTTAAACCAGCGAGGGCGAGACGTCACCGGCTGCTTCAGCGTCTCTTCGATAGTCCCGGCCTGACGTGCTCTCCGACTCTACAGGTAAACCTCCACACAACAGTGTTTTCCAAAGGTAACAGCAGCGTATTCAGGCAGACTCTGTGCAGGTTAGACAGGTTAGTGAAGGTTATTTACCTGTTTTCTTTGCAGACCCCTGCACTGTGGCCCCTGCGGCCCCGGGGCTCCCTGGCGAGCCCGTCTTTTTACTCAGCAGACTGTTGAAGAAGTTTGCCAAAACGCCCTCGTTCGCAGCAGCACCTGGAACACACAACACACAACAGACACACAGTTACATTTTCAAAATTTCCCCAAGGTTAAAAGTTTAAGATGTAAACAAAGTCATTCAGAGTGGTTTTGTGTGAAATGCTCTGTTCTAGAGAAAACAGACTCTGCCTGAGGTCTGAGACACTGTTTTACGGCTGTTTTGAGAAGAATTTAAATCTAAAACACATTTTGTAAACTCCATTCATGGTGGAGGGATATATGCAGGGTGTTGTGAGGCAAAATAGTCCCCAAAGAAAACTTATTATTTCAGATTTTCCACTATTTTCCATCATCAACATCCCATATAAGCTCAGAAGACTCGTGTAGGTTCACTGGTGGTTCTGGATAGTAAATAAAATGTCTATATTTGTGTTGTAGTCATGGCGACCCCTGTTTCCTATCACCACCACTGTAAAGACATCTGAACCATTTCACACCAAACCACTCTGAATCACTCTGTTTACATCTCACACACTGAAAAATTGGTGGAAATTCCCATTTAATCAACAAGACGATGGATAAAATTTATGTTTACACCTTCTGCATGTAGTCATTTACTGTATTAAACGTCCATTTTTACATATAGAACAAAAAGGCTCTACAGGGATGCACCAATATGGGATTTGTGGACGCCACATCACCAATACTGATACAAAAACATTTGTAAATGTATAAATTGGGATTACATCTACCTGAATTAGCATTACAGAGAAATAAAGCATTACTTCTGTAGTTACAAATGCAGTAAAATGAATAAAATAAATGAAATGCAGATATTTTAGTGCAGTAACCCAGCAGCACATAAATATTCTGCTCTTCTGAAGTTCAATAAACACATCATATATTTGTCTGAAGTATCAGTCAAATCTAATCATCTGTAGGATAGTTATTCATTTTTTTACATCAAATATCTGCCAATATTGACACGGATATCATCATGCTTCTCTATAATGCTCTATAATGTTCATATGATCCACACAGTCATTCTGACAGACTGTAATACACTACAGGAAGTGTAGGGGGCGATATGGCTTCTACTGTTTCATTTAAAAAGCTCTATAATGTTCATATGATCCCCACAGTCATTCTGACAGACTGTAATACACTACAGGAAGTGTAGAGGGCGATATGGCTCTTTTTTTGGTTTACTTTTCTACATCATTTGATGTCCTTTACATGATGAATGGACCAATAGAAATGCTCCAAAATAGCTTGTGATAAAATCATAATGTTTTTCTTTGAACAGTAAAAATATGTATTGATATTTCTTTCTATAAATTCTTATTTACTTTTAAGAACAAAACACAATATAATATAGTAACAGATTCTTATTGTGCATTGCTGCCCTTGACAACAAGTTTTGGCTCCCTGCTTTAGGTGTAAAAGCACTCAAGGAGGGTAAAGCAGAAAAACAACTCAAAAATGACCCAGAAAAGCCTTCATGTTTCACCACACTGTTTTGGACTGTGTTCATTTATCTGTGCCAAAAACCAGCAAAGTGAGAACCAGCCAGCTGTGTGAATAGAGCGCAAAACTTTCAATTAAAGTTGATTTAATTTATAAAGCGCCTCATTCCTGCTGGTATGCGGCACGCTCTCCTGCTGAGCTTAACAACGGAGAAAATGTCAATATTTCTGGCCAGGCAGACCAACTGAGACCTCCAGGAATTTAGGGAATAATATTCAGAGCCCCCTCATGATGGCAGTGTTCGCAGTGAAATTAAGGGAGAAATAAAAGAACACAGCATCTCCACCTGAAGTGGAAAATAACCCAGAAGTCTCCATCCATCAGCACTGGAGATCGAGGCTAATGCAGCAGGTGCATCACAATTATTACATAATTGCCTGAGGTGTGTGTGTGTGTGTGTGTATCCAACAGTGTAGTGAATCAGTTCGATAGTGTTACGCCTGATTCACACATGCTTCCTCTGCGTGGCTGAGCGATGCGGCGGCGTGAGCACTACAGCTTGAATGAGCTGGACTTTCATACATACAGCATTTGTGCTGCGGAGCGGAGCAGCGAGGAAGTTCCACAGACATTAAGGCCCAGTCCCATTTCTTCTTTTTACCCCTGCCTCTTGTTTTCGAGTGTCACCCTAACCCCTTGGAACTGAGTTACAGGGTAGTGGTTGAAATCTTGCCCTACGAAAGGGGACCCAAAATACCCCAAAGAGCATCACTTCATTAACAGCTACCAGCGCTGCTCTGTAGGCGACCCTGCCAGTCTGCAGTGACAGCAGAGGAGGGTAAAGTTCAGCTCCTCACTGCTGGGCTTTAGTTACATTTAGGGCATCATATGATCTTCAAAGAGGGGGGCAATTATTTATTATCACCCACCAATACTTCTTCAGTGATATGAAGCTCAGATATTCACCAGATTCTTGTTAGAATTTTTCCGTTCCACCTTAAATGGAGCAGCAGTTACATTCTGGCACTTCAGACGTCTGAACTGCTGGACTATTTAAGGTGGAACGGGAAAATTAGCTAGCTAGCTACCGAGACATTAGCATGCTATTAGCGATTTTTATGCTTGTTATGAAGAAAATGACCAAAATACACTGAAACGACATTAAACTAAGATAAAACAGTGGTTATCCTATTTTTTAAACGGAGAAAATTCTCACATTTGTGTGTTTCTTTGGTCTCTTGTTCCCCATCTTGCCGGTTTTTCTTTTTTTCTCATAACTCTCTGTTTGGAGTCTCTGGAAAAACCTCCATTTGGAGGGTCATGTAGCCCCAGCACTTCACCCTCCCCCTCTATCTCAACAAGAATCAGGACACCCTACATCTAGACGAGAACACGCAAAACAGAGGGCTAAGGGCTCAGTGGTAGGGGCGAGGGGTGAAATGGGACTGGGCCTCATTTTTCCAGACGTATTGATGATGACAGTCAATAAATACAGGGTGATTTAAAAAGATTCATCTGATTTCAAAGCGCCATATTTTTACAACCGTGAGGTGTCTAGGAACCAATCACAATCCAATTGAAAGAGGGGGTCATAGAGTTTCCGACTGTCAGTGGAAGATGGCTCCCCTTCAGTCTGAGAGGAGATGAGACCCCTGAGCAGAAAGCGTTCTGCTTTCTCCACTTCAATAAGAGTGAATCCGTCATAACTGTGCAGTGTGATTTTCGTGGGCAGTGAAGCTCCAGCAGCTCAGAGCGTTCGACGTTGGTTCCACAACACTGGATGATCTCCGAAATCGCACTGAAAGAGCCGTGAGTGCAGCGACACCCGACACGCTCAATCCAGTATGGGATGAGTTTGACTATGGCGTTGATGTTGTCTGTACAGCAGGAGGAGGTTCATATTGAGCACTTATAAAACTACATAAACTTTATGCTCATTTAAACCATTTACAGTTCACTGCATTGATCTGTAACGATGTACAAGTGAAATAAATCATTTTGAAATCAGATGAAACTTTTTGAATCACCCCGTATAATTTATAAAGCACACGATATATTTGTTTATCCTCGGCAGCGTTCTGACTGTGATTAGGCAAAAGCCTTCCAAGCCAGATTTCCCAACTGGGAAATCTGTCTGCAGCACAGAATGTTTAACTAGTATTTCATTATGAATTAAATTAAATGTAAAAATTAGGGTTTTTAAAGTTTTTACACAGTTTTCTGTTTAATTTTCATTGATTTTCATGGCTTATTTCAATTTGCTGCGTGACGTGCACAGGAAAAAACGGCACTGGGTCTATTCTCGAAAATCCCTCGGACGCTCTGCCGTTCCGCTCACACAGCCTGTGTGCAAGTGCTAACCTGTTAACATGAGCGCTGAATTGAAAAGCCGCTCCGCGTCGCTCACGACATGCAGAGGAAGCATGTGTGAATCAGGCCTTGGCCTCCTAGTAAACACAGCTAAGGTGCCAGATGGCTAATAAGCCAACTGGGACATTAGGCTCAGTCCTATTTCACCCCTCGCCCCACCACTCAGCCCTTAGCCCTCTGATTTGTGTATTCACATCTAGGGTTAGTGTGTCCTGATTCTTGATGCGATAGAGGGGTAGGGCGAAGTGTTAGAGCTCCAGGGCTCTCCAAACAGAGGATTTTCCTTAATAACACTCCAAACAGAGTGTTCTAAGGGAAAAAATAGAAAAAAAGCGACAAGATGGCTGAGCAAGCGACCAAAGAAACCCTCAAATGTGAGAAATTATGATGACTACTGTATTATCTTAGCTTAATGTTGTTCGAGTGTATTTTGGTCCTTTTCTTCATAACAAGCACAACAATCGATAGTAGTGCTGATGTCTCGGTATCTAGCTAGCTAAATTTCCCGTTCCACCTTATACAGTCCAGCAGTTACATTCTGGCACCTCAGACATCCAAACTGCAGCACCATTTAAGGTGAAAATTCTAACAATAAGCTGGTGAATATCTGAGCTTCATATCACTGAAGAAGTATTGGTGGGTGATAATAAATAATTGCCCCCCTCTTTGAAGGCATATGATGCCCTAAATGTAACTAAAGCCCAGCAGTGAGGAGCTGAACTTTACCCTCCTCTGCTGTCACTGCAGACTGGCAGGGTCGCCTACAGAGCAGCGCTGGTAGCTGTTAATGAAGTGATGCTCTTTTTATTTGAGGGTCCCATTTCAGAGGGGAGATTCAACCACTACCCTGTAACTCAGTTCCAAGGGGCAACACTCAAGAACAGGGAGTAGGGGTAAAGATGAGAAATGGGATTGGGCCTTTGGCTTCAACTTTAATACATGCATATGATGAAGACAAACTGTCAATCCCAGTTATTGATGAACAATCATCAGCTAAAATTCCATGACTGTGACAGACCTATAACACAGCTAAAAATAAGAAGACTTAGCAACACCTAAAACGCCTCAGACTGTGTGATGTTCAGTATCTCTAATAGTCTTGATGATGTGTTTTCTGACACTGTGTGACTCACTGTTATCTATAAACATGGACTAAAGTATATTAGCATAGCGAACATAGTAGCATTTAGCACGTTTATAGATAACAGTGAGTCATGCAGAGTCAGAAACCACATAATCAAGACTATTAGAGATACTCACCATCACACAGTCTGAGGCGAGTGATGATTTAAGAAACTGATGCTAATCGACTGGCTATAAGTTTATGTTACCTGATAGCTACACTGGTCTTGTAGCTTCAGTGCTAAAACTAAAGAAGCACCAAGCATGCCTTGGCTGACTGACATTAGGAGTGAGGTAGAAATTATCGCTTTAAAGCTGGAAGGACGCTCACCCTTCATGTTGGGGTCGGGTTTCTTCACTGTCGTCATGGGCGACACGCTCGCCACGTTTGTAGGTCCGGCGCGTCCCGTAGGCCGAGGGGATCCAGACGCGGTCCGCGCTGGAGACTCCTGCACACACAGTTCATATATAAGGTCAGAGATTTGACCAAACCATTTCCATAAAGCAGAGCTGGCCAATACGGTTAAAAATCCATCTCGCTATATATTTTATAACCTTTGGCTGATAAATGATTTCAGTATTCATTTCAGTATTCAAATGATTTCGTTCGCCCTGGAAAGGTTTAAGAGTGAAGAACCACGATTTGGGCTAAACAATTTAGTAGTTAAACGCAGCGAGACTTGTTTACTGCAATAAGAGCTAAAATATAATTAATATAAAAAAATATTTTGGCTGAGATGTAAACAATCTAAATTTTCTAATTTACTATCCAAAATCCACCAGTGAACCTCCATATGCCTCGTTTGTTTTTATGTGATGATAAACGTAAAATAGTGGATAATCTTAAAAAGATATGATCCTTTATTATTGCCACAACAGGGAAATTCACAGTGCTACAGCAGCAAAGGGACAGCAAGGCACCAAGCAAAATAGTATCAGGAAGAGAATTAATAAACAAGGTAATTAACTTGTTTATTACTTTACACGGTTACAGTTTGTTACTTATAACTTTATAGACAATATAAAAAACACTAAATATAAAAAACACTAAATATAAAAAATAACTAATAATATTTGCGTGTATTGCACATGGATATGGTGAAGAATTAACAGTTTAAACATTATAAATAGAAAGGCTAAAAAATCTTTACACTATTATGCCGAAATTTTGAAAAATCAGTGAACTTGTCCTTTAATTTTGAATTTAATAGTTTTTACAGTATGTGTCATCAGACCTTCATGTGTATAGGTATTCTTATCTGTACTTATGTATTGTACCATTTCAAGCTGAGCTTTGATCACAAACCTAAAAATTACACTTTGATTTTAATGCTTTAAGTTCTGAACTGTACTGATTTTACATTTTATAAATGTACAGAAACTCAATTAGCTATTTAAAACTAAAACAACAAGAAGTTTTACTCACCGTTCCTCTTGTTGGAGTGGCTGGCTGCTTGGCTAACAACGACTGCACGACAGAAAAGGATATAATGAGATATAACCACACTTCAGTTCACATTTAAAGTAAAACAAACAAAAACTAAACCAGTCCAAGAAAAAGTGGCAGAATAAGCTTAGCTTTTAACAGAAAGACACTAAACGAGTACATGATATTAACCAATTTGGGTCCATACTGGAATCATTTATTTATATTTATTACTTTTTTTAAACTACAGCGGCTCTTAGAGCCTCACTGAGCACTAATCGGAAAAAGAAATCAAAACTGGTCAAACAGTAACAACAATACTGTGATCATTTCTCGTAAGAAACTGAGATGAACACAAAACTTATTTTGTCATTAAAAAAAATTGGACCAAAGGATAAAAGTACAATTAGAAAATCTCTTATTAAAACTAGAAGGAGCAGGGAATAAATAAACAAATAAATAAATAAATAAATATACACATATGTTTTTCTCTGTCTCATATATATATATATATATATATATATATATATATATATATATATATATATGTATATATATATATATATATACACACACACACACACACACACATACATATTTTATATATGTATATAAAAAACAGAAACACACTTATACAACTAACTGGATACACACAAGATTTCTGAATGAAATTAGCATTTCATACTGGTTGGATAGGCAGTGGCATAAAATGACCTGACATCAAAATAGAACTCTTTTTGTCAAACAGAATAAAATTCTGTGACCAATTTCCTTTTTAATTCTTTAGGTGTAAAAGGGTTAAAGTGGTTATAAATAAGCTAAGAAAGCAAACCAAGTACTACTCATCAGTATTACTGAGCCAATTAAACAACAAATATATGCAGGGACCAAAAAATTAGCCTTTGTACCAAATAACATTATTATAATCAATATTAACACTGTATAATCAATGCTGTCTGACTGACAAAGCAACACACAATGTCTTTACTCAGACAGTGCAGGGCTGTGAGAGATGGACACTGTTGTTCATGATGTGGAAACAGACCTGCTGCTTCATGAGAAACACCTGCTCATCCTCAGCGTTGATCTCTTTATCATGCACCAGCTGGAGAGGAGACAAACACAGTGTGACACAAATAATAATAATAATAATAATAATAATAATGAGAATTCATGTTATAATAATAATAATAATAATAATAATACACAACCAGTTTAATTTAAATAAAGCTCATAACTCTGAAAAAGTAACTACTGGAGAAGCAAAAACAAATTATAAATTTCAATGCGAGTTAATGTAAGAAGATTTTAGTCTAAGTGGTTTTGGACTGTTTCTATCTGTCCTGCCATGACACTGAGTGTGTTTACATGCACTCAATAATCCTAATCCTAATCATAATCAGATTTCTGCAGTTATCTGATTATTCAAATAAAAAGCACACTCTGATTTCTTAGATCGGAGTAAGGTCTAGAAATGCAATTAAGAAATCTGATTGATTTTAGCTCAGTAATCAGATTTCTCAGTGCATGTGAACTCTTACTCTGATTTCTTTCGGGTTTCTCAGTCTGAGCATGTGTGAAAACAGACGGCGATACCGGAAATAAGCGAGCAGCGTCGCCGCGAGACACAGCAAAACACTTTCGGAGCGACGCTGAAACCAAATATATGCTTAACGAAATGAAGGATTTAAATATTCTTCATCTTCTAGATGATGTCTGTTCATATTTTCAGGTAAAGTGGCGCAATGTTTTAAAAAAAGCCGCAGCATAAAGTTTGAGTTTACATCACGTCTCCTTCTGTGAGTTTATTGGCTGGTTGTAAGGCAGAAATCCGATTACTGTCTGACTCATGTAGATCCTGAGTTTCCACATTATCTGATTACTCAAGTGCATGTAAATGTGTTGATCGGATTACTGACAAAATCTGATTTTCTGCACTTTTTGGATTATTAAGTGTGTGTAAACGCACTTATTGTGCCATATACAAAAGTTTAGGCGCCCCGGTCAAATGACATGCTTTGTTGATTTCCTTATTTATTTCAGCTTATCTATACTTAGAAAACCAACAACATGCAATTTGACCAGGGCATTACACCTCACCTTTAATGATCATATCATATTTTCTATATATATATATATATAAAGACAGTGTTTACAGTAGATCTAACAGGTAGAAACAGGTAAATTCTGCAAAAATACATGGTTAAAATGCTAATTTAACTCCGCATGTCTTCTTCTCTCACAGCTCCGTCTGTCTTACCTTTCGTACTGGAGGTTTCATGATGAAATCCTCAAAGGGATCTTCCGGTCTAACCGTTGTAAAGTTTTCGTGCAGAATCGCAATTTTCTTCTCGTTATCCCATCCAGACGGACTGTAAACGGAGTGTAGAGACACACAGAGGTCAGTACAGCCTAATACACACACAGAGGACAGTAACAGACACACTGATGCAGAGACGGTCAGCTTCACACTGAAATAAACAGACTGAGTCCGTTAGCGAAAACGAATAAAAGGCTGATGTAGGCGGCTTTAAGCCCGAGTGGTCATTGACGTTAGAGGAGCTGCTGGGTCTCTTACATGAACACAGCGTCCTTCTCCACCACTAAGGCCGGCGTGGTGAACTGGAAGTCGTACATTTTGTGCACTATGTATTTGTACAAGAGGTCCAGGTTCTTCTCCTCCTTTACGGAGGTGTAGATCAAGGCAGCTCCATCTGTGGGATGAGGTTAAGGAACAGACACCAGCTGCACCGCAGAACAAGATTCCCTTCAGAAGATGTTTTATAATCAGAGAAGCAAAGTCACAGAATTTTCTCCTGTATTATTTTCACCTCCTCTTGGTGTGTCTAACACAGCAGCGTTTAGAAGCAGATGAACAGCTCACAGTGAGAGCGAGACAGGCTAAAGTACAGCCTCCACATGGAGAAGGTTGGTTTAACACACAGTTACAGCTGAGACCCCCAAAGTACCCAATCAGAACTACAAATAAAACCCCCCCTATACATTTAAAATACTTTGCAGAAGATTTTATTGACAGATTAATCAAAAACATGACCACTGATGTCTATCAAATAAAATATTTTTCAGTTTTCGCTGTGCCAATATTTACTGTTCTACTTAGCATTAAAAAATAAACGTGTCAGCGTTTAAATATTTATTTTTATACCTTCAGTGTGGAAAGTTAATCGACTTGAATCAACATAGAATTCCAACGACTTGTGTTTTGCATCGATTTGGCAAACTTTTTAGTGGCTATTACAACTCACAAGCCCGTACCGAAGGTCAGCAACTCGGCCTCCGCCCCGAAGGCCAGCGACTCGGACACCGCCCCAAACGCCAGTGACTTGGCCAGTGACTTCGGACACCGGCACAAAGACCAGTGACTTGGACTCCGGGCCAAACACCAGTGACATGGACTCTGCCCTGAACGCCAGCGACTCGGACTTTGACTTTGAGCAGAAACCTGTTGGGTTTAAAAGCTGTGTAGCGTATGGGGGGTTGTCAGCTCAGACTGGGTTCCCGGCCCGAGTAAGGTGATGGGGGTATACGGCATGCGCCTGTCCTTCAGGCCCCGATGACGGCTGCGAGAGCCGCCAGGCAGGCGGGACAGGAGGGAGAGGAACACTGCGAGTGAGTAGGGGGCGGCACGCAAATCCCGCCCGGGCCCCACCCCCTGTTCCACAGCGAGACCGCTTCACTACAGCTCAATTTGTTCGATCAAGGTGGTCGAGCTGCCGAGCGTGGGGCGGTCACGGGGAGGCGGAGCAATGGGCTCTCTTTCCCTCTCAGCTCAGGTGCTCACGCTGCCCTTAATGAGTGCCAGCTGATGCTGGTTTGACTTCGGCAGCATGGGCACCTTGAACAGGAGCGGAGAGGGAAGAGAGAGGAAAAACATGGTTGAGCGGAAGCAGAAGAAAGACTGACGAGCTGAAAAGCCTGGGTGTCAGAAAAGGACTAAAGAGTCTATCTAGAGGCCACTGATAAGTGGTCACATTCTCGTTCTTGTGTTTTGCTTTGTGTTCTGCGGGTAAAAAGGTGAATGTCCGCTGCTGAAAAAGTCACTCCTGCCTCAGGCGTCCCTACTCCGTCCTCGCTTTAAAGGACACACACACACATCATTTGTTGTTAGCTGTGTGTCATAGCCCTTTAAAATCTCAGGCGAATTATTCAGTAACTACAGCGACTTCAGCACAAACTGGATGAGCTATTCTTAGGTTATAGAAGTGTGTATTAAACTTTGGGGCTGCTGGTGGGATCTGGCCATTTAAGATGTTAACTCACGGTCAAAGAACTCTTTTTGCGATCTGTGATTGTCTGTGACAGCATCATCACGACAGTTATCATACAGTGTAAAGCTGCCTTAGTTCCCACGTCTGTAGTTTACTGACATTTCCCCAAAATCAACAATTGGTGAGGAGCTCAGTTCACTGTAATAAACTCTTAATAGGGCAGTTAGACTGAAGGATACACTGTAGGCTGAATCGCCTCATGTGGGACTGAATGAAGTCAAAATGCTCCTCTTTGTAGTCGTGATCCTTCTCCAACACAGTGACTGCATCACACTAGAAAAAAATAAAAACAGAGAGATATTTTAGCTCGGGGAAGTCAGCTGTTCTCTCATGAGAGGCATGAAATTATTGAAAAACAGGTTGTACATTCAGCTACACTTCCCTCCCACAAACACCACAACAACAAATCACCACCCTGCAAAAAAAAATCATTAAAGAGCTTTTACTCCACACTTTTATCGCATTTTATTTCTTTCTTATGACATTTATGTGATCTGATGGACCAACTGCAGTCATACATCATTTTTATATTTCACATTTTTTATGACCAGAAATAAACTAAGACTGTTTTTCTTACTGTGCCTTTATGATTGATGTATGTAAATGAGCTCTACTGTGATTGGCTGCTATGTCTTGTAACTCCTTGAATCCTTCAAGGAAGTCCTTAAATTCTAACAAGCAAGGCTAAACTGCCGCAGGCTGAAAGGGTGGAGCTAAACTGCCGTAGGCCGAAGGGCGGGGCTAAACTGCCGCAGGCCAAAAGGGCGGGGCTAAACTGCCGCAGGCCGAAAGGGCGGGGCTAAACTGCCGCAGGCCGAAAGGGCGGGGCTAAACTGCCGCAGGCCGAAAGGGCGGGGCTAAACTGCTGTAGGCCGAATGGGCGCGGCTTAACTGCTGTAGGCTGAATGGGCAGGGCTAAACTGCCGTAGGTCAAAAGTGCAAGGCTAAACTGCCAGAAGCCGAAAGAGGTGGGGCTAAACTGCCAGAAGTCAAATGGGCGGGGCTTACCTAGATGTAGGCCGAATGGGCGGGGTTTACCTAGCTGTAGGCCGAACGGGCGGGGTTTAACTGCTGTAGGATGAATATGTGGGGCTAACCTGCTGTATGCCGAACGGGTGGTCACATGTAAATGTCTTCATGGTTGTGACATCACAACCATGATGAATTCACAGCTGCCTGCTTTTGCAGCTGACTTAACAATCTGCCTGTGTGGCCTGCGGGAGCGAAATTTACGTTTTTAAAATGTTTACTTAAATCGAAACTGTTTTCCATGCTATAAGCCCTTTAAGGCCTCAGAGGCCTCTTTTTTGGGCTGCAGGACGCACCGTGACTCAGGATGAGCCGCGTGTTCCCTCGCTCCCTCCAGCGTTTTGGCAGAAGCAGTGGGTGCCTGATCAGATATGCAGGTCGGCATGAAAAATGAATATTTTGGTGCAAATCGCTTTTGGGAACGGACAAGTGCACTCAACTCAGCCCGTCTGGAAGCAAATCTGTGCTAAACAGGGCTGCAGCCCACACAAGCTCTCAGCAGCTCCCAACGCCACATCCAGACACGCTTACTCAGCAGTTAGAGAGCAGCTTGGCAGCTGATTTTATTAGAAAGATCTTCACCGCCTGTTGAAAGTCTGGGGACAGTTAGCTTTTCAAAATGTTTTGAAATCCTAATAAATGTTTTTCATTCACACTTGACATTAACTTAGGCTGTTAAAGAGCCCACTGCATGGAAAAGCAATAACAGTATAATGTTATAGTCAATACATGGAATACATAAAACAAAACTCAGTTTTTTTGTGATGTCACAACAACCAATGCATTTACATGCCACCTAATCACCCTACAGCAGTCTGGCTGTAGCTTCAGCGTGAATGGGCTGGGCTAAAGCGCTGTGGACGGAAGAGGTGGATGGTAACGGTTGCCTATAAAGCGAAATGTATCTTAGCACTAATAAGGCCACATTTTAAACCTGAGGTTACTAAACATTTCACAAACTGCACTGAACTACATCCAATTCAACAAGACTAATTATCAGGGATGCATTGATACAGATACTTGTACTGACACTGTGCTCATTCACTCACAAGTGAACACTGATACTGGCTGATATCGTGGCTCTGCTCACACAGAGAAGAGTTACTGACTCCGTCACAGTCGGACACAAAGCCGCTGGTCACTTTAAACATTCCGCCTTGGCAGATTTCCATCAGGGATACACTGTGTGATTTTAGCCCGTTTATAAATGCACAATCACAACCACTTCACTAGCACGGGTGGAGACACACAGGCCAACAAAACGGAGGAGAAAAAGTCAACATATCCTACCAAAGTCCATATAAGCGACTTTACTCTGTTTGAGTGCAATAGTGAGGTATAAACATTAATACAGTGCTGTGTTTGTAAATCAGGCTGTAGAGACCGAACTGTCCTACCATGAACATCAGCGCCTGCTTTAGCTTCAGTGCTCAGTGTTAGCAGTGCTGCTCAGTGTCTCAGTGTGTTTGCTCAGTACTCGTGTTTTTCTGAATGAATCAGCTTTATTGATTACGGTCCGTAGACAGAGCGTCTGTAGAGGCTGCGTTTAACGTAGCAGGTCAGTCAGACAGAGCGTTTTCGTACAGCGTACAGAGTCTATAAATCGTAGCTTTGTCTGAATACAACGATCTATTCAAACGTACAGTGAGAGTCACCAAAAGAACAAGATTTCTAAAATCACACAGTGTCTGTCTGGCTTTAGAAGACATTCAGGTACAGCTCAACCAGCCAATCAAAAGACTCCAACAAGACGGAAAACTGGAAGCATGAGCTCCTCGGATGTGTAAGCCTCGGATGTAATTCCTGCGGTCAACGTGCTGCTGCTGAAAGAGACAGGTGAGGATCAAAACTATGAAACCTACTTTACTTACAGCTGTACAGAAGAGCTTTTCTGACAAGGAACTAAACCAGCTCTTCTCCACTGCAGCGCTGCTCTAACAGAGACCACTAATGTAGCAGAGCTTGCTAACGCACTTCATTTAAAATTTAAAGATTTAACTTTGCACTCATTTACACTAACAACTACTTTATTCCAAGTAGGCATTCATTAGGTACAGTATCAGACTCTGTATCAGCAAATACTAAAAAATATGTACTCATACTCGGTCTGAAAAAATGGTATCGATGCATCTCTACTACTCTCGATATCCTCAATATGCTCAGAGAAGCACACTGTGTGCATCATGACAAAATTTATCGCAATAACAAAAAAAAACATTGTCATATTGTCCACCTCTAGCAGATGTTATGTAAATGTGTTGGTTTTTAATGACATCACAAAAACAGCAACACAAAGAGCATGTTTCTGCAGCTTAGTGTGTTTTCCTATATTGACTGGCGAGTGAACAGTACAGTTTCACAACATTTACATTTTAAATCAAGGCCCAGTCCCATTTCACCCCTCACCCCTACCACTCAGCCCCACCCCTCCGTTTTGCGCGTTCTCGTCTAGGGGTAGGGTGTCCAGATTCTTGTTAAGATAGAGGGGTGAAGTGTTTGGGCTACATTGCCCTCCAAACGGAGGTTTTTCAGACACTCCAAACAGAGTGTTATGGGGAAAAAAGAAAAACCAGTGTGGTGCCCAATCTCACATCCCTGTCCTGATCTTACTTCCCCTGCTTTCCGGTCACGGTACTCACGGTTTTACTGGCTGAATCAATCATACATATCACAGCCGTCAATTAACAATTCTGGGAGGAACCTCAAAAGGCATAGGTAGATATTTATGTGCCAGATTTTTTGTAAACTTAAATATATTCATAAATGCAACAAAGCTAGCACACCCCTGAATTAAAACAGTGACACAGTTTACCGTTAACAGTTCTGGCTTGCATGATAATGAAAACGTGCTAAATTGATAACTCTTGCCGAGGGTCCTTGGAAAGTGAAATCAGGACGGGGATGTGAGATTGGGCAAGCAAATGACCAAAGAAACCCACAAGTGTGAGTATCTTCTCTGTTAAAAATTACAATAACCACTGTATATCTTAGTTTAATATTGTTTCAGTGTATTTTGGTCCTTTTCTTCATAACAAGCATAAAAACCGCTAGCAGCAGTGCTGACGTCTCGGTAGCTACAGCTAAATTTCCCGTTCCACCTTAAATGGTGCAGCAGTTACATTCTGGCTCCTCAGGCATCAGAACTGCTGCTCCATTTAAGGTTTAATGGGAAAATTTGAACAAGAAGCTGGCAATTAGCTGAGCTTCATATCACTGAAGAATTAGGAGTGGGTGATAATAAATAATTGCCCCCCTCTTTGAAGATCATATGATGCCCTAAATGTAACTAAAGCCCAGCAGTGAGGAGCTGAACTTTACCCTCCTCTGCTGTCACTGCAGACTAGCAGGGTCGCCTACAGAGCAGCGCTGGTAGCTGTTAATGAAGTGATGCTCTTTTTATTTGAGGGTCCCATTTCAGAGGGAAGATTCAACCACTACCCTGTAACTCAGTTCCAAGGTGCAAGGTGACACTCAGAAAAAAGGGGTAAAAATAAGAAATGGGATTGGGCCAAAATTCCAGTTTTCCGTGATATTGGCCCTTTAAAGGCACAGTAGCAAAAACAGCCAGTTTAATTCTGAGGGATGGAGATCATTGGTTGCCAATCAACATTATTGGTTGATATTTTTGGCCCATGCGCAAGTCATTACATGTTGATGGAAGACTACTGGAAAAACAAGAATTCAGGCTCATGATATGACCGGCTGAATTGTGCTTAATATGAACCAAGAAGATAAAAGTTTAGATTTCAGGTTGACTTTAATGAGTCGTGCGATGATAATGCTGTGATTTTTATCTCTGTGGGGTTTTTCAATCCAGCACTTTATAAATGGTTTAGGAGGGACTTTATTATCTCTCATTTAATTAAGAACTGAAACGAAAGAGGCTAAAAGAAAATGTTCCCTGATGTGTTAATGCGGGGTGTTGTGTGTCGTGCAGCGCTGCAGGGCGAGCGTCGTTGGTGTGAGTTGTGGTGTTGTGTCCTAAGAGAGCATGTGAGGGTCTGCAGCTCCATCACTGCAGGCCATACAGACAGCATGAAGAGAGTCTTTCATTAGCAGAGACTCTGCAGGAGGAGACGCTGAATACATCTCACACTCCGGAGTCCAGCGCTCCTCACAACAATCAGGGATAGTCAGCTATCAGAAGTACTGAGGAGTCTCTCAGCACCTTTAAGACTGACGTATGCAAATGAGCTCTGTTCTGACTGGCTGCCTTGTATTGTGTCTCATTCACAAGGCAGTTCAGGCTGAAACACTTCTTATGACTTCAGCGTGAGTGGGTGGGGCTAAACTGCTGACACTCAGCACATACGATATACATAAATACACTGGTTTCCATGTCATCACAGAATTTCAAAATGGGCAGTTTTTGTAGTTTAGCTGCACTGGAGAATGATGACATTTTTATACACTACATCAAACTATTTTAAGAACGTAAGGAACATTTTGTCTGCCCTTTAAAATATACAGATTGAAACAAACAGTAACAATAAAAATAATAAAAACGCAACTCCTATATTAATTTATTATTTTAAATACAATACTGCACAAAGTAAATTAAAAAAAGTCACTTAAATAAAAACATAAAATAAAAATGCAGAGTAAAAACATTACATTGTGTATTGTTCTAACTAGAATCCTTTAAAAATCTGCATTTTATAATTTGGCCACATATTGGTGCTGAATAATAATCTCTAAAGGACATGCATATTTTATTTTTTTTCCAGCCTACAGCAGTTTAGCCCCTCCCACTCACCCTGACGTTATAAGGAGCGTTATAAGGAGTTTTTTTTTTCTTTTTTACGTAACATCAGTCTAAAAGGCTCTGTAGCAGAAAAGCCTCTTTAGTTCTAAGAGATAAAAAGTAGAAATCAATTACGAAAACGTTTGGTAGAACATAAATGCTGTAAGTGGAGTATAAAGGAAAAAATGAAGTAGATAACACACTTACAGTATACTTATATTTCAGAAGTGCCTTTTTTCCCCCACCCTAAAGGGTGTGCATTCGATTTTTCTGGTGAAATTATTCCTTCAACTCTAAACAAATGTGTTGCAACCTAAAAATACTGCAAATTGTATTCGGCAGCATTGCTCAAAAATGCAGCCCGTCTCTGAGCTCAGACAGCCATGCAGGCAAAACAACCAGTCTCTTTTTTTTCTTAACTGAATTATGGGCAAACTGTTCAAAATTCATCAAAATAAATACGAATTTGACCAAATGTTAAGAATTTTTAGGCGTAATTAACTGGTCAAGATGTAAATGGAGTCGTTCAGAGTGGTTTTGGTGTGAAACGTTCAGTTCTAGAGAAACTTGCCGAGTCAGAATTGTTCACAGTGGTGGTGATAGGAACCAGACGTCCACCACTAAAAGCTCCCTCACAGACAGTTGAACATACCGCCTGATGACTGAGACACTGTTTTATGATAGTTTTGAGAAGATTTTGGGCTTAAACTCCATTCATGGTGGAGGGATACATGCAGGGCGCTGTGAGGCAAAATAGTCCCCAAAGAAAACTTATTATTTCAGATTTTCCACTATTTTCCATCATCAACATTCCATATAAACTCAGAAGACTCGTGTAGGTTCACTGGTGGTTCTGGATAGTAAATAAAATGTCTATATCTGTGTCATGGCGACCCCTGGTTCCTATCACCACCACTGTAAAGACATCTGAACCGTTTCACACCAAACCACTCTGATTACATCTCAAACACTGAACTGTGGAGGAATTTGGAAAATATCTGTGGAATTTGCGTTTAACGCACAGTCACCTGTTTTTCCCGTTCCATAAAGAGGCTGAATTTGTTGGCTGTTTTATTTATATCCCCGATTCACACTAGGAAGCTATTAGCATAGTCAAAACACAACACGGTGCGTCTTCTCTGTGATCAGCCTGTGTGATTGATGTTATCTCCTCCGTAATACACTCTGGCAATGTTTCGTCATCCTGCAACAAGGCCGACTGGGTGGAGTTTCAGGGTGGAAACAGCTGGTTAGTGACAGTCGTACCTTTGTGCAAACTATTAGTACAGGAATGCCGAGGTTGTGCGTGAGGACGTTCTCTCCGAGGGGCAGCAGAACCCCCTCGTCATCTCCTCCGGCCGGAGGGACCCGTCTCTGGGGTGAAGAGGGCACCGCGTCCTCCGGCTCTGCGTACTCCTGGAAGGCCTTCACCACTTAAAAAACCACAGAGAGGGAGAGAAACAGGAGCCGTTAGTGTCTGAGTGAACTACTGAAGGAATATAAATCAAACAAAACAAAAATCTGACAATAACAGTGATATTTTGATACGTCTCAAAATGAGGCATAGTGTCTTCATTTATTCCAGTTCAGACTGGGCTGTGCGAGAACTGTAACACTGAATTTACGTGTGTCAGATGACAAAGCACTATAAAAGATCCTCACAGTCTCTACCACAGCTGCTCCAGCTAATTAGCTTCCTCAGAAGTCCTTGTTGACCTGACGCAACACAATGACTAAACATTAAACTAAAAAGCAGTCCTCACTACTGCTGTATAAAACCAGCGCTCATGTATACAAAGAAACAAAAAATCCACTTAGCAATTCATGGACAATATTGATAAATTACTATGAATCAATAAGCAGTAGTGGATTTAGCACAAACCCAGACGTAGTTTAATTAAGCCACAATATTTGTTGATGCTCCCAATATTCACATATTTGCCACGTTCGTAGGCAGGTCGCCTTCGGGGTGTGGGGAATAAATAAAAATAATAATTATAAAAAGACACACACACACACACAGACACACACACACACACAGAGACACACACAGAGACACACACAGAGACACACACACACACAATCCTGCCCCACCAGCGCATCGTCTGGTGCTGTAAATATGGACTGCAGGCTTGAAACAACTAAGCATATTACGGATTAAGCAGAGAAAATGGGCTGGTAGTTGATTGTGTGGTTTGGTGGTTCTTGGTATCTGCTGGTAGTTGATTGTGCGGTTTGGTGGTTCTTGTATGGGCTGGTAGTTGATTGTGCGGTTTGGTTGTTCTTGGTATGGGCTGGTAGTTGATTGTGCGGTTTGGTTGTTCTTGGTATGGGCTGGTAGTTGATTGTGCGGTTTGGTTGTTCTTGGTATGGGCTGGTAGTTGATTGTGCGGTTTGGTGGTTCTTGTATGGGCTGGTAGTTGATTGTGCGGTTTGGTGGTTCTTGGTATGGGCTGGTAGTTGATTAGGTGGGTTGGTTATTCTTGGTATTTGCTGGTAGTTGATTGTGCGGTTTGGTGGTTCTTGGTATGGGCTGGTAGTTGATTAAGTGGTTTGGTTATTCTTGGTATTTGCTGGTAGTTGATTGTGTGGTTTGGTTGCTCTTGGTATGGGCTGGTAGTTGAACTGTATGGCTTTGGTAGTTTTTAGTGTTGTTTGGTACGCTTGTTTTTTCCTTGGTATGGTTTGGTAGTTTTGCTTTGGACGTCAAAGTTTTTGCCTTTAGTTTAAAACATTTTGCGGTTACAGCCTTAATGATATTTTAAGTTATCGTTTAAATAATAAAACAGCTAAAGCTTAATCATGTGAAGTAGCCTCAAGGTTCCTGTTACTCTGTATGCTGTTGTTTTGTTTTTGAAAACTGATGTAAATCACAACATAAAAATCTTTTGGTGAGGAAAGGCGTTCCGTGTATGGAAAGCTGCTGCACAGCTTTATCAGTTTAACCAGCACAACAGCGTGTGGGGAAAAAAACCTCTTGCGCTGCTACTTTACTAAACACAGTCTAAACTGACCGTGACACAAATGTTACTTTTGTCCATTTTAAAGCTGCAGCGTGTTTTTAGATGTTTAAATGCCCAACTTGATTGATAATCGCGACAGATGCCTTCCCACACTGTTGATTAACAGATCTAGAAGACTCCAAGACGAAGGGGAGAGGAGGGACTTCCTGAGGAAGGAACGGAGCGGAGGAATGCAGCTCCAGACGACCCAGAAAGGCCACGGAAATACAACCAACCCCCCCGACCACGGCCAGAGAACACAGAGAGCTGAAACTGACGTTCCTGCTAAAATCTTCCAGACACAACAGAACAGAGGATACACACAGCCCAGCAGGCCAACACACAAATAACGGCACTGCTAAACTTCTCATTTATGTTTCAATCAGTTTTGAGTTGAAGATTTTGAAAAACTTCTGAATCTGAAGATGTTGTTATATAACAAAAACCTACCTCTGCAAAAACTCACTGAATAAAGACAATATACATTATGAGGAAAATGTTATTATGGATGTATAATTAGAAACACTCAATAACATTCATATGATCCACACAGTCATTCTGACAGACTGTAATACACTACAGGAAGTGTAGGGGGCGATACGGCTTCTACCGTTTCATTTAAAAAGCCTCTATAATGTTCGTATGATCCACACAGTCATTCTGACAGACTGTAATACACTACAGAAAGCGTAGGGGGCGATATGGCTTCTACTGTTTCATTTAAAAAGCCTCTATAACGTTCATATGATCCACACAGTCACTCTGACAGACTGTAATACTCTACAGGAAGTGTAGGGGGCGATACGGCTTCTACTGTTTCATTTAAAAAGCCTCTATAATGTTCATATGATCCACACAGTCACTCTGACAGACTGTAATACACTACAGGAAGTGTAGGGGGCGATATGGCTTCTACTGTTTCATTTAAAAAGCTCTATAATGTTCATATGATCCACACAGTCACTCTGACAGACTGTAATACTCTACAGAAAGTGTAGGGTGCGATATGGTTTCTACTGTTTCATTTAAAAAGCTCTATAATGTTCATATGATCCACACAGTCACTCTGACAGACTGTAATACACTACAGGAAGTGTAGGGGGCGATACGGCTTCTACTGTTTCATTTAAACTTAATTTAAAGTTCATACGACTTCTATTAAATAACAGTTCATAGATTAACTGCTTGTAGAAACACTGCTGTACTGAAGTGCATCATTAGCCCAGCGCTGATCTCTGTAGGTGTTCATAAGGTCACTTCATTAAATTTATGTAGGGCAAAATAAATAAATAAATCAATAAATCAATAAAACTAAAAATAAAAATACTTGCGTTTCTAATATGCGTGCAAAAAAAGAGAAAGAGGGCCTCAGAGGAGCTGGAGAAGGACTTATTTAGCTCACATGGGAGCAAAAAGCATTTTTCTTGGTTCTTCACCAACATAATAAAGCTCTTTCAGAGAACATAAGAGTCATAGATCAGTGAGAGCGGCTCCAGAGGGCAAACCAGAGTGTCCGGAACACTAATAATACTTATTTAAATCACAAGGAGCTGTTTTGAAATAACAACATGCTTAGCTGCAGCTGTTTGTACCAGCAGTTTAGAGGAACATACTGTAAATTTTTGGCATCACAAACTTCCACAAGTGATGATTCTGCCAGATAGTTACAGATACGACTAGCGTACGAAAGTGTGGAGTAACTGGCCAGATTAATTTATTACTTTTATGCAATAACAACTTATACAACGAGGACGTAAACGTTACAAGCTATTCACCAAAAGGTATTTTCAGATGTTTTACTCAACAACACTGTTTGAAAACACTGACCAACTGCATGTTTCATCATAAAGAGAGCAAAATTAGTCCTTTTTAACTGGATTTAGTGCCAAATATTAACTTAAAATCATGGTGTTTGGAGTTTTTAATCTATTTTTTTTTTAATTTAGCTCTACCGGTGCTTTTTTCCCAGTTCCAGTTGATCAGATGTCTGAAAACAAATACTGTACTGTGAAAATTTCTCAAAGTATCGCAATATATTTTTGCCACATCACCACATCTAACTGCAACCTACACTGACCAGGCATAGCATTATGACCACCTCCTTGTTTCTACGCTCATTGTCCATTTTATCAGCTCCACTTACTATATAGGTGCACTTTGTAGTTCTACAGTTACAGACTGTAGTCCATCTGTTTCTCTGATACTTTGTTAGCCCCCTTTCACCCTGTTCTTCAGTGGTCAGGACCCCCGTGGACCCTCACAGAGCAGGTACTATTTGGGTGGTGGATCATTCTCAGCACTGCAGTAACACTGACGTGGTGGTGGTGTGTTAGTGTGTGTTGCGCTGGTCTGAGTGGATCAGACACAGCAGTGCGGCTGGAGTTTTTAAACACTTCAGTGTCACTGCTGGACTGAGAATAGTCCACTGACCAAAAATATCCAGCCAACAGCGTCCTGTGGGCAGCGTCCTATGACCACTGATGAAGGACTAGAGGATGACCAACACAAACTGTGCAGCAGCAGATGAGCTATCGTCTCTGACTTTACATCTACAAGGTGGACCGTCAAGGTAGGAGTGTCTAATAGAGTGGACAGTGAGTGGACACAGTGTTTAAAAACTCCAGCAGCACTGCTGTGTCTGATCCACTCAGACCAGCACAACACACACTAACACACCACCACCACGTCAGTGTTACTGCAGTGCTGAGAATGATCCACCACCCAAATAGTACCTGCTCTGTGAGGGTCCATGGGGGTCCTGACCACTGAAGAACAAAGTATCAGAGAAACAGATGGACTACAGTCTGTAACTGTAGAACTACAAAGTGCACCTATATAGTAAGTGGAGCTGATAAAATGGACAATGAGTGTAGAAACAAGGAGGTGGTCATAATGTTCCACACTACATCAAGCTAATTTATTCAAAAAATAAATTAATAAAATAAAATAAAGTGAGACGTTTGGTTTTCCATTATATGGGCCTTTTAAACGTAAAAATAATACTAATAAGAAAATAAAAGATTTCTTTAATCGTTGAGATTAAAGATTACCATTGGTAATCAATAATAACCATAATTTAGCCCACAGTTTTAGACACTGCAGCCCATAAACAGCATCAACCCTTTCACTCAAACACAGTCAGACTGCAGCTGTAAACACTTTCCCTTGTCGACTTTGACCAACTTTCACTTAAACCAAACACGGGTGTGGTCCTGTCCACCGTCCGCTGAACAAGCCTAAGACAAACACTTTAAATACTGCATATACGGCTTTAAATGTGGCGTATAAACCGAGCGCTGCCCCTGAGCGCGACGCTCTCCTCAGCCCCAATCCAGCACAGCTCTGAGAATCAGATGTCAGAGCAGACCATGATGCAACCGGCCTGTAACAGGGCCTGGACACGAGCCCAAACCATTCTCTCTCTCTCTCTAGCTCGCCCACTCACTCCCCTCAGCCTGACGGAGCGATGACATCATCCCCTCCCAACATCCTCCTGTTAGACGGTCTGCTTCACACTGCAGGACTTATTAACCCGTTAAGGTCCAAATCTGATACCTGACATCTGAGCACAAATCTTCTCAAATCCATCAAACTATATAGTTACAGCGCAATTTTTAAACCAGTACTTTTATCTTCTACAGGTTTATTTTTACCAATTATCATTAAAAAATTACAAAAATGCAAATCTGATTGTGAATAAAAGTATGCAAATTACATGCAAATCATAAAAAAAAAGCACTGTTAGATGCTGATCTGAGGTTTAATTATACATGTTATCATCACTTTAGATCAGGGGTCGCAACCAAAACGTTAAAAAGAACCATTTTGTCCCGTTTCAACAAAAATCTAACCACCATGAGAGAGACAGCATTTTATGTTAATTTTACTGATGTAACGTTTTACCATATTGGCTGTAAATATGTCTCAGTATGTGCTAAATGTGCTGATAAAGGCTAAAAATATAATCCAAACAAAAACTCAGACTTACTTTGCTCTGCTTTAAGCTTTAGCTCAGCTATAGCTGCTTTTCTCACATCTCCAGCAGGAAACTTTTCCTCAAAAGTAGAACAGTTTCTTGTAAAATGTCTCTCAGTGTTCGACTTTTTACGAGGCTAAAGTTGCTTCTCATTCAGCAGCTTCCTGTTCGAATTTTCCCGTTCCACCTTAAATGGTGCCTGACATTACAGCTGCACCATTTAAGGTGGAACGGGAAAAAAAAGTTGGTGAATGAGAAGCGACTTCGGCCTTGTGACTTTTTAGTGTTTCAGTTTCTGGTTGCAGATTAAACGTACCAGGAAACCAGCTGGAGTGATTATAAACACAAATAAGTCAATTTGTCTCCAAATTATCGATGTTGGTCTTAAATCTCTCTCTTTGCCGTTTCGTTAGCTACTAGCTAGGCGAGATTGTTGTCTGTGTTGCCATGGTGACCAGCAGTCTGCGCTGATCATCAGGGTTAAAGGGTGAATTAGCAGTTCTACATTAACTCCAGAGTTTAAGACCATTTATTGTTAAACTGTGTTGAACGATCAGCAGAGCTTTATTTTACTGTAAAGGAGGATTATTTTATTTTTACCTTCTAATCTGATTCAGCTGTGGAGCCACAACAGGGCAGTGAACGAGCTGCATGTTGCCGACCCGATTTAGACTGATCAGAAAATAGATAGAGCCCAAACTCAGTCCTGTCCAACAGGAGGAGAGCTCAGAGACACTCCTAATGCAGAAGGAACACTCACTTCTGCTCTGCGTCACCCAGAGTTTAAAAGTAGGTCTGCATGATACAGACTCAATACTATATTGTGATTTTATTGCTACGCACCACAGTGTATCATATAAGGGCTGAGCGATGTGACAATATTTATCATTACTGTGATAAACTGTATCACGTAGACATTGTTATAGAGAGCGTAGTTAGTCAGGTTTAAGTGGATTTAGTGGTAATGTGCAATATAATAATAATAATAATAATAATAATATTTAAAAAATTGGTATAATTTGCATTGAAAGTCATGATATCATACTGAGTGTCATGAACATTTTGTAAAGCAATTGTGTGTTTGTGGAACACATGCAATAATAATAATAATAATAATAATAATAATAGCATCTCATACCCAATGCTTTACAAAACAAAAACATCTGCTACTATGATTCTTCGTCTTCTTCTTCTTATTATTATTATTACTACTACAATCCTTGTTGGCAATGTTATTTATTTAATTAATTTTAATATAAATTTAATATTTATTATTATTATTACTATTATTATTATCATCATCATCATCATCATCATCATACCTTGTTGACATTAACATTCATTTCTTACTTTTTATTATTACTATTATTATTATTATTTTTTTACTAGTACTACCATTCTTGTCAACATTGTATGTTTAATTATTTTTAATATTTACGTTACTTATTTACTTTTTATTATTATAAATCATTATTATTATTATTATTATTACTGTTATAAAATGAATGAAAGGCCCCATGAAGGTCTGGCTTCAACAACGCAGTAAAGTGACCAACTAAGTGACCAAACTGTTTTCTTAACTAAACAAGTGCAAAAAACATTACACAAAGCTCTGATCCACCATGTAAGCATACAGGTCGGCCTGTTTGACGTACAGATTATAGCCAGAAGTAGCCTGAGCTTCACATCACTGCTTCCTCTTTTCATTTTCACACATACACAAACCGTGAAAGTTCTGTTTAACACAAAACGATCACAAACAGAAGCTCCAGAAGACCACAGTGCTGCGGGTCAGCACTTTAACTGGACACTCAGAAAAGACTTCACCACCACAGAACTGCAGCATAGCTAAGCAACAGGCTGTGGACGACTGCTTTCATGTTAAATGGGCAAAATAAACTCATTACCATGACACACTGATGACATATGAACATTATCTGACTAAAACACAGATAGAACTGTGTTTCACTGGAAAACTGCAGTTCTGCCAAAGCACCCAAGCCTTAAACAGCATCCTAATGCCATTATATTACAATGTTTACTGTAGTTTGGCAATTTTGGGAAGTTCCCACCAACACGGAAAGAAATACTCACACTGAAGCACTTCTCTTTTTTCAGTTAGAGGCCAATGTATGTAACTATGTGAGGCACTGAACTGAAATTTGCTCAGTTAGCTACAAGGCTAATGCTGCTAATAAGTAAGGGAAGCTTGTACTTCACCAATTAACACCTATAATAGTTAAACTATAAATTAATCCATGTTTCTAGACAACAGTGTGTCATACAGCGTCAGCAAGTCTACTAGAGATTATTTAAGTCCACACAGTTTGAGGCGAGTGATGATTTAAGCATGGATGCTAATTGGTGGAGCTAAAATGAGAGAAGCAAATTTCAAACACTAGACATGTTTGGATCAGACATACGTTTGAAGTAATGGGTGGGGGATAATGAGTAATGCGTGGGGTTAATTAGTAGAGGTAATAGATAATAGGGGTTAATGGGTGGCGTTAATGGGTGGGGGTAATAGGTAATGGGTGGGGGTCAATGGTTGGGATAGTGGTTAATTAGTGGGGGTAATGGGTGGGGAGTAATGGGTCAGGGGTAATGGGTGGGGGTTAATGAGGAATGGGTGGGCTGAATGGGTGGGGTTAATGAGCAGGGGTAATGGATGGGGGTTAATTGGTGGGATAGTGGTTAATTAGTGGGGGTAATGGGTGGGGAGTAATGGGTCAGGGGTAATGGGTGGGGGTTAATGAGGAATGGGTGGGGTGAATGGGTGGGGTTAATGGGTGGCGTTAATGGGTGGGGGTAATAGGTAATGGGTGGGGGTTAATTGGTGGGGTAATGGTTAATTAGTGGGGTAGTAGGTTGGGTGTAATGTGTAATGGGTGAGGGGTAAAGGGTTGGGGTGTAATGGGTTGGGGGTAAAGGGTTGGGGTAAAGGGTAATGGGATGTGGTGTAATGTGTAATGGGTGGGGTGAAGGGGTGGGATTAATGGGCAGGGGTAATGGGTGGGGTTTATTGGGTGGGATAATGGTTAATTATTGGGGGAAATAGGTGGGGTGTAATGTGCAATGGGTTGGGGGTAAAAGGCTTTGGGGTGGGTCTAAATGAATTTGACCTAAATCTGAACTATCGCTTTAAGGCCTGAAGGACTCCGCCTCCTTAATCTCTCCAAAGTGACAGAAACATAAAAGCCTCTTTATGAGTCAGCACTCACTCCTCTGCTCCATCTCCCTCATCTCCTCAGGCGGGATCCTCAGCTTGTCCACGTGTTCCCGCAGGACGCTCGTCCACTTCTGCAGGGACTCCATGATGGTCCACGGCCGGGACATGTCTGCCACGAACACGGCCAGGCTGTCCTTCAGCGTCTCGGCCGAAACGGCGAACTTCAGCAGGCCTTTGTGGTACAGATCTCCGTCCAGGATCCACACGTTACAGCGCGTCAGGTCTGAAAGGCAAACAAATCCGGAAAAAAATATCATCATGATAAATCAGGACCAAGAATGCAGCCCAGAGCTTTGACTGGCCAATCCGGCCCCCCAGATGAAGCTGGTAGCTGATTGGTTGTCAATCCTGGACAGGGTCATGTATCATTGGCTGACTCTTCACAAGAATTGGGAGAAAGTGTTTCTGTTTTAGAATGAAATGCACACTTTTCAGTTCTTTGCATGTGTTTAGTTTCAATTTGCACAACTTTTACAGATGCTGGCAGCAGCGTCTGGTAAGGAGAGGGTGACCTGGGAATCACATCATGATAATTAAGACGTTTTTAAAATAGACGGCAGATCTAACTGAAAACACTCGAGATACAATGACTTTGCTGTGGTACTCCAGGTGGTTGCTAGAGTGTTGCTATGGTGTCCCAGCTGGTTGCTAGAGTGTTGCTATGGTGTCCCAGGTGGTTGCTACGATGTTGCAAGACTTCACACAGTGAACTGCACTAAATCCAATTAAAGAGAACTAATTACACTCCACTTTTTAATTAGACATACTGTTCTCCACGTACTGACGATGTGCACGCTGTGTTCAGCAAAGCAAAGTTTATCGCAATAACAAATATCACCACACTGCACACCTCTAGCGTTACAGCGCTGCATGCAAAGTGAAACATCTCTGCAACGTTTCACTCTCTGCAATGCTCCGATTTCAGTATTTTTAATATTTTCATCTCAAACTATTACCTTGAGTTCTCTA
Source organism: Colossoma macropomum (assembly GCF_904425465.1). Taxonomy (NCBI): domain Eukaryota; kingdom Metazoa; phylum Chordata; class Actinopteri; order Characiformes; family Serrasalmidae; genus Colossoma; species Colossoma macropomum. The sequence goes on from NW_023494797.1 coordinate 20,881,121, forward strand.
GTACACACATCACTACTCACTACAAGCGGAAAAAATAAACTCGCAGCTTGCATTCATTAATGGGTTTGATGCAGTTTCTTTGGGCTTTTGTGTGAAACTTACAGCACAGACGTCTCTAAATTCAGGTTCTGGTCCTGAACTTTGTAATCACTAGACTGTAAACTGAATTTAAGGATCTGAAGAACTCTGGTAGATGTGCTACAGTCTCTCTGGCTCTGTTCGCAGCTGGTGAAAGGAACTGGGAGGTGGAGGTGGACAAGGTAACAAAGTTGTTCAGAGCAGTTTGGTGTAAAACGCTCCAATCAAACAGTCCCCAAAGAAAACTTATTATTTTTATTTTTATTATTATCATCAACATTCCATATAAGCTCAGAAGACTCGTGTAGGTTCACTGGTGGTTCTGGATAGTAAATAAAATGTCTATATTTGTGTTGTAGTCATGGCGACCCCTGGTTCCTATCACCACCACTGTAAAGACATCTGAACCATTTCACACCAAACCACTCTGAATCACCCTGTTTACATCTCACACACTGAGTTATGCAGAAAACACTTAAATCAGTTCTTCTTTAAGACCCAGTCCGAGTGCTTTGGGTTTCTAATAAGTCTCTGATCTAAAGTGATCTCCTTAGCAAGCAAGTTAAGAGTTTTGCACCAAGACATTCAAACAAGGTTATTATTAACATCAGCTGCTGACCAGCAAACGCATCCCTCCTGCAAACGGCACCCACGGCAGGAAATGATGTAACAGATGTTTTTAGAAAGCCCTCAAAGCCACAGCGAAGACCCAGGACTACTTATATCATGTAAGCTGAACTCTTTATCCCATTTTCCTGCTCAATTAGGCTTTTTAAGCTATAAGGAGCTTTCAAGGAGCTCAAAGGCCCAATCCCATTTCTTCTTTTTACCCCTACCCCTTGTTTTCGAGTGTCACCCTAACCCCTTGGAACTGAGTTACAGGGTAGTGGTTGAAATCTTGCCCTCTGAAATGGGACCCTCAAATAAAAAGAGCATCACTTCATTAACAGCTACCAGCGCTGCTCTGTAGGCGACCCTGCCAGTCTGCAGTGACAGCAGAGGAGGGTAAAGTTCAGCTCCTCACTCAATTTTCCTGTTCCACCTTAAATGGAGCAGCAGTTACATTCTGGCGCTTCAGGCGTCTGAACTGCTGGACTATTTAAGGTGGAACGGGAAGTTAGCTAGTTTGCTATTGTGACATTAGCATGCTATTAGCATTTTTTATGCTTGTTATGAAGAAAAGGACTATAATACACTGAAACAACATCAAACTAAGATAATATGTTGGTTATCGTAATTTTTACCAGAGAAAATTCTCACACTTGTGTGTTTCTTTGGTCTCTTGTTCTCCATCTTGCCGGTTTTTCTTTTTTTCTCATAACTCTCTGTTTGGAGTCTCTGAAAAACCTCCATTTGGAGGGTCATGTAGCCCCAACACTTCACCCTCCCCCTCTATCTCAACAAGAATTGTTACACCCTACCCCCAGACTTGAACTCGCAAAACAGAGGGCTAAGGGCTGAGTGGTAGGGGTGAGTAGTGAAACGGGATTGGGCCAAAGACTCATCAGCAGCTTGTAGTTTAAGTGAATCATCTTTATTTTCCGAGTGGACTGTTTACGTGACTCACCGTCTCGGTCTTCATCGTGGACGCTCAGGTACAGGTACTCGAGCCCTCTCCCTTTTTTACTGTGCTCGGCTCCCTGGAGCTTCGCCATAAGTGTCGTCTTCCCCGATCCATCCTCGCCTGAAAACGTAAGCGCAACAGCCTTGAGCTGAAAGGCCCTGTAGCCTCTATATTTCATGCATTTTTGTTTTGCCCACTGAGGTCCACTTGCTTTGCTTGTGTGCTCTTACATCATACATAGATGACCACTTTCCCATTTAGGATTAAACAGACCGTGCCTTTAACACATCGTCGCTGTCCGAAGAAAAACAAGCATCTCCAAAACGGTACGTTTTACAGAAGAGGACAAAAATGTTCTTCACTTTCAATGTAAGTTAATGTAAAGTGATTTTATTCCAAGCAATTTTGGAGCATTTCTGTTTATCCATTCATCATGAAATGGTCACACAATGTACAGAGCAGTTTTTCTACAGACAGCGACGATATGTAAACGAGCTCTTAAAATCTGTTTTAATTGGCTGTCCTGAATTGCAGCTGATCTGAATAAGCAGTCCGGGCTGAAACACTCCGTATAGCTTCAGTGTGAGAGGGCGGGGCTAAACTGCTGTAGGCTGTACAAGTGGACACATGATGATATCAGACTCAGATCAGTGTCCTCAGATATTGCATAAAAATATATAAATAAATGAAATATAAGCAGCCCACAGAGGTTTAGACCTGACAGACATTTCAAAACAATACTTGATGAATTTATTTAACTACAGTAAAGCAAAATATTTAGGTGTCACTGGGTTCTCACATATAATATATCTACATTTTATTAATTTTACATTCATAACCCACCACAAATAAGTCGCTGCTGTCGGAACAAAACCTCATATCTCCAAAATGGTAACTTTTCAGGAGAAGGAAAAAACCCTGCTTTACTTTTAATGCAAGTCCATGGAACCAGACTTTTTTTGGGCCGTTTCTTTCAGTCCATTCATCATTAAACTTACACACAATGTAAAGAGCAACAGGCATTTTCAAATTATGTCAGAAACTAAAAAATGACAAAAATGGAGATACAAGGTTTTCTTCCAAAAACAGCGAAGTGCTAGTAAGTGACCGCAATTTCTATATCAGTGCGTCCCTAATGTGGACGACACAGACGTTAGAGTTTGTTTACAATTCAAAAAAAGTGAGGAAAACTTGATTTCGCAAGATTTTGTCCCTTTAAGCAGAAAAAGCACAGCAGAAATCAGCTATTTTATAACATAAAGGTGAAGCCACACACACACACACACACACACACACACACACACACACACACACACACTCACACCACACACACTATCTGGCACAGCATTAAAGTGCGAGTGCGGGCCTAAATAGGACACAGGGTGTGGTAAACTTCTCGACAGGCATCAATGTGGTGGTTATAAAATAACACATACCGAACACCAGTATATTTTTTCCCGATGGCAATTTGGAACTGGAACGTGTGGAAACTTCACTGAGGATTGAAGACCTGCGAGAGACAAACAGGGCAGGATCATCTCACTTCACACATCACACGTCTGACACAGTAAAGCGGACTATTGGGAATAACCTGAAAATGCCTTATTACGTTATTAGCACTCAGATATTCATTATGCATGATTAATCACAGCCAGATTTGTTTCAGTCTTTGTTATTAGGGCCTTAAGCTTCACCCTGACCGACCCTGCGAAGGTGACACACTCGCTCGAACCTATGAAAACTGTCTTGACAATAAATGAGCAACAACAAAAAACCAGATCATTTTAAATGAGCAGCAAATCTAAGCTTTGGGAATCATTTCAGCTATGCAGAGCTGGAGATGGAGGGCGGCTCGCTTGCAGACAGATCACAGATAACAGACAACGTTATCTGACTGATATTTTCATTCCTGTAATGCAGAAGAAAAAGCTACAGCAATTTATACTCAAACAAACAAACAAACAAACAAACAAACACAGTACCAATACTTTAAGGTATAAAATCAATCCCTTTGAAGCTAAATAATCTTATCAATTAGTTATTCTCATCGCTTTTTCTGCAGAAGAACATGTTACAGCAAACTAACAATTACCTAACAAGACAAACACAAACAAATAAACAAACAAACCCAGCAGTGACAGATTAGAGAACAGTCCTACTGATGATATTAACATCCTGCTTATCACTTTAATGGCAAACACTGATGCAACAACATGCAGGTTACAGTCTGCATGATTTCTAATTGAGCCATGGGTTCAGAATAAGGTAAACAAAGGTGAATAAATCCAGTTTTCTGAGTGTTTTAGGGTGTTTGCAGTGTTGAGAATGAGGTAAATAAAGGCAGATAGAGCTGGATAGAGGTAAGTAAAGGTGACTAAAGGTGTGTAAAGATAAATAAAGGTGAGTAAAGGTGAGTAGAGGTGAGTAAAGGTGAGTAAACCCAGTCTGTGAGTGTTCCAGCGTTTGTGCTGAGCTGCTGAAGGGAAGCGCCCTCAGTGACACAGCACAAACCCGCACTAACCCGCTCCCAGCGCCCCACAGTCAGTGTAAAAGTAGCGGTTTAGCTCCGTTTGGGTGCCCTGGTGTGTTCTTTTACCACAGGTTCTGCCCCTCGTCCTCCTCTCCGTTGTTCTCCATCGGCTCTCCAGCGGCTCCCAGCAGCTTCTTCTCCACTCCGGGCGCCATCTTCCCCATCAGCCGCGCCGCTTTTCCCGCCCGCATTCCGGCAGCCCCGCCCACTCTGCGCCCTGATTGGCTGGCGAACTGACACTGAGCGAATATTCAAAAACTTTCTTTTTTTAAAAAATCACTTTATTTCAGTTTTTTTAATTAAAGTTTAAAGTTTTTATCTCATAATTTTTTTCATTTGTCATTCTTATACAGCATTTTAAACCGAACATGATTTTTTTAGACCATAGTTTTTACTAAAATAACACTTAGAAATTATTAAAGCTTTTATTCTATTTGCGTGTAAGTAATCACTTTATATTAAGCAATATATTTGTAATATTTTAATAATTTATAGTAATATTTTTATTTGAAATAGGCATCTTTATTGTTTTAACACTTTTTAAAATCTAATTTTATTAACACTTTTGCTTGATTAGCAATTTACTTTATTATCTATATAAAAATTAAATTAATTCGTTTCAAGTTTCAAGTTCATTTGTCATCTGCACAACATGTCAGGACATTCATGCATTGAAATACTTGTGGTGACGCACAGAAAGTAAACAAGTAAAAATAAAAATACAAGAAAATACTGAAACTGAAATAATTTAAATATAGAGACAGGAGGGGCCTATGTAAGGAGAAAAAATATTTATATATTTATGGTATTGTATATATATATAATTATGCAATTTATCGCTTTTATTAAACTGCAGCTTCCTTTTAGGAAGGAGTAAACCTTTGATTACAAATTTAAAAGATATTATAACTAGAATTTGTATACTCTGTTATTAAGAATCATTTACATTTTCTTTATTCAATAATATTGATATTTATAAAGCTTTATTTAAATATTTTACATCACTTTATTAATAATTGCTGTTTCTACTTTTTCTACTGACATATCGCTCTAACTGTGAAGGTAAATTCGCCCAGAAAACAAATGAAATGTAAAGTTATTCATATTTGCTGTTTTTATTCACTTATTTATTTATTTATTTAGCTGCAGCGTCGACGTCTCGGCGCCGCTGGCCAATCAGAGCGCGGAGGGCGGCGTGGCTCCGCAATACGGGTGCGAAAATAAAACCGACAAAGGGTGGAGGCTCCGCCTGAAGGACCCAGAGCCGCAACTCTGAAAACTTCAGTTCCACAAACCGCATATGTTGCAGTTTGCAAACACGGCGATCCTGCAGCGGCTTGAATATGATCGGTGGCGGAGCGTTTTGTTGTAAAACAAGAGAAAAAGCTGCCTAAAAAGGGCGCGTTTGTGTTTAATCCCTTCCTGTGTGTGATTGTGATCCGGCAGCTGGACGGGCAGCCCCATACGCGTTGGCCTGAATGACGTCACCCCTCACTCCTTTTGTGATTTTGGCAGATTTTTAGCTAAAAGGCTCATTCACTGATCAATAAGCAGCACTTTGCATTGTGTTTGAACAGGAGGCTGAAATAAATACTGGATATTCCTGTTTCACATCACTGTTTAAGCACCTGGGCCTGTTTATTATTCATGACTGTGTAAAAATGGGCTTTTTCTGCTCTGTTCTTTGTTGAAATTGAACGTTGTTTTAAAACCTGGTTTAATGAACAGATTATAACTTTATAAAGTGAGTTAGGTCAATACCATGAGGGCTTACTGTGAGTTTTCACTGGTCTGTAGTTTCCTGTCTCACTGCTGACTGATTAAAGACTAGACTGACCTAAAAATAAACATCAGAGCCTTTTCAGTACAAATAAAACCCTCTTCCATTATGAGGCCTTTATTAGGCCTTCAGCGCCAGATTCCCCCCTGTATTATATCCAGATTTATTCCAGGCTGCAGGGAGGAATGTGTGTAACTTTCCCCCCTTTGAATGTGTATTTAATTATAATTCATTTATACTCCGATCAGGCATGACATTATGTTTCTACGCTCATTGTCCATTTTATCAGCTCCACTTACTATATAGGTGCACTTTGTAGTTCTACAGTTACAGACTGTGGTCCATCTGTTTCTCTGGTACTTTGTTAGCCCCCTTTTACCCTGTTCTTCAGTGGTCAGGACCCCCATGGACCCTCACAGAGCAGGTATTATTTGGGTGGTGGATCATTCTCAGCACTGCAGTAACACTGACGTGGTGGTGGTGTGTTAGTGTGTGTTGTGCACAGTTTGTGTTGGTCATCCTCTAGTCCTTCATCAGTGGTCACAGGACGCTGCCCACAGGACGCTGTTGGCTGGATATTTTTGGTTGGTGGACTATTCTCAGTCCAGCAGTGACACTGAGGTGTTTAAAAACTCCAGCAGCACTGCTGTGTCTGATCCACTCAGACCAGCACAACACACACTAACACACCACCACCACGTCAGTGTTACTGCAGTGCTGAGAATGATCCACCACCCAAATAGTACCTGCTCTGTGAGGGTCCATGGGGGTCCTGACCACTGAAGAACAGGGTAAAAGGGGGCTAACAAAGTATCAGAGAAACAGATGGACTACAGTCTGTAACTGTAGAACTACAAAGTGCACCTATATAGTAAGTGGAGCTGATAAAATGGACAATGAGCGTAAAAACAAGGAGGTGGTCAGCATGTTATGCCTGATTGGTGTTTGTGTACATTTGGTTATCAACACTTTAACTACAAAGACCAAACACAGTAAAAATAGAGTAAACGCGGACTGAGGACACCTGCTGGTGGAAAGGAGGAACAGCAGGACAAAGAGCTTTACTCACTTTCATTAAAAATAAAAGGCCAGTTCCCTAACTGCTTCACTTAGGATCTGGAAATAAAATTTCAGCACTTTAAAAGAGTGATTTCAGTCATTATCTGTAAGGGGTGGCATTGCAGTTAATATTTATAACAATAATTAATTCAACCATATGTGAAACAATAATAAATAATGTTAAATAATTAGTTTAAAGTGTTTGAAAAAAATATGATATATATATATATATATATATATATATATATATATATATATATATATATATAAATAAATCAAATTAATTTTACATTAGTGGGTGCAACAAACAAACAAACATCACAAATTATTTGATCACAAATTTGTTAAACCAGTTATTTATTTAATTGAATTCGGTTCATTTTATGTTGTATTTTTGTTCCTTTCAAGAAATGACTTTCAGTCCTGATTATCGCTCTGCCTTTCTATCCTAATTCATCATTTGTCCAGTTCATTTGTACTCAGCACTCATCTGGACTGTCTATATCAGTCCGTTTAACAGACTGGTGCAGCATTCACAGACATAATTGATCTCTTACAGGGCATCTGTATCTATGTGGATGGTAAAACATGGTGGTTTGACATTTCGTCCATTTTTAGAGCGCATTCTGACTCTAAACCAGTCTAAACCAGGTTTACAGACACGTAATCAATACAGAAACCAGCTGCCAGCGTGCAGCCCCAACACTTCCCCACAGTAAAGAGCACAGTGAGTGAATGGAGGGTAATTAGTGCTGAGATCATTGACGGACGCTGTGGTACACCTGCTCCAGCTCTGGAGAGAGTTGGGGGGAGGGGAGGGGAGAGAAGGGGGGCTCCTGGTCGCTCCCTGAGGTCAGAACATATGGTGGTTTGTCTCTGAGCTTCGAGCTGGATGTTCGGGTTACCAGCCCTCAGTGATTTGTGAGATTAGTGGCTTTTTTATTAGAAAATAAAATCAGGGTAAAATGCATTAAAATCCCGTTTCCTGAATTTTCCTCTATTTGATTCTCTTCCCTCCACTTGTGACGTCTGTGTGGGTTTATGTACCAAAACAGTCTTCATTCATTTCTACATGAACATTTTCCAGCCTCTTTGCTTCTGTCACTGTACCTTTAAGACTGATATATGTAAATGAGCTCTGTTCTGATTGGTTGACCTGTATTGTGCCTCATTCAAAATCAGTCTTGGATAAAACACTTCATGTAAATGTATGATCAGTATGTGATTGGTCAGCATTATTTGGCTTATAATTGGTTAGCCTGTGATTGATTAGCCTATGATTGGTTAGCCTGTGATTGGTTAGCCTGTGATTGATTAGCCTACCGTTGGTTAGCCTGTGATTGGTTAGCCTGTGATTGATTAGCCTACCGTTGGTTAGCCTGTGATTGGTTAGCCTACCGTTAGTTAGCCTATGATTGGTTAGCCTGTGATTGGTTAGCCTGTGATTGGTTAGCCTATGATTGGTTAGCCTGTGATTGGTTAGCCTACCGTTGGTTAGCCTATGATTGGTTAGCCTGTGATTGGTTAGCCTGTGACTGGTTAGCCTATGATTGGTTAGCCTGTGATTGGTTAGCCTGTGACTGGTTAGCCTGTGATTGGTTAGTCTGTGATTGGTTAGCCTACCGTTGGTTAGCCTGTGATTGGTTAGCTTGTGATTGGTTAGCCTGTGATTGGTTAGCCTACCGTTGGTTTGCATATGATTGGTTAGCCTGTGACTGGTTAGCCTGTGATCGGTTAGCCTGTGATTGGTTAACCAGTCTATAAATAGTTAACCCAGGATTGGTTAGCCTGTGATTGGTTAGCCTAAGTTTGGTTAGCCAGTGATTGGTTAGCCAGTGATTGGTTAAGCAGTAATCAGATAGCCTATGATTGGTTATCCTGTGATGGTTAGCCTATGACTTGGTTAGTCTAAGATAGGGTAGCCTGTAATTGGTTAGCCAGTCGGTAAATAGTTAACCCAAGATTGGTAAGCCTGTGATGGGTAGCCTGTAATTGGTTAGCCTATGATTTGTCATCCTATGATTGGTTAGCCCTGGATTGATTATCCTGTTCTTGTGACTGAAAGCAATTGAATCCTCACAGCAATGTTCCAACATCTAGTGTAAAGCCTTCCCAGAAGAGTAGAGGCTGTTACTGCAGCACAGACTCCCTATTAACACCCTTCATTTCAGAGGAAACGCTGGATCAGCAGATGTCTCCAGACTTTCGGATGCACAGAAAGTCCCTGGTTGGACGCAGAGCTGGCAGGATTTGAGGCTCAGACTGGAGATCTCCAGGGAGTGCTAACATGCTAACATGCTAGCATTCCCAAAGCATGAGTCATGAGAGCGGCCCTGAAACTCGACCCTCCATTCGTACTGTTCTTATTGTCTGAACAGGACGACCGAACACACAATTGTGCAGCGTGTGTGTGTGTGTGTGTGTGTGTGTGCACCCAGTGTTTCATTATTTAAAACTAATAGAGTTAAACCGTTTACTTTTGCTTCCTGACGTTAAAATTTGGGTTAGCAATAGAAAATTCTCAGTGCGTATATAAATAATACATATGGGGCATATTATCATTATATATAGATACTTCCATACATATGAGATTTATTAAAATTACATAAAGATACACACAATTGTACTTAAGGAATATATTTATATGACACATAGATACAAACATATAAACATATATATATATATATATATATAATACATATGTAACAGGACTGCAGTCCTACTCTCTCCCTCATCCCGTCTCACTTTCTCCTTTTCTCTTAATTACTTAAGTACTTAAATTAACCTTTTTTAAGGTAAAAAATCACTAAGAAGTATTCACCTCCTGTTAATGTGGCCACACTGCCGGTCCCCCCACCGTCCCCCCGATTAGCCCTACATCTGAGGCATATGTGCTCCCATCATTCCCTCAGTGCTTCACAGGGTTTATTAATAATGTTACCCCTTAATACGTATTTTCTCAGTGCCAGAGGCCTCATGAACGACCTATAGAGACAGCTAATGATTCTCATGGCTGTACGTTCATGGTTTGGCCACCAGATGTCACTGTCTTCATCATTAAAGCTCCCCTTTGAGAGCTCCTCGCTTTATTCCGTCTTCTCTGCTTTATTACAGCCGCTCTGTGATTAATTACGCTGTTTACAGTGTTCGTCAAACTCACAGCAGAGCACAAACTTCACACACCGTAAAATCTTCAGCGCGTGTTTTTTTAACGTCATCCCCTTCGGGCTAAACAGCAGGACGTTTCAGCAGATTAGCAACACGGCTAACGTGTCAGCGAAGCAAAACGGGGCAAATTTGGACAAATGTAAACACAAAAATAACAATAAATCTGAACAATTTGTAATGCAGAGAGATGATCAATATAAATAAAGCTGATTTTTCCTGTCAGCTGTGTGTCAGAACTTGTTTTGCCTGTTAGCGTTTGGTGAATTGCCACCTAAACCACACAGGCTGAACGGTTTCTTCACCCTAAACATCATAAACACTTAAAAAAGATGGTTCTCCAAGGGTTCTCTAGTTAGGGCAGTAGTTATATGTAGAACTCTATAGAACCATCTTGTGATTAAATGGTTCTCTGCACGGTGAAATGGTCCCTCAGATTGATGGAGAATGTGGTGTATATGGTTCTACACAGAACCTTTTTGAAAAAGGGTTCTTCTTCTATTGTAAGCTTGACATTGTAACGATATCAGAACCCTATAAAGAAACATATGCGACACATTCTCCATCAATCTGATGAACCATTTCACCATGCAAGCATGAAATAGTTCTGTTTAGAGCTCATGGTGCTAAACAGAACCATTCCTGCTACTTTGCCCCAGAAGAACCATCTTTTTGAAGCGTGTAGTGTTAGGAAAAACTAGCAGAAGCTACCAGGAAATGTTCAGATTCCACATCCACAATGTTTACTGAATAAAAACCTCACTAGTTTTTCATTTTCCACGACAAAACAGCCAGAAAATATGACAAATATGTGTTTGGGATCAAAGCAGCTCCACATATTAGCTCCAGCAGGCGCTAACAGGCTAAGCAGAATCTCGGTCGTCCCATTAGCACCAGGCAGACAAATCACACGCGGGTGCCAAGCGCCGGGCCGCGTAAAGCGGGGGGCGATATTAAGGACGACCTCTCGCCTCTTCTGGCTTCTTCCCTTCGTTCTCTGTATGTGTGGAATTAGAACCTGCACTGCAGGACACACAGAGGCTGACTTAGCCGGAACACACTGGCTATGAACACCGCGACTGAAATATGCTAACTATGCTAACCATTCGCAGAAAGTGGCGTTTTATCTTTATTAAATCTCTTTCTGAGTACAGTCATGCGTGGAACCGGTCATGTGAAAGACCCAGTATGGAAAATAAAGAGACAGGAATGGGTTTTTTAATAAGTGTGAGATACGGATCCAATATTTTGTGTCATATTCCAACATTAAGTGGTACTTTAGGCAAACATTTCTTTCTGTTTTTACATAAGTGATGAATCCACTTTACACTTGTTTCTTTTCCAGATTTGTGCTACTTTCATGCACATTTGTTAAATAAGTCAACACTAATAAACGACCAGTAACACTGCATTAAACTATATAATGTAGTGCCTGTAGTTCCTGTAGAGCTGTTTTACAGTAATCCACAATCATAAGCCCAAGTGTTTGCCCTCCTGGTCAAATTCCATGATGTTGTTGTTGGTTTTTAAGTGTAAATAAGTTACCAAATCCTTCACAGAGACACACTTCCGCACATTTTAATCCACAATCACTGCTTACCTGCTGAATGTGGCACATTTGATGTTTTATGTTTTCTTTTTTTCCCATGTTAAACTCAGCAAATATGTAGAAAATGAAGAAAAATGCCACATTTAAGAGGACATGTTAACTTATTTTCACTTAGGAGATAATATTTGTGTAGTTTCCTGTAGTAATTAATTGAATTTCTGAATTTTTTATTATATTTAGGCTATATTTATGCTATTGCTTCATTTAAAACATGGTATTTTTTTCCTTCCAGTGGTTTATATTAACATGTAAAGCACTCTGAGATGTTGTAGCTGAAATATAAACGCTATTTAAAAAGGTGATTATTATTATTATTATTGTTGTCCTTACATGTCCTTTGACCTGGGGTGTAATACTTGTGTAGTATGCTGTAGTAAACCTTAGTAATTGTTTGAATGTACTATAAGATTTTTTATTGTATTCAGGCTCATTTCTTCCATACTAATTATGTAATTATGCTATTACTTCATTAACAACATGGTATTTTGTCCTTCCAATGTTTTACCTATATTAATGTGTAAAGAGCTCTGGCTAAAATGAAAAGTGCCACATAAACAAAGCTGATTACTGTTACTATTATTATTATTATTTAATAGGTATCATATTATTTTAATACTTTATATTATTATATTATTATTTTTAAATGGGTTCTGACAGCTACGGCTGGGCATATTTGTGTTTTCATTGCTCTGTGAAGGGACAGAGTGCTGAAAAACGAAAAGCACGAGTGGGAAATTCCCAGAATACTAATGTTAAACCTGAAAATGAAAGCTGTTGCAGTGAGTTGCGTGTAAAGGGTGAGAGGTGAGAGAGAAAAGAGGGGCTGAAAGGAACAAACGGCATGTAATCTAGAGAAGTATGTGGCCTTGGGAAGGGGGGAGGGAGGGGGTAAGAGATGGGGGGCGGGGGTGAGTGGGTGTGGTTTGGGGGAGAAGGGGCAGAAAGGGGAGAAGAGGAGGAGGAGGAGGAGGAGGAGGAGGGGGGGGGCAGTAGAGCCACATGGCCACAAACGGAGCTGCTGTTAACAAGAGGAGGAGCAGAAAGAGAGAGAGAGAGAGAGAGACAGAGAGACAGGGAGAGACAGAGACACTGAAAGGAGCAGCAGAGAGGAGCAGCTGGATCCACATCACCCGCACATTATCAGGCTTCTTCTCTTTTTCTCTCCGGGCTCTCCATCCGCAGCAGGTCTGTACAAACTCCGCTCTTTTGCGCATTTTCACGCACTTCTCTCTCGCGCTGCGCACGTGCCGGCGTTCTGAACGGCACTAGTTGGTGGACTAATTTGGTGCACCGGCGTTAAAAGGCAGAGCAGACGGCGGAGAGCGGATTTTGGGGTGGATGCTCAGTCCGCTCTTTGTTCTCCACTCTTCATTTTTGCAACCTCGAGATTTGCTTTATCTCTAACTGAACGCGCGCTTAAATCCCGAATTTAGGCCGCGGATAGAAAAACGTGGTGTTTTATATCTTTCTTTGTGTGAGTCGCTATTAAGGCATGTGGCTGAAAGAGCCACAGGAGACCCTGAAGTAGTGAAAGGCTTATTTAAATGCGCTGAATGCGGACAAAAAGGAAAAGTGGTGGGTTTTAATGTGATGTAATGTATAGGAAAGGTGGTTAAATGCATTGTGATGCAAAAAAAAAGTAGTTCAGCTTTAATGTTAATAACATTTTTGCTGACTTGGCTGCTTTGTGCTGCTCGGGCTGGGCTTTCAGCCCCACAGGTAGGTAGGTCCCTTATGGCTGGTACTTTTACCCAAAGCTGAATCTGTATTTCAGATTAAACACCAGTTTTCAATTTCCCCATCTGTCGCGTGGGGCCATGAAGAGCTGCAGGGGGGGAGAGAGGGAACAAAGGAGGAAAAGGAGGAGGAGGGGGTACAGTCAGAGGGGCATCTGGCTTTTCCAGTGCATTTCTTACCACCCTTGAATTGCCCTTTGCTGCGGTTTAGCATGGCAGTGTGGGGTTTTTCCTGCTTTAGGCTGAGGCATGAAAAGCAAATGAATGCAGTTGATGTGGACGAGTGCAACATAATCTATAGTACAGCAGCTCAGCTAGAGCTGGAAGTTGATGTAATGTAGGCCTCAATCTAATTAACATCATTAGCTTTTCCAATGTAAGACCCACACACTGAAAATGCTGCTTTACATTCACAACTCAAATGTCCACCATGTTAAAATATACCACCAATTCAGTTATAGGCAACATCCACCAAATCAACAGTAATAATCATATTAAAGCAGTCCGTTTAATTCTTTTATTCACATGGAAGCGTTGCAACTTCATTTTGCTTCAACCAGATGCTTTTTAGACACTCAAGTCACAATTTGCATGAACATTTTGTGCTCCAGCAGTAGCGTGGATCCCATGTGCTAGCCAGTCAAACTGCTAGTGTCATCAGTTTAAAGGGTTTGCTTATCTTTATCCTCATTCCAGTCACTGTTGCATGCTATTTGTAGACTGTTCTACCTGTATTAAAGCTTGTTTTGTGTGTGTAGTGCTACTGTAGTGCACAGAGAGTGATGCATGGACAGATAAGTGCCTACAGGCGGCTATAGTGAAAGCTAGCGTGTGCTGCAGATGTGTGCATTGGGATTGATTGGTGCATTGGCTTGGTGCATGACGATGTATCCGGCCTTAGTTGCCCCAGTGCAGCACTATGGACAGCTCCTACTGTAATTACCCCACTTATAATTACCCCTCTGGTGCAGCTCCAATTGCCTATTGCATTTACCCCCCCCCCTAGCTGCAGCACATGCAACTGTCATCAGGCATATAATCTAAATATGATTATTAATGTGTTTAGGCTATACAGTCTTTCAGTTCCACATTATTTTTTAAAAATGACCATATTTCACTCTTAAAAAGATGGTTCTTCTAGGGTTCTATACAAAACCATGAACGCTCAAAGAGCCCTATGCATGCTTAAATGGTTCTTTGCCTGGTGAAATCGGTCTCCAGTTTGATGAAGGGTGTGTTGTGTATGGTTCTGTATAGAACCTTTTTGAAAATGGTTCTGTGTAGTACCAAAAAGGGCTCTGCTGTTGTTACGATGTCAAGATTTAACTATAGCGGAACCCTTTTGGTGCTATATAGAACCATTAGCAACACTGAACATTTCACCATGCATTTAATCATGCAAATGGTTCTTTGAGTGTTCGTGGTTCTGTATTAGAACCATTTCCTTTACTAAAGAACCTTCTTTTTTAAGAGAGTACAATTAAACGAAGTGGCTTCTTCAAATGTCATGAGTAAGCTCATTTTTTAGGAATTTTATTTGATAAAGAGGAACCGACAGTATGTCGAAACCTGGTCTTCTCCTTTTCTAAGCTGTAAAAAAAAGGAGAAATGATGTCCAGACGTCCACTGAACATCAATTAGCTTCAGTTTTTTAAACGAAGTTAAACTTTTGACCTTATAAAAATGTCCGCAGGCTGCTCCGGTGAATGCATCCTGTTTTTTTTGTGTGTTTGTGTGATGAAAGTGTGCAGTTCAGTGTTTACCCTTGTGTTTTATCTAATCAGACGTTCTCTCCACCCTTATCTCCTCGCTGCACTGAACCAAGCCACGAGCAAACCTCACATGGTCCTAACAGCCTCTCGCTAATGCAGAGCCGCTGCACTGAGCTCGTTCACAGTGTACTGTGAGCTGATCAGCACTGACACTGAGACCCTCATCAGATTATCGCTGATTATCATTAACAGCCATGAAATAACTGGGTTAAAGGTCTCTTTGTTTATGAAATAATAATAATAATAATAATAATAATAATAATAACACATATGAGTTTTATTTATAGCGTGCCTTTCAAAGACACTTTACAACACAAGTAATAAAGTAACATACACAAATGAAATAATAGAAGATAGAAGAAAATACTGCATATCAACACTGGCAAACAAAACGTATCAAAATGGTTTTGATGGTCAAAAATGGTCAAAACTTTACACAGGAAAGAATTTTACAGGAGAAAGAACAGGTGTTTTTACAAATTATGTTAAAAAAAGTAAAAATGACAAAAATATACATATAATATTTTGTTCTGGCAACAATATATTAAAAATGCAAGCAATAATATAGCATCAAAAATTATTGGATAAATAGTAGAATGAATGAATTTATTTATTTATTTATTTATTTGCATAACCAAAACCAACATGGATGCAATTCTTATTCTGTTTTTTTTTAAAAACCATGCGTAATCATGGATATGACTGAGTGAGATTAGTTTGTAAAAATATAATGAAACTTAAATCAGTGTAAATAATTTAACACATCCTCTACAGAGAACCCACTTTAATGTGCCAGATTACAAATTTTGTGCACGATTTTAACACACAGCGGGGAGAAAAAAGTACGGTTACACTTTCCTATTGGGTACAATTCATAAGGCTACATGGCACCTACATAAGCTTGTCATGATAACTGATATAACCCTACATAAATGTTTATAAACGCTTATTTCGATAGGCATTATTCTCTATAAATGTTACATTTGCCAGTTTTGATCGAAGTAGCCTTTATGACAGATGACACCTATTGGAATAAGCATTATTAAACATTAATGTACAGTTTCATGACAAGCGTATGTAGGTGTCATGTAGCCTTATGAACTGTACCCTACAGTAAAGTGTTACCAAAAGTACTTAAAATGTGTCATAACTTTTGCAAAGGCCACATTTTATGTTACCCCAATGTGTTCAATTCAGTAAATAAGGAGTAATTGTGCATAAAAACGTGCAGAGGTGTGTCTCTGTAGAGGACGTGACTTATTTACGTGGAACCTGATCAGGGGTGCCCTGACTTTTACAGCCAGCTTATGACTAAAGACTTTAAGCACGTTTAAATAAGTTTTACACGGAATAATGAATAATAACATACATCGTTTTTGAATGCTTAGTGATTGGGGTTTTGGCGCCCCCTCTGTTGAAAATGGGAACTTTCTCAGACATATTGAATATGGAACTGTGAAGCGTCTATGATGTTAAATAACAACAGTATTGATTATTTATTGATCGTTTTGTTTGTTTTATCAGTTTTGCCGAGCAGGTGAGGAGCAGCTCAGCAAAACTGATAAAACAAGACAAAACCCACATTTTTATGCACAATTACTCTTTATTTACTAAATAGACATGACACCTACATACATGTGACTGACATAACTGTACATTAATGTTTATTAATGCTTATTCCAATAGGTGTCATCTGTCATAAAGGCTACTTTGATCTAAGTTGGCAAATGTAACATTTATAGTGAATAATACCTATTGAAATAAGCGTTTATAAACATTTATGTAGGGTTATATCAGTTATGACACATTTTAGGTACTTTTTTTCTCCTCCTGTATGTTAAGATTGAGCACAAAATTTGTAATCTGTCATATTAAAGTGGGTTCTCTGTAGAGGATGTGTTAATTTATTTACACTGATTTAAGTTTCATTAATTTTTACAAAAAAAAATATCATCTCACTCATAGTCATATCCATGATTACGCACGTTTTGAAAAAAAAATGGTGTAAGGGTGAAACAGTGAGCAAACAGGCTAGAAATTTGGCCCGTCTGTGTAAGCTGGTCATTTTCATGCATGCTGACTGACTAAATTCAGTCTTGGCAGTGAGTTGAGTCTTGCTTTCCCAGGACACAGAGGTTATTTTTTCCTTTTTTCTCTCTTCTTTAAGTAGCCCGCCTCGGTTTCTCCGCGCTTCTCGTGAGAGAGTTGCTGCGAGTGCCGTCCTCAAAAGCCGAAGCGGCTCAAAGTGAAGAATGGGCGCTCTCTTGGCAGACCGCTTACTCCACATTCCACAGTCACACACACAAGAGCCTAGTTTGGAGTTTACAAGAACCATGTGAAGGCCCGCCAGTAGAGGTTTAGCCATTTGTCTTTCGTCCGTCCCCCTCTTCCACAGGGCTCGGACCGCGCTCGGTCTCTGTCCTTGGCGCAGTTTGTTTTAGGTAACATTGACTGAGTGCCCTTAAAGAAGGACAGAGACGTTGGCAGGCGTTCACAACTTTTATCATTCCCATCCACTTTATGGTTAATTAAAGTGGTAGTTTGGCCAAAAATCAAATTTGCCCAGTGGATATTAAAGCGATAGTTTGGCAAATGTGTAGATTAACCTTTTACCGCAAACGTAGCCCATCAGTCAGGACATGTTTGGTGTCTGAAGTTTGCTTCTTTAGTTTTGTAGCTGTGAGGCTAATGTGGCAGTGCAAGCGTATGACCACCACTTAGCACTGTGCTAAATAAGCAACTCTGTTTGAGATTACTGAGCCACGTGGTTTAGGCATGCAGTTAGCACCACGCTACTTGCTGTGGTATAAGCTTCCATTACATATTAGCTACATAAACCTTGTAGCACCAGTGCTAATCACGCCAAATCCCGGGATATAAGCTTCCATTGTGTGTTAGCTACATTAGCCCCTTAGCTCCAGTGCTAATCACGCTAAATCCCAGGGTATAAGCTTCCATTGTGTGTTAGCTTCATTAGCCACGTAGCTCCAGTGCTAATCATGTTAATTGGTGGGATTTAAGCTTCCATTACCGGGGTATAAGCTTTCATTGTGTGTTAGCTTTATTAGCTGTGTAGCTCCAGTGCTAATCAAGTTAATTGGTGGGATATAAGCTTCCATTACCGGGGTATAAGCTTCCATTGTGTGTTAGCTACATTAGCCCCTTAGCTCCAGTGCTAATCACGCTAAATCCTGGGATATAAGCTTCCATTGTGTGTTAGCTACATTAGCCCCTTAGCTCCAGTGCTCATCACGCTAAATCCCGGGGTATAAGCTTCCATTGTGTGTTAGCTACATTAGCCTTGTAGCTCCAGTGCTAATCACGCTAATTGCCGGGATATAAGCTTCCATCATGTGTTAGCTACATTAGCCTCTCAGCTCCAGTGCTAATCACGCTAAATCCCGGGGTATAAGCTTCCATTACGTTTTAGCTACGTTAGCCTCGTAGCTCCAGTGCTAACACTGAAAAAGCAAACTTCAGACAGCACATCTTGGCTGATTGACTACACTTGGGGTACATTTGAGTTTTACCACTTTAACAAAGACCAAAATGCTCATTTTTATAGCTTAAACTATATTTTCTGTCATTTCTCCAGGACACATCATGGGAGGCAAGCTGAGCAAGAAGAAGAAGGGATATGACGTCAGTGATCCCAAGGATAAAAAGGAGGAGAGTGCAGTGGTGGCAACATCAGCCTCAGAGCAGAAGGATGAAGCTCCAGCCACTGAGGCCACCAAGGTGCCAGAACAAGCTGCTGCTCCAGCTGAGCCAGCTGCTGCACCTACAGACGTAAAGGAAGAGGTGAAGGAAGAGCCTGCAGCAACCAAGGAAGCTGCAGCTGCACCAGAGCAACCATCAGCTGCTCCGGTGGAGGCTGCAGCGGCCCCAAAGGAACCAGAGGCTGCACCAGAGAAGCCTCCAGCCCCAGTAGAACCTTCATCTGCTCCAGTGGAGGCTGCAGCTCCCAAAAAGGAGCCACCGGTGGACTCAGCGGAACCTCCAGCTGCCCCTGTGGAAGCTGCTCCTGCCCCTGTAGAGGCTAAATCTGCCCCAGTGGAACAGGTCCCAAAGAAACCAGCGGAGGAACCATCAACTGCCCCAGTGGCGGCTGCTGCGGTTCCCACTGTGGAAGCTGTTTCTGCACCTGTAGAGGATGCTCCTGCCCCAAAGGAGCCTGCACCTGCCCCAGAAGAGCCTACAGCTGCCAAAGAGGAACCTGCACCTGCCCCAAAGGAGGCTGCACCAGTGGAAGTGGCTGTAGCTACAACAGTGGAAGCTGTTGCTGCCCCAGCAGAGACTGTATCTGCCCCAGCCGAGCCTGAAACTACACCAGTAGAGGCTGCTGCTGCCCCAGAGGATCCTCCAGTTGTCCCGGTGGAGGCTACAATTACACAAGTGGAATCAGTTCCCGTCCCAGAGGAACCGGTAGCTTCACCATCGGAGCCTGAAGTTCTACCACAAGAACCAGCTGCTGCAGAACCAGAACCTACCCCAGTAAAGTCTGTAGCTGCCACTGAGGAGCCTGTTGTGGCCCCAGTAGAGTCTGTAGCTGCCCCACCACAAGAACCAACAGCTGCAGCTGAGGAACCAGAACCTAAGCCAGTAGAGCCTGTAGCTGCACCAGAAGAACCTGAAGCTGCATCTGAAGAACCTGTAGCTGCACCAGAAGAGCCTGTAGCTGCACCAGAAGAACCTGTAGCTGCACCAGAGGAGCCCATAGCTGCATCAGAAGAACCTGTAGCTGCACCAGAAGAACCTGCAGCTACACCAGAGGAGCCCGTAGCTGCACCAGACGAACCTGTAGCTGCACCAGAGGAGCCTGTAGCTGCACCAGAAGAACCTGTAGCTACACCAGAGGAGCCTGTAGCTGCACCAGAAGAAACTGTAGCTGCACCAGAAGAACCTGCAGCTACACCAGAAGAGCTCGCAGCAGCACAGGTAGTGGAGGAAGCCGTCCAGGAGGTTTTAAGCACCATGGAGGTTCAACAAGTATCAGCTGAAAATGCAGAAAACACAGAGGTGCCAGAGCCAGAGCTTCCAGAACCTTCTCAAGAATCCGAGCCCAGTGCTGCAGCCCCAGAACCTGAACCTGAACCTGAACCCGTTGCTGCTCTGAAACCTTCAGAACCAGAGCCTGTGGCCCAGCCAGAGAGTGAAGAACCCATTCCTGAAATTGTGATTTCTGAGTCAGCTTCAGCCAATGAGCTTTCAGCTGAGGAGCCCAGCGCTGCCCCTAGTGGTACGGAGGAGAAGCTGGACAATGGCAACTGCGACAGCGCTGGAGTTGAGGAAGAACCTTCCGGAACCGCACCTAAAGTGAATGGGGATTGTAAGGAGAAGGCCAACGGAGATGCCAACGGAGATGCTGAGGAGTGTGTCAATGGAGTCGTGGCAGAAAAAGCTGCGCAAGAACACACTGACTGTGAACTGAAAAAGGATTTAAGCCTTGCTGCTGACCCTGCTGGAGATGTGGTGGTCAGCCAGGCCATCGATACGGTCTGAAAAACCCTTGAAATGTGAATTCCATTCTGATGCAATTGAAAAAAGTCCAAGAAAGAACACAGGCTTTCTGAAAATAGACGTCAAGAATGCCTGTCGTGGTATTTTCAGGCAAAAAAAAAAGGAATTTCTGGTCAACCCAAAAAAAGAAATGCAACCACTCAAGAGCTAAAAGAGAGACAAAAAGAGAGAGAGAGTGAGAGAGTGAGGGAGAATTACAGAGAACCAGGAAAAGTCAAAGAGAGAGAGAATGATAGAGAGAGAGTGAGAGTGAACAGCGCTGGAAGCCTTTGTACCCTGCCGTGTTCGGCGAAGGCCGGCTGGTGAATATATAAACCAGAATGAATGTGAACGATAGTTAGGCATAAACAGAAAACAAACTGGACCACAGATCAAAACTCTGGACATTAAAGAAACAAAAAAAACAACAACAACAAAAAAAAACAAAAACATGATTGGAATGAATAGTCTTGTGTTTTTTTGCGTGTGATTCTGATAAATATGAAAAAAAAAACTGGGTTATTGGATTAGCATTTAATAGCGTATAATCTAATTTAGGTTTCACATATCCTTTCCGTATCCGAATGAAGATTTTCAACTGCGCCGAATCAGTGAGGAGGAATGTTCGTTTTTAACGTGATGGATTAGAAAAAAAAAGACAAAACAAAACAAAACAAGACTCTTATACCTTTAAAACCTTGGTGCTTTCATTTTCACACCTTTCATTCTTACCCGGAACGAGTGCCTGAGACTGAAACGGTCTTTTGTTAACTTGTGTAATATTTAAAAAAGTATTTCAAATAAATGTACGGCAGAAACCTGGCGGCTGATGTGGTGAAGGTGCTGTGTTTGTTTTTGGGCTTTTGGGTTTGTGTGTTTTTTTTCAGGTAGATCGTGTCTGACAGGTAGGTGACCTCTGCGCTGCTGACCTGAGTGTCACTGACTTGGTAAATTTGTTTAGCGAGGCTGGGTGTAGGTTTTCCACAAGGCAGAGAAGCAGCATGCATGCAGAAGCCTGTGGAGCGGCTAAAGCAGGGGTCGCAACCCAAATGTTAAGAAGAGCCATTTTATCTTTTTAACAAAACCAAATCACAACATTTTATGCCCATTTTACCATATTGGCTGTAAATATGTCTCAGTATGTGCTAATTTACTGGTATAGGCTAAAAATATATAATATAAACAAAAACACAGACTTGCTTTGCTCTGCCTTAAGCTTTAGCTCAGCTATAGCTGCTTTTCTCGCATCTCCAGCAGGAAACTTTTCCACAAAAGTAGAACAGTTTCTTGTAAAATGTCTCTCAATGTTCGACTTTTTACGAGGCTAAAGTTGCTTCTCATTCAGCAGCTTCCTGTTCGAATTTTCCCGTTCCACCTTAAATGGTGCCTAAGGCGCCAGAATGTAACTGCCGCACCATTTAAGGTGGAACGGGAAAATTCGAACAAGAAGCTGGCCAATGAGAAACTTCAGCTTCGCGACTTTTTAGTGTTTGACAGTTTCTGGTTGCAGATTAAACGTATCAGGAAACCAGCTGGAGTGATTATAAACACAAATAAGTCAGTTTATCTCCAAATTATCGATGTTCGTCTTAAATCTCTCTCTTTGCCATTTCGTTAGCTACTAGCTAGGCGAGATTGTTGTCTGTGTTGCTATGGTGACCAGCAGTCTGCGCTGATCTTCAGGGTTAAAGGGTGAATTAGCAGTTCTACATTAACTCCAGAGTTTAAGACCATTTATTGTTAAACTGTGTTGAACGATCAGCAGAGCTTTATTTTACTGTAAAGGAGGATTATTTTATTATTACCTACAAATCTGATTCAGCTGTGGAGCCACAACAGGACAGGTCCAGAGCTGCATGTTGTCCTGGGCTAAAGAAATAATTTGGTGCAAATCTAATCCCCCAGTTTATCCTCTCTTACTCCAAATCTAATGATCAGCTAAAATGGTTATGAATGATAGTTTTGAGATGATTTTGGTCAAAATAGTCCCCAAAGAAAACTTATTATTTGAGATTTTCCACTATTTTCCATCATCAACATTCCATATAAACTCAGAAGACTCGTGTAGGTTCACTGGTGGTTCTGGATAGTAAATAAAATGTCTATCTGACATCTGAACCATTTCACACCAAACCACTCTGAATCACTCTGTTTACATCTCACACACTGAATTATGGGGGAATTTGAAAAATGGATGGAATTCCCCTTTTTTTGATCACTCTCCTGAGCTGGTCTTCACCAGCAGTTACTAAGAAAAAAGCAATCTATTATAAATGACTCATTACGTCTCTCACACTGTAACAGGATTACAGATTACTTCCTGTGAAAAGGTCATCTCACCACTCATTACTTCTGAGTTACTCTCTGAAGCACTACTGGGACGGGATTAGTGTTATATGTGAATTGATGTATTACTACCACAGGACATCTGTAATGTTTTTGACAGACATCATGTTTTATCATATGGGATTATATAACCTGAGATTATTTCTACAGTTTGCTTTATAGCACAGGATTAATATAATCTGAGATTTTCAGTTTGCTTTATAGCACAGGATTAATATAATCTGAGATTATTTCTACAGTTTGCTTTATAGCACAGGATTAATATAACCTGAGATTATTTCTTCAGTTTGCTTTATAGCACAGGATTAATATAATCAAATTATTTCTTCAGTTTGCTTTATATAGCACGGGGTTAATGTAATCTAAAATTATTTTTTCAGTTTGCTTTATAGCACGGGATTAATATAATCTGAAATTATTTCTTCAGTTTGCTTTATATAGCACGGGGTTAATATAATCTAAAATTATTTTTTCAGTTTGCTTTATAGCACAGGATTAATATAACCTGGCATCATTTCTACATTTTGCTTCATAGCATGGGATTAATAAAACGTGAAATTATTTCTACAGTATGCTTTATAGCATGGGATTAATATAACCTGGGATTATAAAACCAGTAAAAACAATAACAATTTACAGTGCTGTCCTGAAGTCTTAAGCAGCTGTTTAAAAGCAGTTTATCTGGGGGTGTTTTTGCCAGTAAAAACATTAGATTAAATATAAATAATCATAAATACAGTAGCCAGACTGTTTTAGGTAGTTATGAATGTGTATGTTGGAAGAACACAGATATATTCAGTTCCATCAGCAGCACCTGATGTGATTTAAAGCAGGACTGGTTATGTAACTGTAAATGCTGAATATCTTGTATTTATTCACTTGATGTTCAACATAACGTAGTCGATCATCCAAGACATGATTGGAGTCCAAATTCTGCTTCTTTAGTTTAGAAATAGAGCTACAAGGCTAACGTTGCTACCAATCACTAGAACTCAATAGTCACCCAAATTTCCAAATGTTTCTGTAAAAATACCCCAAAACTTCATTCAAACCTCATCCAGGTCTTGTTTAAGGTAGAGCAGACTTGTAGACGTGATCTGGAGTACAGTATGACTCACAGTCAGTCACATCTACAGGTCTGTACCACCTTAACAAAGATGCGGTTTGAGAATTTTAGGAATGTATTTGTACAGAAACAATCTGGGCTATTTAGGTGACTATTGAGTTCTAGTGTTTTTTAGCAGTGTTAGCCCTGCCGCTCCAATGTTAAACTAAAGAAGCAAAAGTTGCAAATTGTTTTGCTGAAGTGCTCCTTTAAGCTAACACACACACAGAAAAGCCACAATGGACTGTTTACTAGTTTGTTTGTATTTATTACAGTCTTTTTTTGAACAAATAAGTGTTTACTGCCCAGATAAACAGCTTTACAGGTTATTTTATCAGGCTTTTAGCACAGTAATGTATATTTACAGTAAAAACATGTATCTATTTTTTCTCTGTTTGTCTGTATTGAGTAAATCAGCTTGTTTATCAGCTCTATTTATCATTAGCCTCTTAGCTTCAGTGCTAAAACTAAAGACTTCAAACTACAAATACGTTCTGACTGATTAATTCACACTTAGAAAATGTTTTTTTCACAGATTCTTTAGTAAAGAAAATGGTTCTATAAAGAACTTTGAACACTCAAAGAGCCCTTTGCGTCATTAAAGCGTTCTTCAAGTCTATGAAGAACATGTTTAGATGGTTCTACATAGAACCTTTTTGAAAAGGGTTCTATATAACACCAAAAAGGGTTCTTCTGTTGTTACAAGCCTGAAATTTTCTTCAAGGGTTCTTCAGTAAAGAAAATGGTTCTATAAAGAACCATGATCACTTAAAAAACCCTTTGCATCGTAAAAACGTTCTTCAGATAGATGGAGAACGTGCTTTAGATGATTCTACCTAGAACCTTTTTGAAAAGGGTTCTATATAGAACCAAAAAGGGTTCTTCTGTTGTTACAAGCCGAACATTTTTCTTCAAGGGTTCTTTAGTAAAGAAAATGGTTCCATAAAGAACCTTGAACACTCAAAAAACCCTTTGCATTGTGAAAGCACTCTTCAGATCAATAGAGAACGTGCTGTAGATGGTTCTACCTAGAACCTTTTTGAAAAGGGTTCTATATAGCACCAAAAAGGGTTCTTCTATTGTTACAAGCCTGACATTTTCTTCAAGGGTTCTTTAGTAAAGAAAATGGTTCCATAAAGAACCTTTGAACACTTAAAAAACCCTTTGCATCATAAAAAAGTTCTTCAGTTTGGATGGAGATCGTGCTTTAGATGGTTCTACCTAGAACCGTTTTGAAAAGGGTTCTATGTAGCACCAAAAATGGGTTCTTCTGTTGTTACAAGCCAGACATCTTAACAACAGAAGATGCAAAGAACGCTTTGAGTTCTTTGAGTGATCATGGTTCTACGTAGAACCATTTTCTTTACTAAAGAACCATTGAAGAACCATCTTTTTTAAGAGTGTACATTTGCCAAACTATCGCTTTAACATCTCTGTTTTCTCCATCATCGTCAGACCCCCCCAGCCCCCTCCCTCCCCCCACAAACCCACCGCCTCAAACACTGGCCGGATTTCACAGCTCGAGTGTGTGAGGAGGAGAACTGGGGGGGGTACATGGGGGATGGGTGGGCTTCTGTTCTGGAGGAAGGGGCTTTGAAGAGAAAGGGAGAGGGAGCAGCTGTGTGAGGAGAGAGAGGGAGAAGGGTGTGGGGGTCTTTTGGCTGAGAGGCGCATGTTAAACATGCATATACAGTCATAATGGAAATGAATGGAAATTTAAAGCTGTTTGATGTTTAAGGCAGACAAAATAGTGTAAATAGACAAAATATTGAATTTAAACAAAACGCTGGGCTGTTATACCCTCACTGGCCACTTTATCAGAAACCCTGCTCTTGTAGCTCCACAGTTTGATCCTCTAGTCCTTCATCAACGGTCAGTTTCTCACCACAGATCCACTCTTGCCTGGACATTTTTGGGTGGAGGTCCCCTTTCAAGCAACACTGACGTGAGACGTGAAACGTGAGATTTATATATATATATATATACACGCTGAAAAAAGATGATTCTTCAAGGGTTCTTTAGTAAAGGAAATGGTTCTATATAGAGCCATTAACACTTAAGGAACCCTTTGCACGATTAAACGGTTATTTCCATCGTTAAAGTGTTCTTCAGATTGATGGAGAATGTGTTGTATAGGGTTCTATACAGAACCTTTTTGAAAGTGGTTTTGTATATCACCAAAAAGCGTTATTCTATGTCAAGTTCGTTTACAATAGAAGAACCCTTTTTGGTGCTGTATAGAACAATTTTGGCGCTATATAGATTTTCAAAAAGGTTGTATATAAAACCATCTACAGCAAATTCTAATCAGTCTTAAGAACCATTTCACCATGAAAAGAACACTTTAATCATGCAAAGGCTTCTTTGAGTGTTCATGGTTCTATATAGAACCATTTTGTTTACTAAAGAACCTTTGAAGAACCATTAATATGAACCATCAATACACACATATCACTGCTGTCGGAAGAAAATCTCGCATTGCCAAAATGTTGAGTTTACAGGAGAAGGAAAAACATTCTTAGTTTTGAATGGAAGTTTATGGAACTAGATTTTTTCCCAAGCACTTTTGGAGCATTTCTGGTGGTCCGTTCATCATGAAATTTTGTCACATTGTAAAGATCAGCTGGCGTTTTCAAATTCTGTAAAAAAGTACAAAATGACAAAAATGGAGATACAAACAAGGTTTTCTCCCAAAAGCAGCGATACGTATAGTTTTTATAAGTATTTGGGAATTTGGATTGATGACAAGGGCAAACATTCACTGTGTGGGTTCATCAAGGTACAAACAGTGTAAACGTTCCCTCAAATGTGGTTTTAAGGTCTGATTGTGAACCTTAAATAAGTGTTTCCAGGTGAAAAGTTCGTATTTGTACCTTTTCATAACCGATTGTTTTAAACAGAACAGTAAAATAAAAGCCTGGAGACGAGACGGGGTGTGTGGAGTCAGTACAGCTTAGAACATATCATTTCAGTGGATTATGGTACAGTTATGTCCCACCCCAGTGACAAGAGGGGCACTGACCCAGTGACAGTTTAGTACCTTTATTTCTGAGTGTTGATGAGTTCATAAAGAAACTAAGAATTAAATTAGCTGTTTATATAGAAACAGAGTATGTCTGTGTTTGAAAGTTGGTCAAGCAGCAGTTGTATCAGTGCTGGATTATGGTGGTGTTATCTATATGAATGCAGCTCCATTAATACTGGAATCCTTAGAGTTTTAGGCCTAAAACCATTACTGTAAAGCTGACTGGTCATCTTTGTACGTAAGAATGAAGCAGCATTTATTGGGTATTATTTATAAACTTGAAACACACTATTCCACACTATTTTCCTTATGGTTAGAACTAATGAAATCTGTATTAGAATTAATGCTTGTACTGTACTCATCTACAGAATTTATTAATAATTTTCATGCAGTGCTATGTTAGTGTGGAATGACCTTCAGCTAAGCGCTAAAATACAACAACTCTTAGTCAATTTAAAATGCTTTTAAACAATCTGACAGATGAGAGCTGTAGGTGTAATTCATGTGTTTTATGTTTGTTATATGTTATTGTAATGTATTTTATGTATGTCTTACACGGGCCCAACTGTAAATGAGACATAGGTCTCAGTGAACTAAGCTGCCTGTGGCAAAATAAAAGAGAGTAAATAAAACATCTGGAAATACATTGAATAATCAAATCAAGCATCTAACAATGAGAAATACTGGATAATTAGACTAGATATAGGAAGCTAAGATGTAATTATTCGCTGTGTGGTCAGTGGTGGTCCTATGGTGGTCCCTTTCTGTCGATTAATGAAGTGGAGGGAGCTGATTAACTGTGCAGTAACAGATGAGCTACGGTCTGTGTCTATCTACAAAATGGTAACTTTACAGGAGAGTGAAAAATGTTCCTAACTTTTAATGTAAGTTAATGTAAAGTGATTTTATTCGAAGCAAATTTGGAGCATTTCTGTTGGTCTGTTTATCATGAAATTCTCACATTGTGTAAAGAGCAGCTGTTGAGCTCAAATTATGCAGAAAAATTAAAATGCAAAAAAAATGTTGGTGTTTCCGATAAAATGGCCAGAGTATTTGGTGCACCCCCACACTGTGCAGCTGTGTGTAGACGCTGTAAAACTGTGTGGAGTCCTGAAACACACACAAACACACACACACACACACTCTCAGGTTTCTTCAAAAAACACACAGCTCTTCAGATTTATGTAAGGAATGTTCGGGAGAGTCGGAGGGGGCTGTTTGGGGGGACGCTGGGGGGATGAACTCGCTGCCTTCGCTGTTTCACACACTCGTTCTCCGTCAGGCGCGCGACAAATCAGTGAGAACTGAAAGAATGTTCTCACTCATCGTCTAGAACACTTTAAACTGCACCACGAGGCCTTTAATACCACACCTCTAATCTCTCAGCACAAATATTTATATCACAGACTTTTCATACAGTTTATAGTCAAAAATAGCATAGTGTGATGCTTTTGAAAAGGCAATTCCACTGATCTTTCAAAATCTCTGTATGGCTGAGCTGTTAACAGAGTGATTCAGAGTGGTTTGGTGTGAAATGGTTCAGATGTCTTTACAGTGGTGGTGATAGGAACCAGGGGTCGCCATGACTACAACACAAATATAGACATTTTATTTACTATCCAGAACCACCAGTGAACCTACACGAGTTTATGTGGAATGTTGATGATGGAAAATAGTGGAAAATCTGAAATAATCAGTTTTCTTTGGGGACTATTTTGCCTCACAGCGCCCTGCATGTATCCCTCCACCATGAATGGAGTTTAAGTTCTCAAAACTATCATAAAACAGTGTCTCAGTCATCAGGCAGTGAATTCATAACCATTTCATGTAGTAACTTTCTGTGAGGGAGCTTTTAGAGGTGGACGTCTGGTTCCTATCACCACCACTGTGAACAGTTCTGACTCGGTAAGTTTATCTAGAACGGAGAATTTCACACCAAACCACTCTGAACGACTCTGTTTACATCTTAACCAATTAGTTATGCAATAATTTTGGAATGGTATCTTAAGTGGTTGCTAGGGTGTTGATAGGTGGTTCCCGTGGTATCCTAAGAGGTGTTGCTAATTGGTTCCTATGGTATCTTAAGTGGTTGCTAGGGTGTTGCTAGGTGGTTGCTAGGGTGTTGCTAGATGGTTCCCATGGTATCCTAAGAGGTGTTGCTAATTGGTTCCTATGGTATCCTAAGTAGTTGTTGCTAGGGTGTTGCTAGGTGGTTCCTATGGTATCTTAAGTGGTTGCTAGGGTGTTGCTAGGTGGTTCCCATGGTATCCTAAGAGGTGTGGCTAATTGGTCCCTATGGTATCCTAAGTGATTGCTTGGGTGTTGCTAGGTGGTTCCTATGTATCCTAAGTGGTTGCTACAGTGTTGCTAAGTGGTTCCCATAGTATCCTAAGTAGTTGCTAGGGTGTTGCTAGGTGGTTCCTATGGTATCCTAAGTGGTTGCTGGGGTGTTGCTAGGTGGTTCCTATGAATCCTGAGTGGTTGCTAGGGTGTTGCTATGTGTTTCCTGTATTGTGTCTCATTCAAAAAGCAGACTGGGCTGAAACACTCCTTATAGCCTCAGTGTGATTGGGTGGAGTTAAACTGCTGTAGGCTGAATGGGCTGATATATGTAAATGTGTTGCTTTTGTGACATCACAAAACATCACAGTGAACTCAAAGCATGCTGTTTTTGCTCATTTGGAACTTTAACAGTATTAAAAACTACATCTCTTTTATTTTTTTGAACAGTTGGACAGCAGAACTCTTTCGTCTCAAAGGCTGTTGAAAGGTTTGAGTGCTGACATAACAACAAGGGGAGAAAGCTTTATTCCCACTGTAGCACTGTAACTTATTTTGGCCCAATATGACAGTTTTACTATAAATAAACATGATTAGACTTTAAGATGGTCAGTCATTGTAAATCAATGTAGATCATTTGTATTAAAAACGTTCTGAAAAGCTAGATGTCCCAAAACTGGTGTGAATGGTGTTGCTGTAACTGCAGTTTTTTAGCTGCACTGCATACGAAACCTGAAAGAGCAGAACTGAAAGCTATAAACTCAGCGTCTCGCACTGAAGCATATCCTCAAAACCAGCAGCGCTCAGTACAGCAGTGTTTCTGCAGACGCTCTGAGAGAGCCTGCAGCTTTAGAGCTGCTCAAGGCCACAGTGACGGTGGGAGAGCTGCAGATGCCATTAAAGGACCAGAACTATTTAACCTGATCTCTGCCTGATGTACAGCGTACAGTCCATTACCACAGACGGTGACTTCAGCACGCCTCCCTGAGCCTGAGAGAAGAGCAGGAAACTCGCTGACTCAAAGCTCGCTTATAATACAAGTCAATAAATACAGAAGTGCATTTCCTGGAGAAAACGCAGAGTGACTGTGCAGCTGAAGCTTGCCAGGATGTTGCTATGCGCTTGTTATAGTATCCCTAGTGGTTGCTAGGGTGTTGCTAGGTGGTTGCTATGGCATCCCAGGTGGTTGCTAGGGTGTTGCTGGACAGAAATCTAATCCTAAGTGGTCGCTACGGTGTTGCTAGGTGGTTCCTATGGTATCTTAAGTGGTTGCTAGGCTGTTGCCAGGTAGTCGCAATGGCAACACAGGTGGTTGTTTCGAGGTGCTTCATATGGTATTCCAGGTGGTTGCCAAGGTGTTGCTAGGTGGTTCATATGGTATTCTAAGTGGTTGCTAGGGTGTTACTAAGTGGTTCCAATACATCCTCAGTGATTGCAAGGGTGTTGCCAGGTGGTTGCTATGATATCCCAGGTGGTTGCTAGCATGTTGCTGGACAGTTGCTTTGGTATCCTACATGTCTACTAGGGTGTTGCTAGTTGGTTCCTATGGTATCCTAAATGGTTGCTAGGGTGTTGCTAAATGATTCCTATGGTATCCTAAGTGGTTGCTAGGTGGTTCCTGTGTACCCTTTGTGGTTGCTAGGATGTTGCTAGGTGGTTCCTATGTATCCTAAGTGGTTGCTAGGGTGTTGCTAGGTGGTTTCTGCTCATGCTATCTTTTATTCTCATTTCGAAGCCCACCTAAAATGATGTAGCAGTTACATTCAGATGCTTGGAACCAGAATTGTTCCATGTCATTTTGGGCCATTTCTTTTCGTCCATTTTTTTGCCCTTTATAAAGGGCAACAGGTATTTTCAAATTATGTCAAAAACTGAAAAATGACAAAAATGGAGATATTAGGTTTTCTTCCGACAGCGGCGATATATAAATTATAAATAGGAGTAAGAAAAAATAAAGAAACATCCTCTGTTACTGTGCATATAAAAATGTATCAACAATATTCTGAGACTAAAAACAGTCCAACATAGAATATGAATGTCTGATGTTAGCCAGCCAGCTAACATAACATTAGCTATTAGGTTTAAAGCTTTACTAACCCTTTTTGCATGTTGATTTAAATGCTAATATAAATGCAAACCAGTCACATTCTTGGCCTGTGGTGTTTCTGTAAAGAACTCGATTTTGTTGATCCAGTGCTAAGCTTGCTCCTAAAGCTAATTTAACTAAAGTGCCAGAATTGTTCACAGTGGTGGTGATAGGAACCAGACGTCCACCTCTAAAAGCTCCCTCACAGAAAGTTCCTACATGAAATGGTTATGAATTCACTGCCTGATGACTGAGACACTGTTTTATGATAGTTCTGAGAACTAGAATACATAATATGCAGGGCGCTGTGAGGCAAAATAGTCCCCAAAGAAAACTGATTATTTCAGATTTTCCACTATTTTCCATCATCAACATTCCATATAAACTCAGAAGACTCGTGTAGGTTCACTGGTGGTTCTGGATGGTAAATAAAATGTCTATATTTGTGTTGTAGTCATGGCAACCCCTGGTTCCTATCACCACCACTGCAAAGACATCTGAACCAACACTGAATTACGGAGGAATTCTGGAAAATCAGTGGAATTCCACCGAAACCAAAACAACATTCTCGTATATGAGTGAATCTCTCTCGGCTTGCTATGCTAACCCTGTTTGCATGCTGATTTAACGCTCCTGCAGGTCACATGCTTGTCCTCCGCAGCTGTGTTTCCTGGTTACTCCAACACTATAGAGCCTGTATAGTCTCTCTATAGCGCTGCTCAGCCACACACATCAGCTGCCTTTCCCTTTATTCACACACAGAATCAGTCCTTTATCACTCTCAGCGTTACTTCCACTAAACCTACTGAAACACAGCCAAACAGAGTGAGATAAAATCAAACAAGTTAAACATGCGTTACGACTTTAAAGCAGTCCATTAAAACACAGTGTGTCTGCATTAGTAAAGGAAATTATTGACATTAATGGAAAAACCTCATTGTATTTTAATGTTTATGGAAGACAGTATTTTGTGATATAGATATTAGCACATCCTGTTTGTTGTAAAGGAATCATTCGATGAAAAATGCTAATGTTGTTAAAAGGGATAAAGGCGAATAGTTACCAGTATTATGAAAATACAGTGATTGGCAGCTACAAGCTTTCCCTTTACTGTTTGGAAGAGCTATTCCTTACAGCAATTCTGTGTTTTTATATTGAACAAGCTATATCCAATACACCAATCACACACACTAATCACACACTATATCAACATCAATCACACACACACACTAATCACACACTATATCAACACCAATCACACACACACACTAATCACACACTATATCAACACCAATCACACACACACACTAATCACACACTATATCAACACCAATCACACACACACACACTAATCACACACTATATCAACACCAATCACACACACTAATCACACACTATATCAACACCAATCACACACACTAATCACACACTATATCAACACCAATCACACACACACACTAATCACACACTATATCAACACCAATCACACACACACACTAATCACACACTATATCAACACCAATCACACACATATACTAATCACACACTATATCAACACCAATCACACACACACTAAGCACACACTATATCAACACCAATCACACACACATACTAATCACACACTATATCAACACTAATCACACACTATATCACCAATCACACACACTAATCACACACTCTATCAACACTAATCACACATACTAATCACACACTATATCTACACCAATCACACACACTAATCACACACTATATCAACACCAATCACACACACTAAATACACACTATATCAACACCAATCACACACACTAGTCACACTCTATATCTACACCAATCACAAATACTAATCACACACCATATCAACACCAGTCACACACATACTAATCACACACTATATCAACACCAGTCACACATACTAATCACACACTACATCAACACCAATCACACACACACACACTAATTGCACACTATATCAACACCAATTACACACACATCAGTCAGTGCTTCTATGGTGAGTGAGTCCAGACAACGCTGGAGTGGCCAGCTGACACATTTCATACACTGGTCACCGGTTATCATTATGAAAATGCCATGATGCTAATTGAGGGTTACTAGCTTCCATTCATTGTTAGCAGCGTCAGCATGTTTCTGAGTGACTGAGCTGTTCCTTTCAGCAATTCTACATTTTTATTTGTGCCAATTTGTGCAAGCTGTGACCTAAACTGGCCAGTCCATACTAGAAAAGCAGTCCTGCAGCTTTTCTTGTTTGGAGAATTTAGGATCTCCATCTGAGTTCAGCTTAAAACTGCAGTGCATTCCTTGAATAGTTTTCATATTTTCATACTGCCACTGGTGATTTTAGTCGGGAGAGCCAGAGGAGTGTGTTTACTCACATGTATCTCCACTGCAGAGAGTCCATAGGGAGTTTATTCACTTCATCTGAGACAGAAAAGAGAGAGATCTGTTAGCTTAAACCTTGAACCACTACTCTATTAACGATTTCCAGAATGCTGCATCCATATGAGCTGAAATTATTAATTTATGTGTGTTACATATCAGCTTCTAGTTAGATTAGATCAAAAATAACATTTTCAGGTAGACTGAAGATGGAAAATTTTAAATATTTATATTTATTTGATTTTTTTTATCAAATTTGGTGAATAATATTCCACTACACTGTGTACAGTTTTCTAATTTCTAATATATTATTATACATTTCAAAAGGATTTTATGAAGAAAAATCACACACTATACAAACACTAATCACAAGTTAAAGAAGTACTAATCACATACTATATGAGCACTAATCACACATTATACACAGACACTAATCCTACATTACATAAACACTAATTACATACCCTATATAAACACATCACACACAATATAAAAAATAATCACCCTGTATTAACACTAATCACATGCTATATAAACAATAATCACACAATGTATAAACACTAGAAACATTAATTACACACTATATAAACATTAGTCACACACTAGGTGAGCTCTAATCACACTATACAAACACTAATGACAATATATAAACACTAATCACACATTGTATAAACACTAATCACTGTGTAAAAACACTAATTACACACTATACAAACACTAATCATACACTATATAAACACTAATCACACACTACATAAACACTAATCACATACTACACAGACACCAATCACCCACTACACAAACACTGATCACACACTACACAGACACTAATCGCACTATATAAACACTAATCACACTATATAAACACTAATCACATACTACCCAGACACCAATCACCCACCACACAAACACTAATCACACACTACACAAACACTAATCACGCACTATATAAACACTAATCACTGTATATAAACACTAAACACACACTACACAGACACTAATCACACACTATATAAACACTATTCACACTATATAAACACTAATCATACACTATATAAACACTAATCATACACTACACAGACACTAATCACACAATATATAAACACTAATCACTGTATATAAACACTAAACACCACTACACAGACAATAATCACACACTACACTAAGCACTAGGCTGTTTCTGTCTCTCATGGTTGTCACTGCTTCTTTCTAACACAGAGTTGTTTCCATCTCACTAATTTCCCTCTATCTCTCTCTTCCTCTTAATGCTGTCATTATATCCGTGCTGTAAGATGCTGTCAGTGGGTTGTTATGGCCGTTATGGTCAGTATTGATCTGTTCGGAGTGTAATGGGCACTGAGAGGCCTCCCTGT
This sequence comes from Colossoma macropomum, assembly GCF_904425465.1. NCBI lineage: Eukaryota > Metazoa > Chordata > Actinopteri > Characiformes > Serrasalmidae > Colossoma > Colossoma macropomum. The sequence goes on from NW_023494797.1 coordinate 20,916,522, forward strand.
TTCCTTTCTATCATTTTCTCTCTCCTTCTGTCGCTCTCTCAGATTACATTACTGTGTGTGTGAGAGAGAGAGAGGTAGTTTCCCTTCTCTGTGGTGAATAATGTATTTTCCCATGTTTTGCATGATGAAACACCCTGGAACACACAGACGATTGAGAGAAACACAATGTGTGGTTTTCTGTGTTTGAAGTGCATAAACTGCACATTTCATACGAACCTCTTTAGCCTCCAAAAGACCTAGTTTACTGAGCCCCCCCAACTCTCGCTCTCTCTCTCTCTCTCTATCTCTCTCTCTGCCTCTCTCTCTCATTATCTCTCTCAGATTACATGCACGTTTTATACGTGTATAAAACATGAAATGTCTTTTAGAAGCTTCAAATTTCTGTGTTTAATCTCTATTAATTTTCCATTCCACCTTAAACCGCCACAGGACCCCCCCAGAGCAGGTATTATTTGGATGGTGGGTCATTCTCAGCGCTGAACTGACACTGACGTGGTGGTGGTGTGTTGCACTGGTGCGAGTGGATCAGACACAGCAGTGCTGCTGGAGTTTTTAAACACTGTGTCCACTCACTGTCCGCTCTATTAGACACTCCTACCTTGTCGGTCCACCTTGTAGATGTAAAGTCAGAGACGATAGCTCATCTGCTGCTGCACAGTTTGTGTTGGTCATCCTCTAGTCCTTCATCAGTGGTCACAGGACGCTGCCCACAGGACGCTGTTGGCTGGATATGTTTGGTTGGTGGACTATTCTCAGTCCAGCAGCGACACTGAGGTGTTTAAAAACTCCAGCAGCACTGCTGTGTCTGATCCACTCAGACCAGCACAACACACACTAACACACCACCACCACGTCAGTGTTACTGCAGTGCTGAGAATGATCCACCACCCAAATAGTACCTGCTCTGTGGGGGTCCTGTGGAGGTCTTGACCACTGAAGAACAGGGTAACAAAGTATGCAGAGAAACAGATGGACTACCGTGCAGCTGCAGTTTGAACTAATTTAGTACACACTTAAAAATGATGGTTCCTCAAAGGTTCTTTAGTAAAGAAAATGGTTCTATATAGAACCATGAACTCTCAAAGAACCCTTTACATGATGAAATGGTTCTTTGCAATGCTGAAATGGTTCAGAGTGATGGTGAATGTCCTGTTTATGGTTCTATATAAAAGCAAAAAGAGTTCTTCTACAGGGTGATTCAAAAAAGACTCATCTGATTTCAAAGCGCCATATTTTTACAACTGTGAGGTGTCTAGGAACCAATCACAATCCAATTGAAAGAGGGGGTCATAGAGTATCTGATGGTCACCAGAAGATGGCTCCCTTCAGTCTGAGAGGAGATGGAGACCCCTAAGCAGAAAGCGTTCTGCGTTCTCCACTTCAATAAGAGTGAATCCGTCATAACTGTGCAGGGTGATTTTCGTGGGCAGTGAAGCTCCAACAGCTCAGAGCGTTCGGCGTTGGTTCCACAACACTGGATGATCTCCGAAATCGCACTGAAAGAGCCGTAAGTGCAGCGACACCCGACATGCTCAATCCAGTATGGGATGAATTTGACTATGGCGTTGATGTTGTCTGTACAGCTGGAGGAGGTTCATATTGAGGCCTTGTAAAATTACATAATAAACTTTATGCTCATTTAAACCATTTACAGTTCACTGCATTGATCTGTAATGATTTACAAGTAAAATAAATCATTTTGAAATTGGATGAATCTTTTTGAATCACCCTGTATTGTTAGGATGTCAAGGTTGTTACAATAGAAGAACCCTTTCTGGTGCTATATAGAACCATTTCACCATGCAAAGAACCATTTAATCATGCAAAGGGTTCTTTGAGTGTTCATGGTTCTATATAGAACCATTCTCTTTACTAAAGAGCCCTTGAAGAACCCTCTTTTCTAAGTGTGTAGAATGGTTATTATGCTTTGATTATGCTGCTTTGAATTGAATCAGATTCTAAGAATTTCCCTCCCTGTCCTGCAGCTGCTGTAAGGGGACATTTCGGTGCTTTCAAAGTCACACACACACACACACACACACACACACACACACACACACTACACAGAGCTATATCAGGAAATGAGTAATAATTTACTGAAGCGTTTCTCCTCCAAGAACATGACATCATCATTCAGGGAAGGTGTTCCTGAAGGTGAGCAGGTGAGCGGCGCAGGATTAAAGATTAAATCTCACTCAGTCACCTTCAGAAAATGCACACACGCCTGTGCAGGTTTTGGTAGACACACACACACATACACACACACACACACACACAATGTCCACCTTGTGTCCTTCTCAGTGATGTAGACCACAGACCCCCAGACCCCCAGAGTTATTGATTATTACTGAAGGAGAATTTGTCCTGCACAGTGGGGCGTAAAACATAATGCATCGATCTGAAGGTGGTGATTAAACTGCATCAACATTGGAAAAGTATAATCAATTCTAGTAATATTCAACCGTGTATTCAATCATACATTATTTTGACCCACAACCATTTTCAGAGGTTAAAATCCAACAAAACCATTTTCATTTTAGGGTTCAGATACACGACTTTAGTTACTAAGTCCAGCTCTGATGTCCAAATGTTTACACTAGTTCAGTAGCAACCTTTATGCTAGTTCAACAGATGCTAACTGTAGTTCTAACATCTGGATTACGGTGACCAGATGTCCCCATTTTGGTGGCCTGTCCCTGCTTTAAACTGTGAATTAAAAACACCAGAAAGTCCTCAGAAAGACCTGCAGCAGAGCGGACAGGCAAACATTTCCTGCTCTGCTTGTTTTAGCCAACAGAGGGGGCTGCTATCAACTACCCACTTATAAAAAGTATAGTTCTGGTCCTAAAATCTGATTGGCTGTGCCACGGTCGAAGCTGTTGTAAAATACACGAAATGTGCACACCTGTGACCACCTTACAGCAACTGGACTCTGCATCACTGCACCACATTATGAAAAGCCCTTGTGCTGTTAATGAATAATCTTTGACTCTCATGCTGAGCACTGAGTGTACTGATAAAGTCAGAACTCGTTTTCTGTTTAAACTGAGGGGCTGACAACTTATGTTCTTAACTAGAACTGGGCTGGTCAGATAGCTAACAGGCTAAAAGAGCCAACAGCCTAAACCCCTCCATCATTAATATCACAGGCTTGAATTAAAGCAATTACAGTCTGATTTACTGTAAAACTGCAGGATAAAAGTCTAAAAATGTCACTTGAATGTCTTAGAAGCTTCAAACATTCATGTTTCAGTCAGAAGTCGCGTCAAACCCAGACTGAATCCCAAACGGCTCCGTACTCCCTAAATAGTGTTCTAGCTATGAAAGTTTAGAAATTCTAGCCTCTATAGACAAACAGTGCATCATGTATCGAGTGTGGATGTGTCTGAGTCCCAAATGACTGTTTCTTAGCTGTATTTTGCTCTGTTGGGCTGCAGGATCCAGTATTTAAACTCCTACATAGTGCACTATGTAGGGAATAGGGAGCTGTTTGAGATTCAGCCCCAGCGTGAGAAGAGGAGCCGCTGGATTGGTGCTAAATAAGACTCACGGTGGTGATTTGCTGCCCAAAAAGTACTTATAAAGTGAAGATTTCTGCATTAAACAGTGCTGCGTTATGTTATATTAATATTATAAAGTTTATGAATATTAAAAGTTAATGAAATAACTACAATGTACAGCAATGGGTGACCAACGTTCTTCTCCTCATTTAGCATCTATGGTTGCTTAGCAACGATACTGTACTCTAGGGGAACTACATTTCTTGGCAGAATACTTATTTATGTACATTATTATTAATAACTTACATCTAACATCTGGATGTTTATGCTAGCTCAACAGTTACTAACTCTAGTTCTAACATCTGGATGTTTATGCTAGTTCAACATTTGCTAACGTTAGTTCTAACATCTGGATTTTTAGGCTAGTTCAACAGTTGCTAATTCTAGTTCTAACATCTGGATGTTTAGGCTAGTTCAACAGTGGCTAATTCTAGTTCTAACATCTGGATGTTTAGGCTAGTTCAACATTTGCTAACGTTAGTTCTAACATCTGGATGTTTATGCTAGTTCAACAGTTGCTAACTCTAGTTCTAATATCTGGATGTTTATGGTAGTTCAACATTTGCTAACTTTAGTTCTAACATCTGCATGTTTATGGTAGTTCAACATTTGCTAATGTTAATTCTAACATTGACATGTACACTATACTAACCATAGCGTGTTTGCAGTAGTTCAGTGCTAAGTCTAATTTGGTTTCTGTGAAGGAACGTTTCGTAAACGTTTCTGATGTCCAGACTGTTAATGAACCCGGAGGTGACTTTGACTTTTACGAGTGTGAGTATAAATCAGAGCTTAATCACAGTGAGACTTTTTTTAAGACGGTCAGCCAGAGACACTGTCACTGTGAATTATTCAGAGAGAGAGAGAGTGATAGAGAGAGAGAGAGAGAGAGAGAGAGAAAGAGATGTACAAAATAGACCCGTAAAGGCATTTTTCTGAATTCCTCATTATCTCAATAACCATCACTTCCTCTTAGTGTGAATACGAAACCTTCAGTGGACCCCCTACACACACACACACACACACACACACACACACACACACACCAACAATCCTGCACAGCCACATTCCCACCACACACACACACTTACTTACTTCCTGATGAAAACACTCGCAACAGTGTCAGCGCTCACTAACACACACTGGAACAGTGACACTGAGTGACCGAGCGGAAATAACCGTGCTGTTATTTCACCACAACATCACAGGTTTATTCACACTGTGTCACTCTGCTGAGACGCTGCTGCTAAGCAATGACTTTGACAGCTGTAGGAGACGCTCAAGACATTTGAACGTTTTTACTTCTTACTTTGCCACAAACAGAAAATGGACACTTTTAAGATCACATTTGACCGACAGCCGATTTGGTCAGACTCTGAAGATGAGACGACACTAAATTCCCAAACTGTCGTCACCACTGAGCAGCTTTTCAGTCGGCAGCTGTGACAGAAGAACAGCTGAACAACCTGGAATCAGCCAGAAATGAACCCAACACCATTCGCCAAACTAAATGGGCTGTAAGATGCTTTACAGACTGGCTGGAACAAAACAACATTAATACTGATCTGGAAAAAACTGACAAAACTGAGCTGAACTTGATATTGCGGCAGTTTTATGGCTCAGTCTGTACTTCAAAAGGTGAGGCTTACAGCAGGCTGTGCAGCGAGTGGGCGGAGCTCGTTACTCTGATGTAGCAACAAGCTGCTTGTTAAGGAACTATAATTTGGTGAAGGAACTGCGAACATTAAAACATATTAAACGCCGCGTTCACGGCCCAGTTTATTAATTTATTACTTTATTTAACTGTTGTACAAAAGTAATAGAACACTCGAGGAGTGTGTTATCGCCAATAACATCACGGCTGTGATGATCTACGGTGACCAAATCACAGCCGTGGTGTTATTTTGTGATAACACACTCCCTCTGTGATCTATTGCTTAAATATATCGCTGCTCTTGAAAGAAAACCTCGTATCTCCATTTTTGGCGGTTTTCAGTTTTTGACATAATTTGAAAATGCCTGTTACCCTTTGTGTGTAAATTTCATGAAGAACGAACCAAAAGAAACAACCCAAAATGACTTGGAAAAAAGTCTGGTTCCATTGACTTACATTAAAAGTAAAATTTTAACAATATACTTCAAGTACATACAAATACATTGTTGCTGTTGAACCAAAACCTTTTATATTTTTTTTTTAACGTAATTCAAAAATATCAGCTGCTGTTAACACTGTGTCAGAATTTCATGATGAATGGAACAACAGAAATGGTCCAAAATGAACTCGAGTTAAAATCTTGTTACATTAACTTACATTAGAAGTTAAGAATGTTTTTTCCTTCCGCTGTAAAGTTACTTATTTCTTAAGGTCAAGATTTCGTTCCAACAGTGACGATTTGCAAGTATTGGTTACACATTTCTGTAGGTCAGTGTTCAACAGGCTACACGACTTGACACAGGCCTACATAAACATTTATAAGGGCTTATTACAGTAACCATCATCTGTCGTAAAGACTGCTTTTGTCTGCTTTGATGTCAAGCTGATATACACCTGTGTCAGGTGATGTTTTTTCTGGCACTGGGTTGGCATCACACTTTTTTGGGTGAAGTGATATAGAGCATAGTAACATCTGACTCTGTAGCTCAGTGTACATCACAGTGACACAGTGCTGATGACCTGATGGAGCTTAAATATTATAAATGGTCAAATGAAACTCACTTTATCAAAGAGTCACAGAAAATGCTCACTTTGGTTCAACCCAGTGTTTCTATACAGGTGTTACACCAACTTGACATCAGAGCTGGAAAATACAACCTTTATGAAAAATTACTGCTATTAGAATAAGGGTTTATAAATGTTTATGTAGTTCTGTGTCAGTTGTCATGAAAAGCTTATGGGTGTCATGTAGCTTTATGTTTCTATATCTAACAATAACTTGTTCCACATGTGTTATGTTTATGTAAGTACCTATATGCAATAATAATATGTCCCGTATGTATTATATGTGAAAGTATCTATATTTGATAAATGTTCCCATGTATATTAAATGTTTCGCTGTTGTCAGAACAAAATCTCCAAAATGGTAACTTTACAGGAGACGGAAAAAACACACTTTACTCTCAATGTCAATGGAACCAGACTTTTTTCCAAGTAATTCCAAACTAAATTTCTTTTAGTCCATTCATCATGAAATTTACATACGAAGTAAAGGGAAACAGGCATTTTAATGGTGCCTTCACAGATGTGCACGTCACCCATGCCATGTGCACTAATGCCCCCCTATACCATCATGAATACTGGCTTTTGAACTGTGCACTGATAACAAGCTGAGTGGTCTTTAGCCCGGAGGACACAGTGTCCATGATTTCCAAAAAGAATTTCAAATGTTGATTTGTTGGACCACAGGACACTTTTCCACTTCACCTCAGTCCATTTTAAATGAGCTCAGGCCCAGAGAAGGTGGCAGCGTTTCTGGATCCTGTTTATATTTGGTTTCTTCTTTGCATTTTAGAGGTTTAACTTGCATTTGTGGATGCAGAGATGAACTGTTTTCACAGACAGTGTTTTTCAGAAGTGTTTCTGAGCCCATGCATTGATTTCCACTACAGAATCTTGTCTGTTTTTAATGCAGGCATCAAATTCAAAATTGATATATATTTTTCAAAAAACAATAAAATTTCTCAGTTTCAACATTTGATTTGTTGTCTTAGTACTATTTTCAAATAAATATAGGGTTTAAATGATTTGGACATCATTGCATTTTATTTTTATTTACATTTTGCACAACGTCCCAACTTTTTCAGAAATGGGTTGTAAATAGCTGTGTAATATTAATTTGTCCCATATTTATTATATATATGTAAGTACCTATATGTGTTAATAATATGCCCAATATGTAATACATTTTTTAAACATCTATATGTAATATTAATTTGTTCCATATACATTAAAGATAGATGTAAGTACCTATATGTAACAATAATATGCCCCCTATGTATTATGTATCAATATCTATGTAATAATATTTCACATTTTTTTCATATATGTAAGTATGTATGTGCAATAATAAAAATTTGTCCCAAGCGTGTTATATTTATAGAAGCATCTATATGTAGTGATAATTTTCTAACCTTAATCTTAATCCTAACACTAGCGTTAGGCTCAGGAACCAAGAGGAAATGCTTTTGCTCTTTCGGTTGTAAATAATGAAACATGACCTCCACACAGACAGACAGACAGCTCTATTCATAAAGCAGGAACTGACGCTCACTCTGATATTAATGTTGATAATATCTGCGTGTGGAGATGAAAGACTGATCAGAGAGCGATCGGGCAGGCCGGACTGCCGCAGGAATGCAGTGCGTGTGGATGTTGATGAAACACTCAGGGCTCGTCATTATTACTCATCTGACTGCTTTCATCATCAACAACCAGCCTACAGCAGTTTAGCCCCGCCCATTCAGCCTACAGCAGTTTAGCCCCGCCCATTCAGCCTACAGCAGTTTAGCCCCGCCCATTCAGCCTACAGTAGTTTAGCTCCACCCATTCAGCCTACAGCAGTTTAGCCCCACCCATTCAGCCTACAGTAGTTTAGCCCCGCCCATTCAAACTATATTGGTTTAGCTCCACCCATTAAGCCCACAGCAGTTTAGCCCCACCCATTCAGCCTACAGCAGATTAGCCCTGCCTATTTATCCTACAGCAGTTTAGCCCCACCCATTGAGCCTATAGTAGTTTAGCCCCGCCCATTAAAACTATAGTGGTTTAACCCCACCCATTCAGCCTATAGCAGTTTAGCCCCGCCCATTCAAACTATAGTCGTTTAGCCCCACCCATTAATCCTACAGCAGTTTAGCCCCGCCCGTTCAGCCTACAGCAGTTTAGCCCCACCCATTCAGCCCACAGCAGTTTAGCCCCACCTATTTATGTTACAGCAGTTTAGCCCCACATATTCAGCCTACAGCAGTTTAGCCCCACCCATTTATTCTGCTGCAGTTTAGCCCCACCCATTTCTGCTGAAGTGACATAGAGTGTTGTTCCTGCAGAAAATCTGTATCAGAATTATTGGAGTGGAAGTTGTGTGAAAATGATTAAAAGAAAGAATGCAGGGTAGCCAATCAGAACAGAGCTCATTTACATATATCAATAACAAAAACAGCCTGTTTAATTCTAAGAGATAAAGAGAGGCTGGAAAATAATCATGTAGAAATAAATTACTGTGGTTTATGGTGCACAATGTTACCTGGGAAAATTTAATATGGGCTCTTTAACCCGCGCTGTCCTCCATCCACATCACTGCACACAGACTATGGGAGCGGGCAGTAAAACTGGACACCCCGCGGGTCCTGGCCTGCTGTCCTGTAGGATTATAACCCTGTGCTTCTCCTGGAGGAACAGATTTAGCATCACTCAATCTGCCACATTCATTATCTGATGATTTACTGCTGTCACTCCACAGAACCCATCAGAACCGCACTCATCAGGGAGAACACAGACAGCAGCAGTAAAGCAATCACACTCACACGTGTCTTATCTCACACACACACCCACACACCGCGTATTCACGGCTTTGTGTTTCCAGTGTGTTTGTCTTACTGTTATTACCTTCTGTTACATCACACACACACACACACACATACACACACACATACACACACACACACACACATACACACACACACACACACACACACACATACACACACACATACACACACACACACACACATACACACACACACACACACACACACACTGCTGTTGTAGCTGTGCTAAAAATGACAGAAAGAATGATAGAATAAAGGAAAGGAAAAAGGAAAAAGTAAAGAAAGAAACACAGGGGAAAGAACAAAGACTCAGACTCTCACCTCAGAGACTCAAGACTCGACTTTGACTCTCACCTCAGAGACTCAAGACTCGACTTTGACTCTCACCTCAGAGACTTAATACTCAACTTTGACTCTCACCTCAGAGACTCAAGACTCGACTTTGACTCTCACCTAAGAGACTCAAGACTCGACTTTGACTCTCACCTCAGAGACTCAAGACTCGACTTTGATTCGCACCTCAGAGACTTAAGACTCGACTTTGACTCGAACCTCAGAGACTTAATACTCGACTTTGATTTGCACCTCAGAGACTTAAGACTCGACTTTGACTCGAACCTCAGAGACTTAATACTCGACTTTGACTTGCACCCCAGATACTTGAGACTCGACTCAGACTCGCACCTTTGAGACTCGAGACAGACTCGCACCGCGGAGACTCGAGATTTGATTCAGACTCGCACCCCAGATACTCGAGACTCGACTCAGACTCGCACCTCCGAGACTCGAGACTTGATTCAGACTTGCGCCCCAGATACTCGAGACTCGACTCGTACTCGCACCTCCGAGACTCAAGATGCAACTCAGACTTGCTCCTCGAAGACTTGAGACTCAACTCAGACTCGCACTTCAGAGACTCAAGACAAGACTCAGACTTGCACCTCAATGACTCGATTCGGACTTACACCTCAGAGACTTGACTCGGACTCACACCACAAAGACTTGAAACTTGGCTTGGACTTGCACTCCAGAGACTCGACTCAGACTCGCACCTCAGAGACCCGACTCAGACTCACACTTGGACTTGCCTGAATCAGTTTGTGAACAAACAGAAATAAAGCAGAGGCTGAATCGCAGTAGAACAGTGTTGGTTTTTGGGTTCTTCCTGGGTTCTTCGTGTTTTCAGTGTTCCAGGGCAAGCACGTTTACACTGATGCAGACAGACGTGTGTGTGTGTGTGTGGAGTGTATGTGTGGAGTGTTTGTCCGTCTGGATGCATGTATACACACACACACTAATATGGGCGGACATGCTGAGAGGGAAAGCTCAGGGCTCAGACATACACACACACACACACACACACACACACACGCTGCCACAGGACGACACACACCCAAACACTTGCGTAACCGTCTCCTGACCTCTCCGTGACCCCGGCGTGTAATCCCTGCATGAACCTAAACAGTTTCTGGACTTTCTACACTTTCATCTCAGAAATACTGAATTCCTTACTGACCATATATTCATTTCATTCTATACAGAATCTCTGGGATCATCGTTTTTACAATCAGTACAGAAACAAGAATAGAAAGTAGATAAGAATATGTAAGAAAACATTATACATAATATATAATAGGGTAATAATATGTATAATAACTACTGTAAATAAAAACCTGAGTAATTTATTTATTAATAAATAAGACATAAACAATTGAAAACAGGTAAATACAAAAAGCAGGTACTGTTACAGTAGTAATACTCAGAGGCCTTAGAAACCTAGACTAACTTAATACTGCATATCTAGATTAGTCTTAGGTTTTTGTTTTTCCTACTGTACCACTTTTTACTAACCCCCTAGTAAAAACAAATATTCATGCCATCCCCACTATAGTCCAAGCTAGTGCACTATATAAGCTGTGTCCCAATTCAGGGGCTGCATCCCAGCCTTACCGCTCAATCATCAAACGCCACTCCTGTCAAGTTCTTTTAAAGTTCTTTAAAGACGGAGCCAGAAACTTTTTCATTTATTAGAGATTCGGTTTTGCTTCAGACCACATTGGCTTTTTAAACATTTGTATCTTTAGCTATTTGACCCAGTTTAAACCCAATACTACAATACAATATTTAAAGTGTCTCCTCAGTCGCCGTGCGCTCCTCTGCTGACGCCGCCATGTTCTCCGATCCTCACCGGCACGCAATGAACCTCAGGATATGTTGGCTGGTAAAGGATCCACCCGTTGGATCCTTCGTTGCCATGGAGAAGAAGGACACATTTCTTGGCCACATATAAAGGAGCCTTTGAAATGGGACGGCCTAATCATGCCGCTGTGTCGCAATCGGCCTTCAAATGAAGGACGCAGACCCTGAATTGGGACACAGCTATAGTGAATAGGGCACAGTGTGGGACATAACCCAAAATAGTGCATTATACAATGAATAGGGAGATAGTAGTTTCAGACATAGCCCAAAATAGTGCACTGTATAGTGAGCAGAGCCCAAAGTAGTGCATCGTATGGTGAACAGAGCACAGTATGAGATATATCTCAAATTATTGCTCTGTATAGTGAACAAGGAATAGTATCAGACCTAGCCCAAGATAAAACACTATATAGTGAACAGGCCATAGTTCAGGGAAGCTCAAAATAGTGGACTGTATAGTAAATAGGGCACAGGGTCAGACCTAGCAATAACTAGAGCACTATACAGTGAATAAAGCATAGTCTTGGACAACCCAAAATAGTGCACTGTATGGTGAATAAGGCATAATGTCAGACATGCACTATATAGTGAACAGGGCATAGTTTTGGACAGCCCAAAATTGTGCAATGTATAGTGAATAGGGCATTGAATGGGAGATATCACATATGTAGCACAATATGTACTGAATAGGGTGTAGTTTGTGCCCAAAATAGTGCACTATATAGTTAATAAAGCAAGATTTGGGACAGTGACAAATAGTGCAATACACAATAAATAGGTCATCGTTTGGAACATAGCCCAAAATAGTGCACTTTAGTTCGGGACTTAGCCAAAAATAGTACCTATATGGTTAGTAAAGCAAGATTTGGGAAAGCCCAAAATAGAGCACTATATAGTAAATAGGGTGTAATTTGGAACATAGCCTGGAAAAGTGCACTATACAGTGAATAGGCCATAGTTTGGGACATAGCCCATAGTAGTGCATCATACAATGAGCAAGGTGTAGTTTGGGACACAGCCCAAAACTAAATGCACTAAATGGTGAATAGAGCGAAGTCTGGAACATATCCCAGTTTACTGCACTGTATAGTGAACAGGCAATAGGATCAGACATAGTCCAAAATAGAGCACTATATAGTGAATATGCCATAGTTTGGGATAAAGCCCAGAATAGTTCCTTGTTTCAATGAATAGGGTATAGTTTGGGACACAGCTTCAGTTGGACAGGCAATAATAACTCTCCAAATAACAGCAGGCTTTACCTTTATCCTGCCTACAGCTTTTAAGGCTGACTTCAGCCTGGTCACATGAAGGGGAGGAAATGAGTGTACATCCATTATGAGTCTCTCTCAGACGGAGGTACATTACTGCATCAATAACGAGGCTGTGAGTGTATTACACACCAAAACATTGCTGTACAAGGCTGATGTAGCTAAAGAGTAATGGAAGCTTGTATCCCACCAGTAAGCATGGTGCTAACCGCATAACCAAACCATCACTCGCATCAAACCGTGAGTTGGTCAGTAAGATCTAATAGTCTTGTTTATATGGTTTTTGATGCTGTATGATTTAGAGTTGTATTAAGCCATAAAGGAGCCGCAGCACATCTACAAATTTATAATACGTTAACGAAGCATAATAAGACCTTATTTAGAAAACAGGATTAGTCCCTTTAGAGAGAATATAGGGTTAAATAAGAGTGAATATTTCAGAACTGAGTTGAGTTTTTGAAACGGACTGAGGTCTGTAAACGAGAGTTGGCGTGAGTGAATATGAGTGACGATTTGTTTATACAAAACATTTTAAGCGCATCACTGAACAAGCACATTACACAGTGAACCGATAGTATCACTAGCTAACAATGTCTGACTCGTGAATTGTTCTTTTGAGTCATTTGCTGAATTGAATCGATTCACATGAGACAAACTGAATCAAATGAGGCACCGTGATGTGTTTATGTCAGTTTCACTTCGCGTTCTCACACTCACAGTGTCTGAGGGCTCATATGTAATATCACATCACATCACAAAGCATTCAGCCTTTGTTTACACTGGAAACGTAAAAGGCAAAAGGTAAACAAACTCAGCTATGGGCTAATAGCTTGACTTCAATTGCAGAATGGCTGGCTGCATTACTTACAGTGCTTTGAAAAAGTTTTCACAAATAGATTTCATCTATTTCTGCGCATTTTCCACTAAAATTTTTTTTTTGAGGTTTCAGATCCTCATACAAAGTGTAATATGGAACAAGAAGGTGAGGAAACACAAAACAGTTTATAAATGATCATTTTATTTATTGAAGGTTTTGTGGAGATCAATCTTTCATGTTGCTGTGGAGGAACTCTTGCAAAACTACTTTAATTCAGCCACACTGGAGGGCTTTCGTCCTGCCACAGCTCCAAAACCTTAATTCTGTTTCTTCTGACCCTTTCAAAACCGGACTGGCTCTTGTGCTTGTGCGGAACATTGTCTTGTTGCCGAGCCCCACTTTGTTTGGGATTCAGACCATGGATTAGAGCTCAGATGCTCTCCTGTAGGATCTTCAGAATTCAAGGTTCTGTAAGTTATGGCAAGTCGTCCAGGCCCTGAAGCAGCAAAGCATCCCCACACCATCACACTACCACCACCATGTTTCACTGCTGGTGTGGTGTTCTTGTTGTAGAATGCTATTGAATGCAGACATAACAGCACCCCCGTCTTCCACTCTTGACTCCACAGAACATTATTTTTAAAAAGCTTACCTTTTTAGTGATTCAGATTGTAATTCAACAACGGCAACAACAACATTTCAGTTTCAATCAATTCAGTTTGTAATTCCAAATCTGATTCTGATTTTCATTCTGATTCAAAATCACATTATGACTTCAGTTCTGATTCTGAATCAGATTCTGATTTTGAATTTAAATCACATTATGATTTTGATTCCAATTACAATTCTAAATGTGATACTGACTCTGCTTCTGATTTCGATTCAGATTCCGATTCTAATTCCCGTTTTGATTCTGATTCTCATCCGATTCTCATTCTGAATCACATTCTGATTCTGTTTCTGATTCTGACTCTCTCTGGTGGTGAGTTCTCTGTAGGAGAGTTCTCCGTGACCCAGTGATCTTCTAGCTGCTGCACTTATCTGAGGAATTCAACACGCCACTCGGTTCTCATCAACACCTCACTGTAGAGCACCCAGCATCACACACTGCACATAAACACCCCTCACACACACACATTGAGAGAGAGAGAGAGAGAGAGAGAGAGAGAGAGAAATAAGTTTACCTCTAAATAGTATTTGCTTTATTGACATGATACAATTTACATTTGTTTTGTTAAAGCACAACCAGCAACTTAACTCCAACTAAAATGTTAACCATTGAAGTGTTTCCCTCTAAAGCCTCTGAGGAATTAATACGTGACCCTGAGGGGTCAACCTAACCGAGACCACCCTCCATTCCACCCAAACACGGCTGAAATAAAGACATACAGCATGCTTTCTCCCTAGGCAGTGTTGCACTGCTCCCCCTACTGGCTGGCACTGAAACTGCTTCACTGTTCTAAAATTAGCCCAGCTGAAAAAAATAAACATGAAAATAACCTTAATATTTCTCAAGTCCTCTCTTTAAGCTGGTGGAATGGTGTGATTATAAGGTAACTAATGTAACATATTTATGTTCTTGAAACTCCAGCTGCTTGAGTTATTAGAGTAGAAGATAAAGTTTCTGAGTAAGCTATGTTTTTTCCAGCTAGTTATATAAGCATCCTGAGATTCCTCGGTCTCAGACGTTTTTTCCTTTCTGGAAGTATAAATGACATTTTCGGAAAACATCTATGTCAACCTGTTTGCTCTACATACATTTTTTCCCCCAAACGTCAGTCATGCTAAATCATGCTAAAAGCTAACACTGCTGCGCAATGAACTGTCGTCATAAAACTAGCAAACCTACCAAAATTCCCCACACAAACCAACAGGCTCTGTCCAGTAGGGTAGTTTAGAGGCTTTTATGCTGCAGTTTCAGTAGCTGGTGTTGGTATATCACAGTGCTAAAGCAGTGCATGAATACATGCATTTCATGCTGGTCTAAGCTGGGCTAAGCAGTCTATGCTGATTTATGCTGGTCTAGTGCTGGTCTGGTTCTGGTTGAGCTGGTCACCCTAGCGTGGTCATGCTGGTTGATCAGCATCAAAAAAATGCTGGATTTTCTTGCTGGGTTTAGTAGAGAATTATAGTTTAATATCATTATTAGCTGCACACAGTGCATCATGCAAAAGTAAATTCCTAATAAAAGCATGTCAGGTTCAAAACGGCTTCAAATAATGTGTTTTTCATTGTAAAAAAATGTGTCAGATGGACAGACTGAAGCGCACCCAGTAAACGTGCTGTTTAAAGGAAAGAGGTAACTCAAAATGGTTGTGTAGTGTGTAGTTTCTATTGCAAGTATGCTAGCTATCTAATTCAGCTGAACTTTAGTACGTTTTAAAGAAATAAGATCTGCAACTCACTAAACTTCAACTACATTAGCCTTTGTGCTAACTAGCATACTAGCTGTCTGTTCCAAGTGAAGCTGTCGTAATGACTCTGGTAGAAAAACTGAAAAGTAAAAAACGTAAACAAAATGTTTTTACGCAGTTGGTTATAATTTCATGAGTCTTAAAGGGGAATTGATTCAGAGTGGTTTGGTGTGAAATGGTTCAGATGTCTTTACAGTGGTGGTGATAGGAACCAGGGGTCGCCATGACTACAACACAAATATAGACATTTTATTTACCATCCAGAACCACCAGTGAACCTACACGAGTCTTCTGAGTTTATATGGAATGTTGATGATGGAAAATAGTGGAAAATCTGAAATAATATGTTTTTTTGGGGACTATTTTGCCTCATAGCGCCCTGTATATAATGTATCCCTCCACCATGAATGGAGTTTAAGTTCTCTAAACTATCATAAAACAGTGTCTCAGTCATCAGGCAGTGAATTCATAACCATTTCATGTAGTAACTTTCTGTGAGGGAGCTTTTAGAGGTGGACATCTGGTTCCTATCACCACCACTGTGAACAGTTCTGCCTTGGTAAGTTTATCTAGAACAGAGCGTTTCACACCAAACCACTCTGAACTGCTCTGTTTACATCTTAACTGTTTAATTATGCAGGAATTTTGAAAAATCTGTGGAATTCGCCTTCAAGTCACGAGTCTTTATTTGGGCATGTTGGCGACTACAATGTGACGTACAGCGTAAGAGGTCTGTTATCTTGGTGTTCCTTCATATCAGAAAGAGCCCGGAACTCTGACTCTATCTCTCCGTCTGTGCTAATAATTTGTATAAGGTGAAGTTCTTGTAAAACATTCCATCTTCAGCTTAATCAGAATGACAGAGCAGCCGGAATGACCGATGACCGGTGAGCATGAGTGGAATGTGAGCGCTGGCAGATGAAGACGATTCTGTCGGATGGAGAGACAGTGATAAGAACGGCACTCAGAGAATGTGCATGTGCGCTCCGTCATATAGAACACACACACTTAGAGGTCACATATTTCTTAGCGTTTATCCCATTTAAATATTTTATAATAAAAGTCTCTCACTCAGAAAGTGGGACAAAATGTATTAGGGACTTATATATAGATGGTAAGTTTGCATCATTTGTGGAACTTCAAAGAATGTACAAACTTCCTGTCTCGCACTTCTTTAGATATTAACAAGTCCGGGATTTTGCAAGGTCACATCTGACTAATGTTCAGACCCTTTTTATACGGGTCATTCTAAAGAAACGTCCATTTTTGTCTGCCTAGCATTTACAGATATATTACACTTAAAAAACATGTTTGGGTAACAATTTATTTATATTTTAAAAATAAAACAATATATTATAATAACAATTACACCTTCTTGAGCCTCAATTTAGCAATATTAGTTTTTAAATCAATCATCTAGAATTCCAAGCACCACAGAAGAGGCCATATTTTGAAGAAAAAAACAAGTTTTTCTGCAATTTTAACTACATAAATCTATACATAAGAATATAATATAAGATATAATATAATATAATATAATATAAGAATATAATATAAAGAAAACAAATGCCAAATAAATATTCTAAAATGTATAATGAAAGTTCCCCAGGAGTCGTGTCACTGGTGTTACAGCGTAACAAAAAATCTCTTATTTTGAAATAAAAGTCACACTGATGACATCACTCGACTTCCTTTTACCTGTTTTCTGAGGATCTATGAAGAAAAGCTCATGGTGAGTCCACTGTGTCTTTCAGTTATCAGAGATTTTCTCATTTAGCTCATGATTTCATATGAAGCTTTTAGCTGAAGTCACTGGTGTGACCGACTTTATTCTGAGGTCATTGTGAAAAAATAGAATACAAATGGATTAAATTCCATATTTTAGTGGATATTCCATCATTCATACGTATCCGATCTAGGACCACATATGAAAGTGGCTCAGATCGGATTTGAAAAGATCAGATTTGCGTGTCCACACAGCCCTGAAAACATCAAATCTGAGTCACATTAGGGCAAAAAATCGGATTTGTGCCACTTCAGCCTGGTAATGTGAACATAGCCAAAGAGAACATTGGGCCTCGTTCTCCAATATCTTCCTAAGTTTGTTCTTAAGTGTGTTCTTAACATCATTTAAAGGTCTCAGTAAAATAAAGAGTAAATGATGAAAAGAGTAAAACATGAAAATGATAGAAGTAAAATATGAAAATGTAAGGAGTAAAAAGTATTTTTTGTCTTGGAAATATAATTGAGAGAAAGTATTCTAGGTCAATAATATTCAAGCAAAGTAGAAATCTTTTAAATAACCTTTAAGTACAGTAGTGATGAACCATGATTATTAGAGCTGGGCCTTCATTTCGGGGCAAAAATGTCAAAACTCTCACACCTCTACAACAATGCTTTCTCAGCTAGCACCCCTATGGAATCCTAGTAGTATGTCAGTGCTAAGCTAACGCTGGTGCATAGATTTTTTGGCCATACGAGATTGAATGGTGGTCATTTGAAGCGTGTAAATGGCATTCCGCATGTTTTATCTGAAGCCTGTAACACATATTATCATGTATCTGAGCTTGTATCAGTGTTTCAGCGACTCTTTCAGTAAATAGTTCTGACATAGAGCTGCCGCCGCTGGTTTACACTCATAACGACTAATACAAACGCTGCTTAGACTACAGCTCATATTCACAGTCAGTAACATATCTAGAACTTCCAAAAGGACTAGAATGATGTTTTATTCTAACCACTCATTTTCAATGAAAGCATGATTGGTTGATTCCTCTGTCACTTCCTAATTATTTTGGTAGTTAATCTAACGCGTAAGGCCTTCAGTCCAGCTCCTGAAGTCCTAACCAATAGGATAGCTCACTAAGCTGTATCTACCTACATACACAGAGAGTATGTAACAATCCTGATTGGATCATTTTCCATTGGCTATTTCAAAATTTTAACCCTTTTGGTTCCAACCAAAACTAAACACTGTAATAAGGGTATTACTACAACACTTACAGAGTTCAAATACAAAAACATGATGATTAGGCTTTCTCTGAGGATCTAAAAAGCTCTAAGGATTCCCCACTGAAGTTCGGTAACAAAGTAAATTATTTTCCACCCCTGAACATCACAAAAAGCCACTCTACAGTCATTTTCCACATGATGCCCCCTCCCTACGTTTTCCAAAACACAAAGTGACCCACTGAGGTCAAAAAAGATCCTGCCTGATGTTTGTGTACATTAACCATAGTGTGTAGAGGCACAATGGCCCGTGGAAAAAACCTTTATATGTTTAAGAAACACACATACATGAAACACGTTCACCTGCCGCTCCATACAGGTACATTATACAACCTGAAGGTCAGAGTTTCACTCCATTCTAGCCTCCTACAAAACAAAAGCACACTTAGACTGAATGTGCAAAAGTTAATACATAGTTGATTCATATTATTAACATTAAAATATAGAAAAAAGTAAAATAATAATTGTGGCTTGTGGAACATGTGGAATAGTTTGGATAACCTTCCAGTTGACTAACTTGTTAGGCCTTAATTGACTCATTAGGACTGGTTAGGCAGGTCAAGAACTGTCATTAGGAATTGTTAACTGAAAAATTCTCTGACTTTTAAAACTGCAAGCTAACACTCATCAACCATGGGCTCCTATAAGCAGCTGGCTAAGAATCTAAAACTGAAGCTAACTGATGCTCATGAAGCAGAAGGAGGCTATAAAAAGGTATCAAAACACTTCCAGCTCATAATTTCCACTGTCTGAAATGTAATTGCAGTTGAAGGGAACTGTAAAAGTCAAGGCAAGACCTGGAACTGTCAGATAGTACTGCTTGTATGCTGGACAGAAAGGCAAAGCAACACCCCGATATGACAGCAAAGGAAGGTTAAGTTGACACAGGAGTGTTGGTGCACTGTTCTACAAACATGATCTGTATTAAAGAGTCATCATAAGGAAACATTACCTGCGACCTCATCACAAAAGTCAAAGTCTGAAGTCTGAGAAACAACATCTGGATATTCCAGAGGCATTTTAGAAGCAAGTGCTGTGGACTGACGAAGTAAAAATACAAGTCTTTGGCCACAATCACCAAAGTTAAAGGAGCAGCATTTGATGAAAGGAACACCATGCTGACTCTTAAAGAGTAACTACACCCCACTATTTTCAGCTAACTCCACCCCTCTTAATCTTTGAAAAATTCTCAAAATTGGGAGGGGCATGCTGGGTAGGGGCACTGCAGTGATCTACGGGTTTGGAGGTGGGGCTGCGAGGGAAACCAGGTGGGCTGGGCTGCTGTGTTTTTAATAGAAAACATGGGGAGTGACAGAATCAAACGGCATTTACGCAACTTCGAGCTCTTATGAGGTTGAAGATTTTTCTCCACTACTATCCCCATGTTTGACAGTTGGGGTCGTACACTGCCTCAATCCAGGGTATGCAGTGGCCCTAAATCCTTGCGTTCTGCAAGCTGTTCATGATAGATAGATAGATAGATACTTAATTGATCCCGAAGGAAATTTAGCAGCCAGTAGCAGTCACACAACACAGCACAGTAATAGTAATAAGGATGTAAACAATATAACAGGAAGAACAAATATAAAAATCCTATCTAGAGGTATATATACAAATAGAAAAATGGAGGCACAGGTAATGGCATATAATGACAATACTGAATAAATACGTGCAGATATTGGTACCAAAATAAAGTGTCTACTGAGGAGTGTCCAGATGTGCAAGATGTGCAATAAGGTGTGCAGAAAGTGCAATATGTGCAGTAAGGTGTCCATATGTGCAACTGGCTAAAAAGAAATATAAGATTTAGCATGAGATATAAGGCCTATGATTTGTGATTTAACATGAGATTCAGATTCAGTCCTCATCCCTCCTCTTCCCTCTTTTCTCTTCTCTCTTCTCTTCCGGCCCCCCTGGGAAGAGCTGAAGAGCCCGTTGGCTCTGGGGACAAAGGATCTCCTTAATCTGTCAGTTGAGCAGCTCTGTGACAGCAACCTGCCATTAAACATGCTCCTCCTTCCATGATGATGGTGTGCAGCGGGTGGCCATCATCCTCCATAATGGAGAGCAGTTTGTGTAATGTCCTTCTCTCAGCCACCTTGACCACAGAGTCCAGTTCCACGCCGACCACTGACCCCGCTCGCCTGACCAGCTTATCCAGACGCATCTCATCTCTCTTTTTCATGGCACTTGATCAGCAGCTATATGGAGACTTGCAAGAATCCTCACTTAATCGGTCTGTCAGGTTATCTAATCATACGCTGAATGTTATCAATATAAGGCTACAAACACAGTAACTAAGAACTACCCGTAATAACTAACTAGAACACTAATTAACACACTAAATGTGATGAAACGAAATTTGTATGGAAAAACATCCCAAGCAGCGCTGATGTTCTCCCTCGCTCTAGACTCTGGTTTCATATTTATGAGCACGACACCAGTAGAGCCATCTCACTACACGGCTCTGGGCACAAGTAGGGCATCATCAGGGGGCGGTAACCTTGGTTGACTGATTTGCATACTGTGACGTGTCATCGTACTTTGGTATGAAGACACGTCGTCCGTGCCTATAGCAGAGGGGCTCTGCAGAGGTGGAACTGACCATGATAAACATGATATTTTTACAGGTTGGAAAGATGTATTCACATTTTAAGCAAGTCTGGTATATTTTATTATTGCAGAGCAATGCATTTCAGCTTTTAATGGAAAAAAGGTCTTAGGTGGAGTCACGAGTAGATGAAAGTACCACTTAATATCAGCAAAATCTGGAAGCAAATGTGACACAGTCAGTCAAGAACTTGAAGCTGAAAAGAGGACAGGACAATGATCCAAAACATACCTCAAAATCTACCATGGACTTCTTTGAGAAGCTTTTGAAATGACCCTCACTCTCCCCTGACCTGAACATCAGCAGAAACCTGTGTGTAGACCTTAAACTTGCTGTGCCCAAGAGTATTGCAGAACTAAGTGTTCTGCAAGGAAGAGTGGAAGATACTTATTTACCCAGAAAACAGAGAAGAGAAGAGAGCATGGCACGGACTCTCTGCAGTGTCCCGTCACTGTTGGGCAGAAATGAAAATGTCACTCCTGCTCCCGAATTTATGACCCCACCGTTTGTCCACTGAAGGATAAGCTGTCATTTGCAGCTCTGACCCCACCCCCTGCGCAGGACCGGCCAATAAATATACTGCGTGTCGGGGTGTTTGTGTTACTGAGAACTAAAATCCTCTCTGTGATCTAAACACAGCTGCAACTCTCCACAAAGAGTCATAAAACTGACCATTAATATTGACCGCCTAAAATCTCAGCCTTATTACATACTAAGGCTTATTATTCAGTAACTACAGGGACTTCAAAGCAAACTGGTTAAGCTATTCTGTGGTTATAGAAATGTACATACAAATGTGCATACAACAGCAACCACCTGGAATACCACAGCAACCACATAGCAACCATCAAAGACACCATATCAATCACCTAGAAACACCCTAGCAACCACCTGGAATACCACAGCAACCACCTCGAAGAATACCATAGCAACCATCTAGCAATGATCAGAGATACCATATCAATCACTATCAAACAGTGATATCCTAGCAACCTCCTGCAGTACCATAGTAACTACCTAGCAACACACTTGAAACCATCAGAGATACCATATTAATCAAATAGCAACACCATAACAATTACCTGGAATATAATAGCAACGAACTAGCAACACCTTAGCAACCACCTGGAATATCACAGCAACAAATTAGCAACACCCTAGTAACCACCAGAGATACCATATCCATCACCTAGCAACACCCTAGCAACCACCTGCAATACCGAAGCAACCATCTAGCAACCATAAGAGATACCACATCAATCACCTAGCAACATCCTAGCAACCACCTGGAATATTATAGCAACCAACTAGAAACACCCTAGCCACCACCTGGAATACCATAGTAACCATCTGGCAACACGCTAGTTATAACACACAGTATGTGGTGTTTCTAGTGTCTTTGTACTTCACAACTATTGTCATATCTTGCACTTCAGTATTCCACACACACACACACACGCACACACGCACACACACACACACACACACACACGCGCACACGCGCACACGCACACACGCACGCACACACGCACACACACACACACACACTGCTGCACTGCACCCTAATTCAACTGAAGTTGTTTGGCAATAAAAGAATGTTTGGACGTTGAATCTTGAGAGCAGGACGGAGCGACACTCATCCGTCTGAAAACCATTCCAGACGTCAGTCTGACCCAGACCACAGCGCTGAGGGAGAGAGAGTGTGTGTGTGTGTGTGTGTGTGTGTGTGTGTGTGTGTGTGTGTGTGTGTCTGCAGCCATGTTACATAAACACCCCATAAACTACCCCCCCCATGTACGAGCCGTCCTCCAGTGAGGTTCTGAGCCACAGCCTTTATGTTTCACTGGCTGAACTGAAGACATTTAAAGCAATAATTCAACAAAAAATCTAATTTAGCCCCGTAACTCTAAAGTCAGGCGATCAGCCAAGACGTGTTTAGTGTCTGTAGTTTGGAGCTACGAGGCTAATGTAGCTAACAAGTAATGTAAGCTAATTTGTCAGCCCCCAGTTATTATGGTGTTAAACACAGAGCGTGTTTACATGCGCTCAACAATCCGATCATAATCAGATTTCTGCAGTTATCTGATTATTCAAATGGTCATGTACACAGCACCCTCCGATTTCTTAGATCGGAGTAATGTCTAGAAATCTGATTAAGAAATCTGATAAAGAGGCTGGATTTTAGCAGTAATCAGATTTCTCAGTGCATGTGAACTCTTACTCTGATTTCTTTCGGGTTTCTCGGTCTGAGCATTTGTGAAAACAGACGACGGTACCGGAAATAAGCGAACAGCATCGCTGCGAGACGCAGCAAAACGCTTTCGGAGCAACGCTGAAACCAAATACATGCTTGAAGAAATAAACGATTTTAATATTCTTCATCTTCTAGATGATGTTTGTTCATATTTTCAGGTAAAGTGACTCGATGTTAAAAAAAAAAAAGCAGCAGCATAAAGTTTGAGTTTTACGTCGTGTCTTCTTCTGTGAGTTTATTGGCTGGTTGTAATGCAGAAATCTGATTACTGTCTGACACATGTAGACCTGGACTTTCCCCATTATCAGATTACTCAAGCACATGTAAACACATTGATCGGATTACTGACAAAATCTGATTTTCTTCAGTTATCAGATTATTAAGTACATGTAAATGCACTCATTGTATTTTCTTTTTTGTTTGTTTGCTTGTTTACTCTTTGTGGCTAATGAGCATATTTTTCATTCATAGTTTTTATTTTTGTTTACTTTTAATTGCTCGTTTTTATTTGAAGTGATTTTAATTGATTTTTCAGATGGACCTTTGCTTTAATACGAAGGCCAGCAGCTGCTGGGAGAGTTCTATTCGGTGGTGCTGACAGCAAGTTTACTCAAAAACCCTCACAGAGAACCAGGACAGGGACGGGAGGACGGTTCTGATCCGCCACTGAATGCGGAGTTCAGTTTATTCTGTCTCCAGCCGGTTTGGAGCTCCAACAAATAAAGACAGACCTCACGCTTTAATACAGCCAAACCCCAGCAGAGCTCAGCAGGAGAGACGGGAGCTCATCCAGAGTAATCAGCAGCACAGCTCAGAGACATAAACCCTCCCTCAGACTGACGCTCTCTCTCTCTGTCTCTCTCTGTCTCTCTCTCTCTCTGTCTCTCTGCTCCTTCTAACCCTCCCACTCTCTCTCTCTCTCTCTCTCTCTCTCTCACTCAGCTCCTTCTAATCCTCCCTCTCTCACAATGGCTATCTCTCTCTCCTCCTTCTAACCCTCCCTCTTTCAGACTGACTCTCTCTCTCTCTCTCTCACTCTTTCTCTCTCTGCTCCTTCTATCCCTCTCTCAGACTGACTCTCTTTGTCTCTCTGCTCCTTCTAACCCTCCCTCTTTCAGACTGACTCTCTCTCTCTCTCTGCTCCTTCTATCCCTCTCTTAGACTAACTCTCTCTCTCTTCCATCTCCTTCTCCCTTCCTCTCTCTCCTCCACTTCTAACTCTTTCTCTCTCTCTGTCTGTCTCTCTCTCTCTCTGCTCCTTCTAACCTCCCTCTCTCAGACGTACTCTCTCTCTCTCTGTCTCTCTCTCACTCTTTCTCTCTCTCTGCTCCTTCTAACTCTCTCTCTCTCATCTCCTTCTCCCTTCCTCTCTCTCTCTTTCCTCCACTTCTAACTCTTTCTTTCTCTCTCATTCCTACCTCTCTTTCTTTCTCTCCTCTACTTCTCCCTCTTTCTCTCCCCCTCTCTCTCTGTCTCTCTCACTCCCTCTTCTTCTTCTGTCACACGCTCTCTCATTCTAACTCTCTCTCTCTCTCTCTCTCTCTCTCTCTCTCTCTCCTCTTTCCAACCACCCCTCCTCCACTTTAAACACTCTCTCTCTTTATCTTCCCTACCTCTCTCTCCTCCTTCTAACTCTCTCTCTCTCTTCCCTACCTCTCTGTGTCTCTCTCTCTTGGTTTCCCCTCTCCTTCTCCTTCTCTCTCCCCTACCTTTCTATCTCTCTCCCCCACTTCTAACTGTCTTTCCCTCTCTCTTTCACTCTCTCCTTCCATTTGCTCATTCCTTCCCTCCCCATCTCTCTCTTTTCCCCCTTTCCCTTTGTCTCTTTCTCTTTTCTCTCCTTCTCCCTCTTTCTATATTATTCTGTGTTTTTCACTCTGTCTTCTCTCTCTCTCAGTGCAGATGGAGGGAGGGTAGTAAGTGATCGTGTGCTCTGTCAGGGATTCAGGCTCAGGTTATTGATCTTAGCGCTGTGGTGGCGCTCGGGGTCGAATCACTGTTTCATCAATATTAATTTGCATAAATATGCGTGGGCGGAGATTCGATACACTAATAATAACCTACAGATTTGCTGCTCACTACCAGTCATAGAGGAAATATCTGTTTATTTTAAAATGTGTCAGATATGCAATATAGTTTCATTTTTTTGACATAAACTGACTCATTAAAATATAAATATATTTCAAAACCCATCACATACAGTGCACATATATATTTTAATATGCGCAAACATATGCACGTACACTTTTCTTCCGTATGGCTGATTGAACATTTTCCAGTTTATTAAAAGACATTTTGATCTAAAGGCTGATTAAAAGTCTCTAAGATAAATATAAACGTACAGATTGATGCCTGTGTGTGAATTCATGCCCAAAATAAAAGCAAATAATTTTAAACTGTTATTCTTGAAACTAGCCATTGTCATTTTGGACTTCTTCATCTGTTTTATGCGTCAGTTGGAGTGCTATGAGAAAGTAATTGTTTTTGCTTATTTCTTCTGTTTTTGCATGTTAATCATAAATAATTGTTTCAGATATTCAAAAAAAAAGTAAAAATCCCAAATTTAATGAGACAAAGACAACTTGAATAAACACAAAAGCACAGTTTTTAAATGATCATTTCATGTTCTGACAGAAAAAAGTCCAACACTAACTGTGTGAAAAAGTAATTGCCCCCTTACTTACTCAATCAACCACACACACACACACACACCTTCTAAACCACTCATCCTTCTGGGTCGCAGGGGGAGCTGGAGCCTATCCCAGCTGTCATTGGGCGGAAGGCAGGATACACCCTGCACAGGTACTCAATCAACCAATTAACCAAATTTAGTTCGTAATTGAGATCAGTCTGAAAAGAGTTACACAGCCATTTCTGAGGTTCTGGGAGTCCAGAGAACCACAATGAGAGCCATTATATCCAAATGGAGAAAGCTGGAACAGTAGTGGCTCTTCTCAGAAGTGGCCGGCCTTCCAAAATTCCACATACATATTTTTGTATATTTCCAGTTGTATATATGCCTGTAGATTGTTTTTTTGTATATATTCTTCTTTTTATATGGTATCACCCTTATTATTATGACGGTCCTGTGTTGTGTGACTGCTATCTGCTATCTATCAACCTGTCTATCAACCTGTCTATCAACCTGTTTATCTATCTATCTATCTATCTATCTAGGAAGTCACAAAAGAACCCACACAAACATTTAAGGAACTGCAGGCCTCGTTCTCCTCAGATAAGGTCAGTGTTCATGATTCCACCATTAGAAAGAGACTGGGGGGCAAAGATAATATCCATGGGAGAGGTGCAAGACGAAAACCACTGAAGAACATAAAGGCCTGTCTCACATTCACCAGAAGAACACCTTGATGACCCTCAAAGCTTTGGGAAAATTGTTCTGTGGAGTCGAAAAGTGTAATTTTTTGGAAGACAGGGATCCTGTTACATCACACCAGCAGTGAAACATGGTGGAGGTAGTGCGATGGTGTGGAGACATTTTGCTGCTTCAGAGTCTGCATGACTTGCCCTAATTTACAGAACTTTGATTTCTGCCGTTGCCCAGAACATCCTGCAGGAGAATGCCCAGTCATCAGTCCTTGATCTAAAGCTCAAGTAATTGGGTTCTGCAGCAAGGCGAAAATGATTCACAGCACAAGAGCAAGCTGAATTAAAGCAATTCTGCAAAGAAGAGTTGGAGTTCCTCCACAGTGATGTAAAGGCTGATCTCCAATATTGTTAATTATAGAAAATATGATGAAAAAATAATAAACAAGTGAGTCAAACTGTTTTAAACACCAAACATGCACCAGGAAAGACTGAATTGGGCTGCATACTGATGCAATGTTTGGGGAAGCAACTCCCACAACACACCCCACCCAGTAACGTATAAATCACTGTCTTCTGAACTGTATTGACTGTTTACATTGTTTATCTGTTTAAAGGTGCTATACGTTCCTATTAGCTAACCTGCTAAAGTTTACATTCTGTATCGCAGTGATGAACCAATCAAATCAATAAACAGCCACACCCCCTGTGGGAAATCATTGATTTTATGAGGGTGAGCACACAAACAGAGATAACACGCTTCCCCCAGCCTGGAGAGAGAGAGAGAGAGAGAGTTTAGCTCTGTGTGTGTATCGATAGCATGGGTTAGACTGTGAGACCGGACCCCCGTAATGTCTTTATTGGATCATTACTACTTACACAACTTTACACCCACAAATGAACGAAAATACGCTGGTAAAAGCTGAAGTACTGCTTCACATCCTTTATTCAGTTCAAATACAAAATACAAACTATTAAAAGTATAATTAGCCCCTTAAAGCAGCTTTTTAAAGGTAGTTTCTCTGTTGAATATTATTCTGATCTAAAAATAAATAGAAATGGGAAAGATGTGAAAGGGAAATCCCTCAGATTTTTTCTAAATTCCCCCATAATTCAGTGTGTGAGATGTAAACAGAGTGATTCAGAGTGGTTTGGTGTGAAATGGTTCAGATGTCTTTACAGTGGTGGTGATAGGAACCAGGGGTCGCCATGACAACAACACAGATATAGACATTTTATTTACTATCCAGAACCACCAGTGAACCTACACGAGTCTTCTGAGTTTATATGGAATGTTGATGATGGAAAATAGTGGAAAATCTGAAATAATAAGTTTTCTTTGTGGACTATTTTGCCTCACAACATCCTTTTCATATCATTTGACTATGGATTTATTAAAATAAATTTATTAAAATATGTTTTAGACAAAAAACATTATCACAAAACTATCATAAAACAGTGTCTCAGTCATCAGGCAGTGAATTCATAACCATTTCATGTAGTAACTTTCTGTGAGGGAGCTTTTAGAGGTGGACGTCTGGTTCCTATCACCACCACTGTGAACAGTTCTGACTCAGTAAGTTTCTCTAGAACGGAGCGTTTCACACCAAACCACTCTGAACGACTCTGTTTACATCTGAACTGTTTAATTATGCAGGAATTTGGAAAAATGAGCATTAACATATTTGTTAATAGGTGGTTATTACATGATCTTAGCTCCACTGATACAGATCATTCTATTTAATTGATAATTATGTACATATTTACTTTACTTTGGGTTTAAATATATCAGAACTTAATACTTGTAATTATCAAAGCTCTGAATACTTCATTTTTTTAACAGATTTCTTTCAAATTTGGTGGAACGGTCCATATAAGAACGATTCACAATATAATAGTTCGGGCCTGCAATAAAAATGAAACATGCCACAAAGACCCCCATCGCAAACATAAACGGGTCATTATCAGTCTGTAGATCGAGCTGTAGAGGAGCTCTGTACTGCCTCATAAATGAGATCCGTCCATCTTCCATTGCAATGAATAACAGGCCGACTGTCCACAATCACAATATATGTTTTACACTCGTCTCTATGTGAGTATATTCGACCGCCCCCCCCCCATCCCCCCTGCAGCTGACAGAGGCGGATCAGAGCGTGATCTGACAGCCGTCTCTGGAGAACAGTGTGTGTGTTATTGAGAGCACTGTTCTCATCCATATTAATGGAAAGAAGCCGCACTGTTCTGCAGCACGCTGCGAGAACTTCATATCTCAGCAAGTGAAGTCATCTTACATCAGTCAACATACGGTGCTGTGCAAAAGTCAGAGATTAACCATAATTTATTTCCAGTCAAAACGGCCAAATTATTTAACAGAAGATATTTCTGATTAGATTAGATGGTCAGAGTCATACAGGAGTTTCCAAAACTGGAGTTCAAAATATGATTAAAAGCTACAGAGAAAATGGGAACCCTAACAACCACCTGGAAGACCTGACAGACACCGAGGCTGCCCCCATCAGATAAACAGCAGAACCTGTACATCCAGGCCAGGAACGCTTTAAAATACAAGGATGAGCAGATGACCATGCTGTTCCGTTTAATGAAATTACTCAGAGTGGTCACGCAGCAGCTAATCAAGGATCAAAGCACGACATCAGATGAGAATGCCTTGCTTCCACATCAGAACCCTTTACTTCATAAGGTCTCCATCCACTGCTACTTTTCACAGAACACTAGCAGCGCTCACTAGCAGCTAGCAGCTCAACACACGGTCACAACATGGCCCCTAGGGGGCACTGAAGAAAGAAGTTCAAACGTAGTCCTTCCACTGTGAGAAGACGACTCAGCGCTATGGATCTAAAAGGATGTGTAGCTGTCAAGAAGAACCTCACTGAGAAAAGGAGATGGACACATCAAACAAAGAAGCTGAACGATGGACTGACCACCACAGAGTCCAGACCTCAACACCACTGAATGTGTTTGATTACGTCATAAAAAGTAAAGTTGACACTCACTGTCCATTTTATAGGTGTATCAGTATGTATATATATATATATATATATCCTGACATATATATATAAATAATGGTCCATTCATTATGAAATTTACATACACTGTAAAGGACAACAGGTATTTGCAAATTATGTCAAAAACTGAAAAATGACAAAATTGGAGAGGTTTTCTTCCAACAATATATATATATATATATATATATATATATGATATATATATAGATAGTATATATAGAGAGGAGAGAGAGAGAGAGAGAGAGAGAGAGACAGAGACAGGGAGAGAGAGGGAGAGAGAGAGAGAGAGAGAGAGAGAGGAAACACTACTGCACATTTTAATATAGATTACTATTTATTTATTGAATTTAACATATTGGGTATAAAAATAGAACATAAAATGTAGCCTAAATGTTTTATTTTTCCCTAAATATTTAAACCTTTTTTAAGCAAATAAACAGAAATCATGCACCAAATCAGAAAACATCAGAAAACGCTATATTACACTTCATATGTCATATAACGTTTTATATTTTATATCACATTATCAAATATATTTGGCACTAAAATATGTAGAACAATGGCAAGTTTGTTCCGTGCTGAGCTACACATATGTACCTATATAGAAATAAACACCCACACACACACACATACCACTTTAATGTGTTATAACTGTTTTTGAACCATTTTTAAGGTATTTAGGACCTAATTAATAGTCATTAATATAATAATTTTAAACCATTCATAAAACTTCAGATAAATGTTGGCCTTATCATAAAGTGGTACACACTTAAAAAAGATGGTTCTTCAAAGGTTCTTTAGTAAAGAAAATGGTTCTGTATAGAAGCATGACCACTCAAAGAAGGCTTTGCCTGTTTAAATGGTTCTTTGCATGGTGAAATGGTTCTTCAGACTGATGGAGAATGTGCTGTAGATGGTTCTATGTAGAAGCAAAGGGTTCTTCTATTAGTACAAGCTTGACATCGTAACAATACCAGAACCCTTTTTGGTGCTATATAGAACACTTTTCAAAAAGGTTCTATAAAGAACCATACACAACACATTCTCCATCAGTCTGAAGAACCATTTCACCATACAAAGAACCCTTTAATCAGGCAAAAGGGTCTTTGAGTGTTTATGGTTCTATATAGAACCATTTTCTTTCCTAAAGAGAACGTGCTGTAGACGGTGCTGTTGGGACAATGCCAAGCTTGTAACAATAGCAGAACCCTCTTTGGTGCTATATAGAACCATTTTCAAGAAGGTTCTATATAGCACCGTCTACAGCACGTTCTCCATCAATCTGAAGAACCATTTTACCATGCAGAGAATCTTTTAATCATGCAAAGGGGTCTTTGAGTGTTTATGGTTCTATATAGAATGATTTTTTTTACTGAAGAACCCTTGAAGAACCATCTTTTTAAAGTGTGTACTTATATATGCACGAAGCAAACCGAGATTGTCCATCTGTCCATCTTTTACTTGGTGACTTAAAAAATATTTTAAATAAAAAATGAAAAGCTTGGACTTCAAATCTGTAGGAGCTAATCTTTCAATCTCAGCTCTTCTGTTATTCAGGGAACAGCGTGTTGATGCTCAGAACGCTTCTGGCCTCTGGCAGCCTCTCTGTGTCATTTCCGTTGTAGGAGGGTAAAATTCCGCCCAGGGAAAGTTTCCATTGGCGCAGAGGGAAACAGCCAATAGCGAGCTCTGCCTGCCAGACAGCATCCCAGCGCTGCTACATGAGCCACTGTTATGGATGTGGCAATTTCTTGTACTCTAAACAAGCCGGCGTTCCGCAGAACATTTATACAATCAACACTCAGTAAACAACAGAGTCCGTTAGAGAGGCCTCTGTTCCACGGAGAACCAGAGAACAATGCTCGGGTCAATCATCAACACAGCCTGTTCTACCACGTCCTCATTAACAACGTCCTGCTGTACAGATGAGTTTAAGAGCAGCTGCAGTTTTGGATTATTCACTCAGCTCTGGAATGTGCTGAGGCTGGAGGAGACCATGAGGGCCTCTGTCCTTCTCTGTTTCACAAACACGGGAAACAGCGCCCTCTGCTGGCTGTGGACATCATTCTGCTCTCTCTCAGGCTGCTTTAGGAGGAAATAAAGAGATTCACACACCTTCTGGGTCGCGGGGGGTACTGGAGTCTATCCCTGCAGTCATTGGGTGGAAGGCAGGTTATACCCTGGACAGGTCACCAGTCCATCGCAGGGCAGACAGACAGACATATACATTCACACACACACTCACATTCACACCTAGGGGCAATTCCATCCATCCATCCATCATCTAAACCGCTTATCCTTCTGGGTCGCGGTGGGGCGCTGGAGCCTATCCCAGCTGTCATTGGGCGGAAGGCAGGATACACCCTGGACAGGTCGCCAGTCCATCGCAGGGCAGACAGACAGACATATACATTCACACACTCACATTCACACCTAGGGGCAATTCAGCATGTCCAATTAGCCTGACCGCATGTCTTTGGACTGTGGGAAGGAAACCCACACAGACATGGGGAGAACATACAAACTCCACACAGAAAGGACCCTGGTTGCCCGGCTGGGGAATCGAACCCAGGGCCTTTTTGCTGTGAGGTGACAGCGCTACCCACTGCAGCACTGCATTCATGACTGCTTAAAATTAACACCACTGCTTAAATTTTAATAATTTATCTTTTTTAAATGATATAAAAACAAAAAATGATTGAAAGATCTACTGAGTACTGTGCAGATTTCAAACAATTCTGAAAGATATTGAATAAGTAGTATGGACTGCTTATAAAACTAAAAAAATGAAATGTTAGATATGTTGAGAATGATGATCGAAACTGTAGATGGTTCTAAAATGACTGAAAAAGCTGTAGCACATCAATAATGATGGTATCTTGAAAGAAAAATTATTATAAAGTAAATTGCTAACCTAATTTGAAGGGAGATAACGTGACAAAAAGCCTGGAAAATAGAGAAATACAGCATATTATCATTTAATAGATTTTTGGTGAACCCAAAAATACTTACAATAACACTGAGGTGGTGGGGGAGTGTTAGTGTGTGAGGTGCTGGTACGAGTGGATCAGACACAGCAGTGCTGCTGGAG
The DNA here is from genome assembly GCF_904425465.1 of Colossoma macropomum. Classification (NCBI taxonomy): domain Eukaryota; kingdom Metazoa; phylum Chordata; class Actinopteri; order Characiformes; family Serrasalmidae; genus Colossoma; species Colossoma macropomum. The sequence goes on from NW_023494797.1 coordinate 20,949,642, forward strand.
TTTTTAAACACTGTGTCCACTCACTGTCCACTCTATTAGACACTCCTACCTTGTCAGTCCACCTTGTAGATGTAAAGTCAGAGACGATAGCTCATCTGCTGCTGCACAGTTTGTGTTGGTCATCCTCTAGTCCTTCATCAGTGGTCACAGGACGCTGCCCACAGGACGCTGTTGGCTGGATATTTTTGGTTGGTGGACTATTCTCAGTCCAGCAGTGACACTGAGGTGTTTAAAAACTCCAGCAGCACTGCTGTGTCTGATCCACTCAGACCAGCACAACACACACTAACACACCACCACCACGTCAGTGTCACTGCAGTGCTGAGAATGATCCACCACCCAAATAATAACTGGACGACAGGAGTTTAAAAAGCCTCTTTCAGGTTTTCGGGTCAGTTTGAGGTCAGACAGTTACCCAACACAGTCATATAACGGACATATAAAATCTGTTTGTTTTCTGTGGTCATTCAGACTCACATGCCGGTCAGTTCATTTTTTTTTCTTTGGACACAAAGAGCAAACTGAGCGCTAATTGTAGTCATGCTGTCACAATCAGAGAGACAAACTGAGCTTTGTCTCAGAACTTTAATCAGATAAAATTAGTTTAAAATATCTGATTATTACATTACATTTGCCACAAAACACACTTTTCGCTCCCCTATTTTGAAAGAAAGCTAAAAAAAAAGCCACTTTTGAATATATTATTTTTGTGATGTCACAAAAGCCAACTCACATATCCGCCTTTTCATCCTGCAGCACATTAGCCCCGCCCATATTTAAATTATAAGGAGTGTTTCAGCTGTGACGGCATTTTGAATGAGGCAGCCAATCAGAACGTGGGCTCATTTGCATATATCAGTCTTAAAGGTACAAGAAACAGCCTGTATAATTCTAAGGGATAAAGAGAGGCTGAAAAAACGATCGTGCAGAAATGAATTATGACTGTTTTTGGTATATAATCTGGAAAAAAAAATCAAGAACACTGAGGGATTTGACCCCTAAAACAAAACACATAATCCAAAAAATGTTACAGACCCTGTATTTATTTGTGACGCAGCGTCAAACAGAAACATTTCAAGCACTTTAAACAAGCACAATCTCTACACTGACAAAAGCATCATGTATAAAACAGACTCCTAAGCAGTTCTACAGTTTTAGAGTGTTAAAGGACTCAGAGCTGGAAGGTGGCGGAGGTTTGGGCCATGGCGTTGTAGATGAACGTGTTGTCGAATGGTACAAACTGGTGTGTGATGAGTTTGATGGCTTCCTGTGCTGCTGCTCCTGTAATGGAGAAACAACAATCACATTACTGTTACTGCTGATAACTGCATTACTGCTGCATAGCACTGCATTACTGTGGTATATTACTTCATTAGTGCTGAACAGCACTGCATTATTGCTGTAAGGCAGGGGTGTCCGATCTTATCTGCAAAGGGCCGGTGTGGCTGCAGGTTTTCACTCCAACAAAGCGAGTCAAGTGTGCTCCAGCTTGTTTGGAGTGAAGACCTGCAGTCACACCGGCCCTTTGCAGATAAGACTGGACACCCCTGCTGTATGGTACTGCATTATTGCTGCAAGGTCTTACATTATTGTTGTACTGTATTGCATTATTACAGCTATGGTATTGCATTATTACTGTACTGTATTGCATTATTACTGTACTGTATTGCATTATTGCTGTATGGTATTGCATTAGTGCAGCATGGTGTTGCATTATTGCTATATGGTATTGCATTAGTGCAGCATGGTGTTGCATTATTGCAGCATAGTAATGTATTATTGCTGTACTGTATTGAATTATTGCTATATAATATTGCATTATTATGGAATGATATTGCATTATTGTACTGTATTTCATTATTGCAGTATGGTAGTGCATCATCACAGCATAGTATTGCATTATTCCTATATAATATTGCATTACTGCTGTATGGTATTGCATTACTGCTGTACTGTATTGCATTATTGCTGTACTGTATTGCATTACTGCAGTATGGTATTGCATTAGTGCAGCACAGTATTATTGTGTACTATATTCTGCATTGGGGCATTTGTTTGACAGCGCTGCTGACGCTTGTATTACTGCTGTATATAATAACATAATAACAAACTGTTTTCATGTTACTTGTTGTTGTTCCCAAAATTCCTTAAATTATGAATAAACCACAGATTTATGTTTTGGTGTCCAGTTTACAACATTTTAATCTGCACTGTAAAAGTCATTATTAAATAAAATGTATTAATATGAACTGACTGGTCGTGTATATAGCTTTTCCTTTATTATACTCTTTATTATTTACAGCAGCAAGTGTCACTGAATCTCACTGTATAGTGACAGAACAGGTATTCTATTCTACTCTATTCTATTCTATTCTATTCTCATGTAACACAGTCTGACCTCACAGTGTTGCTGCAGCTGTTTATCTGCTGTATTTCTGGGTTGACTGCAATATGATTTGTGCGATTGTAGTAAAACTCACCTCCCAAAAAGGACGCCACTGTGTGCGGCTCTGCAGCGCCGTAGCGACAGCTGGAAGATACAAAAATACCAACTTCAAGCAAAAACTGAACTATTTGTAGCTGCTTTACTGTCAGCATCTCTACAAGACACAGCAGCACATCAGTGAACTATTACTGACAACAAACACTCTAAAAACCTCAGATCTGTTTCTAAAAGAGCTCAGTCTACAGAGACTCGCTTACAGCCTGTGTGGGTGTAAATCTCTGCCTTCACTATGATTTGGTTAAACTGCGATTCTTTAGGAAATGATTCAGTGCATCACGAAAGTTTAACTGCATCTGGATTCAATTAACAAACTGATTAAACACGATTATTAAACTGAAAATGTTCTGAAAACGCTGAGTACATAGTCAGACGTAGTCAGACGTAGTCAGACGTAGTCAGACCGACAGACACAACAAGTTCACTCTTTACTGATCTTCAGCGATCACAACAACAAACTGAGCCTGAAGAAGAACAAGGACCCCGTCACCTCATTCCCTGATTTCACTGGTGTAAAGAAAAAATATAAATTAGGTCGTCTGAGACTCGCCTCCTGACTGTTTCTGGAACTGAAGCATGTTTGTTAATTATAAATAAAATGTATGTATGACAATAATGTTTCTAAATTCTATAATTCTGGCTGCAAACTCTCAGTTTTGGCCACAGGATGTTGTTGGATTGGTGGACAATGCAGTTTAACTCTGTCTACTGCTGATTATAATCAATTATAATTAATTATAACATTGCATAATAGCTTGTGGATGTAGATACTAAATGTACACACAAATTAATAAGAGAAGATACTGAATAATTCACAGTAGATACTGAATAATTCGTAGTAGATACTGAAAGATTCATGTAGATACTGAATAATTCACAGTAGATACTGAAAGATTCATGTAGATACTGAATAATTCATTATAGATACTGAATAATTCATAGAAGTTACTGAATAATTCATAGTGGATACTGAAAGATTCACAGTACATACTGAAAGATTCATGGTGGATACTGAATAATTCACTGTAGATACTGAATAATTCACAGTAGATACTGAATAATTCATAGTAGATACTGAAAGATTCACAGTACATACTGAAAGATTCATGGTGGATACTGAATAATTCACTGTAGATACTGAATAATTCATAGAAGTTACTGAATAATTCATAGTGGATACTGAATAATTCATAGCAGATACTGAAAGATTCATAGTGGATACTGAATAATTCACTGTAGATACTCAATATTTCATAGTAGTTACTGAATATTTCATAGAAGTTACTGAATGATTCATAGTGGATACTAAATAATTCACAGAGGATATTGAATAATTCACTGCAGATACTGAAAGATTCATATGGATACTGAAAGATTCATAGTGGACACTGAGTGATTCATAGTAGTTACTGTATAATTCACTGTAGATACTGAATCACCAGCTTCAGTTGGATGCGCTTTAACCTCCCTGACAGCCCCTCTATGATCTGAGAGTTAAACTCACAACTCGTGGACGTAGTCGTCTTTGACGTTGACGTTGAGGCTGTACTCCTGCAGCAGACTGTTCACACACAGCTTCAGGGTACTGATGTCCTCCTCCACCTGGTAATTATACACACCTGCATAGACGGCAGAGCGGTCAGTCACTTACAGCTACTCAGGTAAAGTGCTGTCCAGGGGAATTTGTTAAAGGAACAGTTCAGCAAAATAATCAAATTTAAAAAGTTTCGCCTCATTCATCCAAAGGTAGTGGGATCAGTCAGGACACGTTTGGTCTCTGAAGTCTGCTTCTTTAGTTTTAACTCTGAAGCTACTAATGTAATGGCGTCGATACTTTTACAATAATAATGGATTTAAATTATTATTGGTTATAAATTAGATGACACAGACCTTGAAGATCATCAATAAGCAGCTCTAACGCATAAATAAAAGGGTAACAGTGAGCTGCTTTATGTGATGAGTATGAACATATGAAGCTGATCGAGAAGACAAAGTAACCACAAAGATCTGAGCTTTAACGCTGCAGATGAATGTGAGCTCACTATTTAGCAAGAAACAGGCCACTTTCACTCCTTTGTTTATGTATAAATGCTTGTCACTGACTATAAGGTATTTATGAACTAATTAATACTGATAAACTGATTATAAACCACTCATAAACTCTTTATAAGGGCAGGTTTATTGTAAAGTGATACTGTAAAGTGATACCAATGTAGCAATGTAACAAAAAAGACTATTTATAGTTTAATAGATTACTATAATAAACACACACACAGATATTATGTATATATAAAAGACTATTAGACATTAACAAACAACTACAAATGGTTTGAGACCAGTGATGATTGAGCCATGCAGTTAGCACCATGCTAATTATTGTTGGCGTTCATTATTACTCGTTAGATACATTAGCCTTGACGCTGTAGCGCTCTTTCAGGCACTGAGCTGATCCTCTACATTTGGGGTGAGGGGGAAACTGAACTGTTCCAGTGCTGGCTTTGATATATGTCTGGTTTTGCTGGTTCTGGTGGTACCTGGGTAGCGAGAGTGTTGCTGATAGAACCGGTCAACAGCGCGCAGCATTAGGTACAGAACCATCTCGCTGTCTGGACTGTCCATGCAGGAAGCTGAAACACACACGCGTAAGAAACTAGGGCTGAGTGAGGCATCGTTTATCAAGCCAAGTGGGCAAATACAGAAAGTTCCTACATGAGATGGTTATGAATTCACTGCCTGATGACTGAGACACTGTTTTATGATAGTTTAGAGAACTTAAACTCCATTCATGGTGGAGGGATACATAATATGCAGGGTGCTGTGAGGCAAAATAGTCCCCAAAGAAAACTTTTTATTATTTCAGATTTTCCACTATTTTCCATCATCAATATTCCATATATATGGGAGAATATATGGGATATCTGTGCACTCAATATAATAACAACAATAATATAAACTATAAAATATCAGAAAACAATACTTTTGAGCAATGAACAAAACAGAAAACACAAAGTTCAAATGTTAAAATAAAAAAGAGAAAGAAAGAAAGAAAGAAAGAAAGAAAAAGAGGAGGGAAAAGACATACAAGAGAATGAATGCAAAGAGAGAGGAATAAAAGATGTAAGAGAGAAAGAAAGAAAGAGAATAATATGGTTCAATCAGTGAACATTCGGTTAACTGTGATTAGCAGAGTTAAAGGGGAACTCCAGCAATCTTTCAAAATTCTCTGTGTAAATAAGTGGTAAAGATGTAAACAGAGTCGTTCAGAGTGGTTTGGTGTGAAACGCTCCGTTCTAGAGAAACTTACCGCGTCAGAACTGTTCACAGTGGTGGTGATAGGAACCAGACGTCCACCTCTAAAAGCTCCCTCACAGAAAGTTCCTACATGAAATGGTTATGAATTCACTGCCTGATGACTGAGACACTGTTTTATGATAGTTTTGTGAAGTTTTAAATCAAATTATTTTAATAAATCCATATTCAAATGATACGAGAAGGATGTTGTCAGGCAAAACAGTCCCCAAAAAACTTTTCCACTATTTTCCATCATCAACATTCCATATAAACTCAGAAGACTCGTGTAGGTTCACTGGTGGTTCTGGATAGTAAATAAAATGTCTATATCTGTGTTGTAGTCATGGCGACCCCTGGTTCCTATCACCACCACTGTAAAGACATCTGAACCATTTCACACCAAACCCCTCTGAATCACTCTGTGTACATCAAACATCAGAGGAATCAGCAGCATTTACTAATATTTGAATATAAGACCTTGACTCTGATATTTCGTTAGCATTGCATTAAAGCACTAATTCTAATTTGACAGTACGAGTGTGAGAACCGGCCGGCCCAACACAAACCACTGCTCATTATTCCCACTGAACACGTCTCAGCGTCTAACACTGCTCTAATGCGCTTATTCCAACCAGTTTTTAAGGGTCCTAATGAACGAGTCGTCCTCCATGTGTACGTTTACTCACTGATGGTGTCTTTGTGGAAAGTGTCCACGCTGTACTCTTCAGCCAGACTCCTGCAGCGGACCACCCTGAGGAACGCTGCGTTCTTACCTGAGGGACACATACACAGTCAGGCCAGCAGGTGGAGACACAGTACACTGTTATTATACAGACACAGTCAACAGGTTTAAGTAATGAGTAGCTTCATTATTGTGTTTAAGTCGAGGCAGAAAATCACAAACGTGCAGTTCTGTGCAAGAAAACTGTTTCAGACTATTTATCTGGGCAGAAAGTGTGTTTGTTCCAGTAGAAACAAGAAAATAACATTAGAATAACCATAAATAAAGATAAATACAGTCAGCAGTCAGAAAGTGCTGTTTTCAGTAAAGTTATGAATATGTAGTTTAGAAGAAGACATTTGGAAGAACACAGGTTAGGTTCTCAGGCGCTTTGTTCAGTTCCATCAGCAGCACCTGATTCATTTTAATGAAGGGCTGAGCAGATGCAGCAGGTGTTGGGTGGTACAGTAATCATAAATACTGGATTTCCTTAAGGAGAACTCTGGAAAAGGTTAAACTAACACACCAAACAATCGCAATGTATTTTTAATTTGTATTCATTCCAATATTAGTGTATTTTTTAAATCACATAAATACTTTCTGATCAGGTTTATAACTTTTGCCAAAGCTCCTAAATAATAAACACATACGTAGCTACATATTACACTAAAGGCAGCTTCTTATTTGCCAGCCTCTCGTTTTAATTTTCCGTTCCACCTTAAATGAAGCTGCAGTTACACTGAGGCGCCTTAAACATAGAACAAATTTCAAAAGCTGCCGAATATGAAACAATATCAGCTCAGCTCAATAAACACATTAATTTACCTCAATAAATACATTAATGTACCTCAATAAACACATTAATTTACCTCAATAAATACATTAATTTACCTCGATAAATACATTAATTTACCTCAACAAACACATTAATTTACCTCAACAAACACATTAATTTACCTCGATAAATACATTAATTTACCTCAATAAATTATTAATTCACCTCAATAAAAGCTCCTTAATCAACAAACCCCTTAAACTTCCTCTTGGAGGTGTTTAATGAGCAGCTAACGAGCAGCACAGCAGAGCAGCTGCTGATCATGTCTCACTGGCTGATCTAACGCCGCGATCCCAAACCACACACTTCTGTACTTCACCTACTGCACTAATGAGTGCACTTCTAATGGGATATGGACTATTTTACACACTATTTAGTGAGCTAGTACGCGGTTTAGGACGGGGCGCTAGTAACGCAGCGGGAAATCTCAGCCGTTTAGATTTCAGCTTTCATTTGTTAATCACTACAGCAACAAATCAAATAAAGTCAAGTCAATAAACTCAAATATCAGTTAATATGCTTTAAAGACTTAAAAACTTCAAAAAAAGCGTTGCTGTCTTTGCTGGATCAGTTGGCTTTTATCTCATTACAAACAGACACAGCACTGCTGAATGAACTTGAAGTTGCCTGTCAAAATGGTAGCAGCGCGATTGTGACGTCAACAGAATACTATCAATAGCACGAATGAGCACGTTACATCTCCACTTCATAGAATCCAAACCTTTCTAGATCACCTTCTAACCTCTCTTTATCCCTTACAATTAAACAGCCTGTTTTTGTTACCATGACTGAAATATGTAAATGAGCTCTGTTCTGATCTCAGTCAAAAAGCAGTCTGGCTGAAACACTCCTTATAACTTCAGTGTGAGTGGGCGGAGCTAAAGTGCCACAGGCTGAATGGGCAGATATAAAAATGTGTTGGTTTGGGTGACAAAAATAACAATTTCAAAACAGGCTGCTTTTGCAATTTAATTTAAAACATGAACTGTATGTTTCCCATGATTTGAGCCCTTTAAACGGTCAGGGGTTCGAATGAGCCGTACTCACAGAAAAGTTTGATGTCCTGCTCTGAGATGCTCTCCGAGGCTTCAGAAGGAGAACACAGACAAGATTAGAGACAAAACGTCCTCCACAGTGCGCTCAGTAACCGCACCGCCCTCCTGTACAGTGAACTAACAGGGAGACTCTCAGTGTTGAAGGGGTACGTTACCTTCCCCACGGCCTGCAGGTGGGACTGTATGTGTTTCGCCACCACAGCGGCGTCCTGCAGCGCTTTCTCTCTGTAGCTGAAGGAACAACAGCAGACAAACATACTGCATTCATAAGACTCGCCTGGTCGGTCAGTTCATCATCTCGACCCACAGAGAAGCTTCTGTTTAAGCTCTTAAACTCTAATGGACTGAACTTTAATTCCTCACTCTCACAGCTACAGGACTCATAGAATTCAGAGTAGACACCGAAAAATGTACAGTAGATATTAAATAATTAAATAGATACTGAAAAAGTCATAATAGATACTGAAAGATTCATAATAGATACTAAATAATTCATAGTAGATGCTGAATAATTCATAACAGATACTGAAAAATTTACAGAATATATTAAAGAATCCATAGTAGATACTGAATAATTCATAGAATATATTAAAGAATTCATAGTAAATACTGAATAATTAATAGCTGATACTGAATAATTCATAGAAGATACTGAATAATTTACAGAATATATTAAATAATAATTCATATTAAATACTAAATAATTAATTGCAGATACTGAATAATTCATAGAATGTATTGAATTCATAGGCGATCCTGAATAATTAAAGATGACGTATATGTGGACGTACACATTCTGCAGGCTGATGAATTTGTCCGAGTCGGCGATCATGTCTGGGATGGTGCCGCGGACCGGAAGGCTGCCGTTCCCTTCATTCTGCACAAAATCCCTCACGCCTCGCGCCATCAGCCAGAACGCCACCGTCTGTACACAGACACAGGAACACACACACACACAGGTACACACACACACACACACACACACACACACACACACAGGTACACGCGCACACACACACACACACACACAAGAACAACAGATAATGAGAACTACTTTCAGGAGCTAAACATTTTAACTGATAATATCAGCTGATATCATTTTATACGCTCAAAAATAAATAGTAAATTTAATAGAGAATTAAATAAAAAGGATGTTTTTTATTGGAAGCAATAAAACATTAATAAACTACAATAATCGAGTCTGACCTGTGACGTGATGTTCTCACACAGCTCCGAGTTGAAGATGTCCTCCACCGCGCTGGAGATCTACAGAACAGCGAGATCCACACATCAGCACAGCAAGCCAGCAACAGTAACAGTGGAGTCAGCATTAGCATTAGCATTAGCGTTAGCCACACCTTGGTGGGGTTGAGGGCCGTGTTTACGTTCTTTATGGCTTCATCAAAGTTCTCCTCTTCCTCAGGGGCGCCGCTTTCATTCTTACGAATCCCTGATAGAACATCAGGAGAGGAAAGTAGAACCAGCAGCAACACAAACACACCAGAACCAACACAATTACACTCTAATCACTCAACGATACGAATACCTTATAATATTAATGATGTATTACCTTCTCTGATGAGCTGCCTGAAGGCCTCCTTCTCCTTGTAATTTTTCGGTACCTGAAAGTCGTGCTGGGGATGAAGCGAAAAGGAAAAGCGATCATGTTTGAAAGTTTAGGGCTGCGTGATAATATCAGAATCATATCGTTATCACAGGATAATTGCTTAAAATAGATCAGCAGCCTCAGATGATTGAATCTGACTGATATTTCATGTTGTATTTATTGAAGCAAAAAGTTTAGGTCAGGACAACATGCGGCTCTTTTACTGCCCTGTTGTGGCTCCACAGCAGAATCAGATTTGTAGGTAAAAATAAAATAATCCTCCTTTACAGTAAAATAAAGCTCTGCTGATCGTTCAACACAGTTTAACAATAAATGGTCTTAAACTCTGGAGTTAATGTAGAACTGCTGATTCACCCTTTAACCCTGAAGATCAGCACAGACTGCTGGTCACCATAGCAACACAGACAACAATCTCGCCTAGCTAGTAGCTAACGAAACGGCAAAGAGAGAGATTTAAGACGAACATCAATAATTTGGAGACAAATTGACTTATTTGTGTTTATAATCACTCCAGCTGGTTTCCTGACACGTTTAATCTGCAGTGAGAAACTGACAAACACTAAAAAGTTGCGAGGCTGAAGTCAGTTTCTCATTCGCCAGCTTCTTGCTCGAATTTTTCCACCTTAAATGGGGCAGCAGTTACATTCTAGCGCCTCAGGCACCATTTAAGGTGAAACGGGAAAATTCAAACAAGAGGCTGGAGAATGAGAAGCGACTTCAGCCTCGTAAAAAGTTGAACGTTGAGAGACGTTTTACAAGAAACTGTTCTACTTTTGAGGAAAAGTTTCCTGCTGGAGATGCGAGAAAAGCAGCTATAGCTGAGCTAAAGCTTAAAGCAGAGCAAAGTAAGTCTGAGTTTTTATTTATATTGCATTTTTAGCTTATCTTTGACCATCAGCACATACTGAGACATATTTACAGCCAAGATGGTAAAACATTACTTCATTAAAATGGATATAAAATGTTGTGGCTCTCGAAAGGACAAAACGGCTCATCTTAACATTTGGGTTGCTGATCTCTGGTTTAGGTGATGTTGAGTTTCTCCACTAAAATACCTGCATTTTATTGATTTTACTGCATTTGTAACTCTCTAGTTCTCGGTAGTACTACAAGTGAATTTAGTCCAAATTTCTACATTTTATAAATGTTTGTATCGTACTGGCAGATATGTACATCAAAAATTTCTGATATTGGTGCATCCTTCGAAAATTGCAATATATTCTACTTACATTCTAAATATATAACAATACATTTTTTGTTTACAGGGGAGCGAACTGATGAGTAATGTTCACATTCAGACAGTCGCAGGCAGGTCAAATATTCTTGAATATTTTACCTCATTGTACCACTTTTCCAGATATTTGGCAACTACAACGATCCAGGGTGTGTGACTGTGATCCTACAGCAATAAAGAAGACAAAAAGCATGAGATAATTAAACATTTGTATGTAACTCGAATTCAAAACCTCGCATACCCAAAATCATAATTTGATCTGAGAAGGAAAACAATGTCCTTAACACTTTTAACGTATTTGATTTTATCGTAAATAAATCAGAACTTCTATCACAAACTGTTCACACGATGTGTTTTTCAGGGTCACCTTCTTCTCCATGCCGTCCAGGTCGTACGTGGCGATGTGGTTCTTCAGCTCAGTGAACGGCTGGTCCAGTCTCAGATCCTCCAACGCGTTATCTGGGTGAGACTCAACGACTGAAAGAGGAATACAGATATAAATCAGTCCTGCTCACCTGTTCATCCATCTGTTCATCACTGACGGCATAAAATCACAGACTAATCCAGACCTTTAGACGGCTGCTTCTGTGATTAGCTACACTAATGTACTTTAGTCCATGTTTATAGACAACAGGGTATCATACAGCGTCAGAACCCCACGATCAGGCCACCACATCGTCTCTCAGAACGATCAGCACAGTCTTCAGCATAAATAAGAACTCGCAATACTTCACACAACTAACGCTTGTATATAATGTGGTTCAGTTACTGTTCCAGCCAGGTTTCCTCTCACCATCAATGATGTACATCTATCCAATACATAGAAATATCCATCCATCCATCCATCCATCCATTCATCCACCCATCATCCGTCTACACTATTAAATATACCATCCATCCATTGATGTCTGTTGATCTATCTGTCATCCATCCAACCATTTATCCATCTAATTTTCTATCTATCCATCAATTCATCTAGATAACCATCTCACTATTCATGCATCCATTTATCCATCTATCATTCATTCATCTATCCACCCCTCCATCTAGCTATCATTCAGTGCCACTGATTATACCATACATCCATCGATTTACCTATCTATCTGTCCATCCCTCTGTCTATCTATCTATCTATACTACACATCAATCTACCTGTTTATGTATCTATCTATACCATTAATTATATCACACATCCATCCATTTTACTGACTATACCATCCATCAACTTATCTATCCATCCATCCATCCATCCCACTAATTATACCATACATCCATCAATCTATCTACAACACTATCCTATCCATCCATTGACGTATCTATCTAGCCATGTATCCATCCATTTATCCATCTAATTTTCTATCTACTCATCCATTCATCTAGCTAACCATCTAACTATTCATGCATCCATTTATCCATCTATCATTCATTCATCTATCCACCCCTCCATCTAGCTATCATCTGTCAATGCCATTGATTATACCATACATCCATCGATTTACCTATCTCTCTCTCTATCTATTTATGTATCTATCTATACCATTAATTATATCACACATCCATCCATTTTACTGATTATACCATCCATCGACTTATCTATCTATCTATCTATGTCTATCCCACTGATTATACCACACATCCATCGATTTACCTACCTATCTATCTATCTATCTATCTATCTATCTATCTATCCCACTAATTATACCATACATCCATCAATCTATCTACAACACTGACTATCCCATCCATCCATTGACGTATCTATCTAGCCATGTAACCATCCATTTACCATCTAATTTTCTATCGACTCATCCATTCATCTAGCTAAACCATCTAACTATTCATGCATCCATTTATCTATCTATCTATCTTTCATTCATCTATCATCCCTCTATCTAGTTATCATCTGTCAATACCACTGATTACACCATATATCCATTCATCTATCTACAACACTGACTATACCATATATAGACGTTTCTATCTAGCCATTTATCTATCCATCTTTTCATCTAACCATCTATCAGTCCATTTATCCATCTATTCATCCATCCATCCCTGCTTCACATCCACACCATTGTACACCATAATTTCATTCCCACACATGATGTACATTACTGTTGTTTGTACTACCACACAAACGTATCGCTGCTGTCGGAAGAAAACCTCGTATCTCCAACATGGCAACTTTACAGGAGAAGGAAAAACATACGGTACTTTTAATGTAAGTCAATAAAACCAGACTTTTTTCCAAGTCATTTTGGGAAATTTCTTTTGGTGCAGTCATCATGAAATTTACATGCCATGTAAAGGGTAACAGGTATTTTCAAACTATGTCAGAAACTGAAAAATGGAGATACGAGGTTTTCTTCCAACAGCAGCGTTACGTACACTGCTTGTCCCTATATGATATTACATTATGTTGATTGTATATTGTGTATTTTTTGTCTGTAAATTATATGTACGTTGTCTGTATATTATAGTCCTTATATAGTCTGAATATTGCTTGTATACTGTGTAAACTGTGTATAGGGTATATTGTAATGTATATTGTGTGCGTGTTAACGTACATGGCCAATAAATCTGTTTTGAAACCATCTGTCTATATCACTGACCAACCCACTGACCCATCCATCCATTCTGAAGTTTCATCTGTCTCTTCATCCATCCGTGCAGATTTCTAATTAATGGATGAATTATTGAATAAACATCAACACTGATATGAGCTTCATCTCCTGATATTGATCCTCTCTGTTGTTTTTGTTTACCTGTGTGCTCCTTCACCACCAGCCTCATGTAGCCGACGAGTCCGTACGTCCTACAGACGAGGAACGGAACGCCGGCGCTCCATAACACTGAGCCCAACCGCAAACACGTACTGTAAACACAAACAAACACTCTCATACACTCACATCAGACAACAGAGTGAAGAACTGTGAACAGATCACTCTGTAACTGAGGTTTATGAATTATGGAGAATAACGGAGAGAATAATTCACTAACTAAAGAGAATAACAGACACAGTAACGAATGAATCGCTAAACAAACAAACACAGCTGAGAAAGTCTGAGTCTGCTCTGAAGCATGTTTAATACTCAGTTTTACTTGCTATTTAATATAATATAATGATGTTAACTGATCATTTAAAATTGTTTTTTTTCAGCAAACCAGCTCATTACTTTACAAAGCAACTTTACGCATTTCATTTTGACATTTTCCAGTATTCCAATATTACAGCTGTACCTCTCTGGAAGCTGGACTCCAATGACCAGACTGAATCTGTGGAAGAATTCAGGGTCGTTATCCAGGAGTTTGTCAGGACTCTAAAAAAATAGAAAGATAAAGACAATAACATTAGGATATAGAGGAGATCTACGCACTCAATAATAATAGTAGTAATAATAATAATAATAACATTGTAAAATGTTTTCAGAAAACAACACTTCAGCGGAATGAACAAAACATAAAACAAAATTCAAAGGAAGGAAGGAAAGAAACAAGGAGGAATGGAACTCTGATTGGCAGAGTTAAAGGGGAACTCCAGCAATCTTTCAAAATTCTCTGCGTAAATAACTGGTTAAGATGTAAACAGAGTCGTTCAGAGTGGTTTGGTGTAAAACACTCCATTCTAGATAAACTTACCGAGTCAGCACTGTTCACAGTGGTGGTGATATGAACCAGACGTCCACCTCTAAAAGCTCCCTCACAGAAAGTTACTACATGAAATGGTTATGAATTCACTGCCTGATGACTGAGACACTGTTTTATGATAGTTTTGTGATAATGTTTTTTGTCTAAAACATAATTTAATGAATTTATTTTAATAAATCCATGGTCAAATGATATGAAAAGGATGTTGTCAGGCAAAATAGTCCCCAAAGAAAACTTATTATTTCAGATTTTCCACTATTTTCCATCATCAACATTCCATATAAACTCAGAAGACTCGTGTAGGTTCACTGGTGGTTCTGGACAGTAAATGAAATATCTATATTTGTGTTGTAGTCATGGCGACCCCTGGTTCCTATCACCACCATAAAGACATCTGAACCATTTCACACCAAACCACTCTGAATCACTCTGTTTACACCTCACACACTGAATTATGGGGGAATTTTGAGTCATGCAGACAATAAAAACAGTACACCGCACTTTTCTTTTGGATTTTTAACTCTTAAAACAGTTTGTTTTCAATCAGTTTTAATTCTCAGAGTTGGATAATATCCTGATCATTTTAGAGTTTGATCGTTTTGGACACAACACAACCACATACATCACTGAGTCTAATCACAGCTGATTATAACACTACGAGATTATGCAGCTGAATTAGTAGTGAGTGAAATGTGAAATAAAGATGTGAAATCCATACATGAACGTTTTTGCTTATACACCGATCAGGCCTAACATTCTGACCACCTCCTTGTTTCTACACTCATTGTCCATTTTATCAGCTCCACTTACTATATAGGTGCACTTTGTAGTTCTACAGTTACAGACTGTAGTCCATCTGTTTCTCTGATACTTTGTTACCCTTTTACCCTGTTCTTCAGTGGTCAGGACCCCCATGGACCCTCACAGAGCAGGTACTATTTGGGTGGTGGACTATTCTCAGTCCAGCAGTGACACTGAGGTGTTTAAAAACTCCAGCAGCACTGCTGTGTCTGATCCACTCAGACCAGCGCAACACACACTAACACACCACCACCACCCAAATAGTACCTGCTCTGTGAGGGTCCATGGGGGTCCTGACCACTGAAGAACAGGGTAAAAGGGGGCTAACAAAGTATCAGAGAAACAGATGGACTACAGTCTGTAACTGTAGAACTACAAAGTGCACCTATATAGTAAGTGGAGCTGATTAAATGGACAATGAGTGTAGAAACAAGAATCATAATGTGATGTCTGATCAGTGTATGTTTATATATTATTATTGCCTTATAAGTTAA
The DNA here is from genome assembly GCF_904425465.1 of Colossoma macropomum. Taxonomy (NCBI): domain Eukaryota; kingdom Metazoa; phylum Chordata; class Actinopteri; order Characiformes; family Serrasalmidae; genus Colossoma; species Colossoma macropomum. The sequence continues at coordinate 20,965,851 of NW_023494797.1, forward strand.
TCTGTGATTATAAACTTGTTACCTCCTCCACGAAGTTTCCAGAAACATCACTGTTGAGCTCCTGCAGGAACTCCGTAGCAGCCTGAGCTCTGTTCTACAACACAAAACAACAACAACAACAACAACATCAACATCACTTTACACGCTGTATATAATGTCTTTATTAACTAGATGATTTGCGAACTGCACTGAGCAGAGCTCACCTTCCCAATACTGTCACTGCTGAGGAAGAAACTGCAACACAAACAGGGAGAGAGATTAGCTCGTCTACAGGCTTAATAACAGGGGTTCTTCAAGGGTTCTTTAGTGAAAGAAAACGGTTCTATATAGAACCATGAACACCAAAGAACCCTTTGCTTGTTTAAACGGTTCTTTGCATCATCAAAGTGTTCTTCATACTGACATAGAACGTGCTGTAGACGGTGCTGTTGGGACGATGCCAAGCTTGTAACAATAGCGGAACCCTATTTGGTAGTTGGTGCTATATAGAACCATTTTCAAGAAGGTTCTATATAGCACCGTCTACAGTCTTAATAACAATGGTTCTTCAAGGGTTCTTTAGTGAAGAGAACGGTTCTATATAGAACCATGAACACCCAAAGAACCCTTGGCATGTTTAAATGGTTCTTTGCATCATGAAAGTGTTCTTCAGACTGACATAGAACATGCTGTAAACAGACAATGCCAAGCTTGTAACAACAGCAGAACCCTATTTGGTGCTATATAGAACCATTTTCAAGAAGGTTCTATATAGTACCGTCTACAGCACATTCTCCATCAATCTGAAGAACCTTTTCATGATGCAAAGAACCATTTAAACATGCAAAAGGTCTTGGGCGTTCATGGTTCTACATAGAACCGTCTTGTTTAGGAGCGTATAATATAACTGTAATTGTGATGTAATTCTGTCAGATATGTAATGAAAGAGGTAACAGTACTTGTTCCCGACGTCCTCCCCGGTCACTCTGTGTCCGTCGACGATGGTGAACGCACCGATGCCTGACAGAGGAAGTGAGAACAGCACAGTGAATCCACTCAGGCTGTTTATGAGGGTTTTATAGCAATAATAACTCAAGATGACTGGAAACGTGGTTCATATGTGCCTTAGGTCACTTTATTGTTCAGGGACCGTCTTATATTTATATTATTTGTTTATTATTCTATTTTCCTACAATTAGTGTTTATTTTTACGATTAGCGTTTAGTGTCTATTTAATTCGCATATTTCCTGTTTACTGTCTATTTTTCCTTTCTTTCTTTTCTTTGCCGAGTTGAACAGCTGCTCATCCTGTGCGTCTGATGCTGCTGCCTCTTCTGCCTTGATCGGGTGCCACTGCTGCCAGCCCTCTGGACCGGCTTATCACCATTGAGCTTCATGCTGTACAACGCCGAGCAAACCTCACCCTCACAACCTGACACCCACTGATGCTGCTGCTGCTGCATAAACTAAACTAATCAATTTAATCATTTGCTCCACCTGTTTTCCCCGTTTTTGTACTATAATACTTTATACTAATAATGTTTTACTATCTGGTGTCAACCAGAGGAGGATGGGTTCCCCTTCTGAGTCTTGGTTCCTCTCAAGGTTTCTTCCAGTTTCTCTTAGGGAGTTTTTCCTTGCCACTGTCGCCATTGGCGACGCTCATGGGGGCTCGGACCCAGATTTTTCTGTAAAGCTGCTTTGTGACAACACCTGCTGTAAAAAGCGCTACATAAATAAACTTTGCTTGCTATTTAATGTTATTGCTACACCATGTTTCAATACTCTGTATGTCCTGTACATATTGTAGTATTGACAATAAAGCTGACTTGACTTGATATCACAGACGGTGCTTCATTAAAGGGCCCATATCACAGAGAACTGCTCCTCTCTATTCTGAAATGCCGTCCGCTCTCCAGTCCATACAGCTCATTTACGGGTATTAAACTGCTAAATCAGCCCCTTCTGAATTCACCGTTTCTGTGGTGTCACAGAAATCAACACATTAGCACAGAGCTGCCTAGTTGGCCTACAGCAGTTAAGCCCCTCCCACTCACACTGAAGTTATAAGGAGTGTTTCAGCCAGGACTGCTTTTTCAATGAGGCAGCCAATCAGAACAGAGCACATTTACATACATCAGTCTTAAAGGCACAGTGGCTGTGTTTACATGCAAAGATTTTTGCCAGTCCGATTGAATACCTTCCGATTACAGATTCAGACTGAGGTGTTTATTCTCACTCTACTCAACAATCTGATGGAAAATCTCTGTTTACATGCTCACTACAAGTAATCTGATCCAAAATGACGCACATGCGTAGAGAACCACTTAGTGTAGACGTTACCATGGCAGCGAACATCACGTGAGTCCAGTCAGAGTGAGATGAGCAGCAGTGAGCAGCGCTTGTGTATTTAATGACTTTAAAATGATGTCAGACTCAGGAAAACGTCCTTCACATGTCCTTATTAAAGAAGGCCGAGAGGAAGACGTCGTGTTCTGAGACACATAAGCTGAAAATATGTGGTCCTAGATCGGATATGTATCTGATTCGCGGCCATGTGACCTTAATGTGACGCTCAGCTCTGAATTCATGTGTTTTTTTCCACTGCGCTGTGCCATCATTCAGCGTTACCATGGCAGCAGCGCCGAACAGAAGCTAAAGCCTGTAAACGGTGGAAAAGCAGCTCATCTCACCTTTTTCTCCTTCGTCTTGCTCTAATAATGAAGCTGAGAGCTGATCAGAGTTAATTATCTTCTCAGCGAAGCTCGTTCTGCTCGTTAGTTTGTGCTGATGATGAACGTGATTCGTTCACGTGACGTTACTGAGTAGGATGAGCTCATGAGGGTCATTTCAGGACGCCGGTTCGTCACATTAATGACAGATTTGAGTCTCTTACCTAAACGAGTGTGAACCATCGTGTCAGAGAGATCGGATTTGAGCAAAAAAATCGGATTTGAGCAACGAGGCTTGTAATGTGAACGTAGCTAAAGTGACTCAGGTCGGATTTGAAAAGATCAGATTTGTGTGTCCACACAGCCCTGAAAACATCAGATCTGAGTCACATTAAGGCAAAAAATCGGATTTGTGCGACTTCAAATGAATCTTTTTAGTCAACTGTGTCTGAACACATCGGAATTAGACCTCCACATTTAACCCATCCGTGCAGTGAAACACCACATACACACTAGGGGAGCCCGGGGAGCAGTTGGGGGTTAGGTGTCTTGCTCAAGGGCACTTCAGTCACGTGCTGTCAGCTGAGGGGATCGAACCGGCGACCTTACGGTCACAAGGCTGGTTCCCTAACCTCCAGCCCACAACTGTCACGACTGTCAGTCAACCTGATAATGTGAACGTAGCCTCATATGGCTCTCTGTGAATTTCTATGCTTAATTTTAGAACTTCACTCAGAACTTCATTCTGGATGTTAATTTTACTACATCTTCATTTTTTCTACATCTTTCTCTGAGAGTTGAGAATCTTCTGCAGCTCTGTTCGTCATCCTGAACTCATCTAACATTCCCACACTTCTATTTACAGCTTCACGCTGACGATCTGAGAGCTGTGAAGTTGTACAGGACTAATATTTTGAAATACCTGTATTCATTCATCTTTAACCAATTTGGTTTTACATTACTGAAAACGTGTGATACCAAACTTTTAAACAGTTGCGTATATAAGAACCAGCCTTGTGACCGGAAGGTCACCGGTTCGATCCCCTGCGCCAACAGTACGTGACTGAAGTGCCCTTGAGCGAGGCACCTAACCCCCAGCTGCTCCCTGGGGGCTGCAGATAGGGCTGCCCACCGCTCCAGGCAAGTGAGCTCACTGCCCCTAGTGTGTGTGCTCACTAGTGTGTATGTGGTGTTTCACTGCACGGATGGGTTAAATGTGGAGGTGGAATTTCCCCACTGTGGGACTAATAAGGGTCACTTAATCTGATCTTAATCTTAAGAAGCAGAGGAGGAAGGCTCTATGAAGACTCAATCAAGACCCTACGCCAGGGGACCCCAACACTGGTCCTGGAGATCTACCACCCTGCAGAGTTTAGTTCCACCCCTAATCTAATCCACCTGATCCAGGTGATGAGGGTCTTCAGGAGCTTCTGAGTATTAAAGCCAGGTGTGTTGGATCTGAGTTCTCCAGGACCAGGACTGGACACCTGGGCAGGCTCTTTGAATGTTCTGCTGACACCTGGACTGGGAGAAATTCATCGCACACTCTCTACTTGCACAGAGAAGGTTCTGGTCCTGGTTCTACCTGGCAGGATGAGGTTCTTCAGGATTTCAGTGCCAGTTGCAGTGGCGTTCAGCAGGCAGGTGTGGGCATTTTCCAAAGCCTCCTGTCCGTGATCTCCCCACAGCCTTCAGGACACACAGAACACACAGGAATGAGGGTCCCTCTGCGTTATAAACGCTGTACAGCTGAATCTGATCAGGTGTGAATGTAGTGAACAGGCCCAGCCGCTCTGAGCTGCAGCGCTCAGTCAGCGAGGAAACACAACAGAACCTGAACCGCCACTGTAGGGCGGAATTTTAAAAATGGGTATTTTACCTCAGCTGTCTGTCGTATCTCTGCTCTTTGTTCGTTTTCTGGTCTGCCATGCTCCACAGTTTTTAACACCCTATTTTTGTCTGCAAATCCGGCCGGTAAACTGCCCCAAAACCCGTTTCCCCCGCACAAAACTAACCCATCCGCAGATTCGCCACAGCCGCTCGGTTCAGTCCCAATCCGCCCTGCTCCCTTATTCACTAGGAGAAAATGCACTTTTCGTTTGCATATTACAGCGGGTATCGGTCTCACTGTGTCAGACGGCTGTGGCTGAACTTTATTTTAAAGCTGAAAGAATCTATTTGTGTTTTCAGAGGTTTAAATATAACTTTCGTCTCCTCCCTCGTTTATAAGCAGATCGCTCCCTATTTAGGGCACTAGGGCAACGAAGACCGCTGCGCTTCTTCTGCGCAGCTTCGGCGGGGCACAAGCAGCGCACACGGCCGCCACCTGGCGGTCAATAATTGAATCGCAAGTGAAACAGGGAAAAGAACTGAATAACAAATAAATAATTTAATGAAAGATATTAACAAAAGAATGGAAAATAGATATCGTCCATGAACCTCATGTCACTGAAATAATAATAATAATAATAATAATTTTACATGAGAAGAAAAAAAAACGTTCTTACCTAAATGTATGTGAATATTACAAGAATAATTTTGGACCATTTGCATTGGGTCATTCATCATAACATGTTCACAGGATGTAAAGGGCAGTTATAAGCCATAAGATGGATGAAGTGAGTGTACCCTGCATAATGTACATTTAATAAATTACCTCACTTAAACCTACTTAATATCTACATATTTATGAAGCCTTTATCCATTCTTTGATAATCAGTCTCTTTTCCGAGCTGTAGTTAATATAAACTGCCCTTAAAGCCAATGTTAACCAAACAGCTCTAAAACTGCAGTGCGCATCAGCGGCCGCCAGGTGGAGCAACTTCACTACATTTAAAATGAGACAGCTTTTACTGCGATCGTCGTTAGTGAAAAAATAGTCTCCACGTTTAGAAGATTCATTCTGGCTTTGTTTGACTTTGTTTTGTTATATGAACATCCTGTGACAATAAGAAAGCCATGAAACAGATTCATAAAATTTCTGATTTATATATAATGATCAAGGCCTTATGTATGTATGTAAGTATGTTTGTATGTATTACATATTATATATTATTGTGATTTATGACCCCCTGTATGCTCTTTATTAGAGTATGCACACTATATCTTTCATTATATATGTGACATTTCATCCCTTGATATGTCTGCAAATGTAAATAAATGAATAAATAAATAAATAAATATTGTTTTTATACTTCTTGCTTTCTGAGTCTCTGCACTGACCATCATAACACTGGGCTTTCATTTGGTCTAGTCTCAGACTTTGTGGTTTAATTTGTACAGGATTTATTGTACATAAACTGTAAATAATTTATAAAGTAATAACACTTAATAATTAGATTCTTTAATCAGTTACACTCGACATAATCATAGATCTATTCACCAGTTAATTTTGCCGTCACCAGAAAATTTTAAAATGAAATGCAAGTTTAAAAACCAAAAACAGCTGAAATTAATTTGTACATGATCATTTTCGAGCCTCTCTTTCTCAATTTATTAAACAGGCTGTTTTCGTTACCGTGCCTTTAAGACTGATATATGTAAATGAGCTCTGTTCCGATTGGCTGCCCTGTATTGAGCCTCATTCAGAAAGCAGTCTGGTCTGAAACACTACCTATAGCTGCGTGGGTGGAACTAAACCTAGAAACACCATTGCAACCACCTGGAACACCATAGCAACCACCTAGCAATGCTCAAGCAACCATCAGAGATACCATAGCAACTGGTTAGCAACACCCTAGCACCACTGGACACCATAGCAACCACCTAGCATGCTCAGCAACCATCAGAGATACCATAGCAACTGGTTAGCAAACCCTAGCACCACCTGAAACCATAGCAACCACCTAGCAATGCTCAAGCAACCATCAGAGATACCATAGCAACTGGTTAGCAACACCCTAGCAACCACCTGGAACACCATAGCAACCACCTAGCAACACTCAAGCAACCATCAGAGATACCATAGCAACTGGTTAGCAACACCCTAGCAACCACCTGGAACACCATAGTAACCACCTAGCAACACTCAAGCAACCATCAGAGATACCATAGCAACTGGTTAGCAACACCCTAGCAACCACCTGGAAATTGCTTAAAATGCACAACCACTGCGTTTTCTTCAGGAAGGGCCCTTTTCTAGCTGGCTAATGTTATTTTGCCCCTCCCACTGGTGCGCAGTGATGTCATCAAAATAAGTTATTACATTTTGATGGAACATTAAAAAAGGGAAACGAGAGTTTCGTCACAGAAACCTGAACTGATGATGTAAAAGGTCAGTTTTGGTTTCAGGCTGTATTTAGTGCTGATGCAGCGCCGCTGCTGTCTGTGGACAACAAACAGTTATTGGAGAACTTTTACAGCCCTGATACTAAGAGGACCGTGGGCCGCTGTCGGTCCACTAATGGCAAAGCTGGCGGTCCACTGGTGTTTTGCTCAGCGTTTTCTGGGCGGCCCACCGGTGGTTAAGCAGAGTATTAGACACAGTTTCACTCATCATCGCTCAGTTTCCACTTATAGTCCAATGTACTGATTTTCCTTCCTTCCTTTCTTTATTTATACCTCCTAAATTAATTTGGTTAATAATTTTGCTCTGTAAAATCACTTTAAATCAGGCCTGGTCATTATTTTTTCTCTCTCAGATGTTTGTAATATTTGTCTTAGTTTGTTTTCTAAAATAAAAGTCTCTCTGCGTGTAGTATCTGTTTAAGGAGATTAAAAACTAGTTAGATCTTGTATGCAGGACAGTAATCTGGGTGGTCCGAGGGTGGACCAGCAGTGGCGTACAGCAGGCGGGGTGCCGACCTTATCAAGCCAGAGGACCGATATCTGCTCACTATCTGGGAGAACGACTTAGACCATTTAAAAGGAACCGTATCATAGACAAACAGATACGACAGAAGGTGTAAACAGAGTGACTCAGAGTGGTTTGGTGTGAAACGGTTCAGATGTCTTTACAGTGGTGGTGATAGGAACCAGGGGTCGCCATGACTACAACACAAATATAGACATTTTATTTACTATCCAGAACCACCAGTGAACCTACACGAGTCTTCTGAGTTTATATGGAATGTTGATGATGGAAAATCGTGGAAAATCTGAAATTATAAGTTTTCTTTGGGGACTATTTTGCCTGCATGTCTCCCTCCCAGCTGCACCGTGTGGGTTTAGTTACAGACTGAACTGGGGACAGACATAATATACAGAATTTAGCAGATACTTACAAAAGATTGGGTTAAAAACTTCATAAATGTGAGCTTAAATGAGTGAATATGGTAAGAATCCGCTCCTTTTAGTGTTATTGTTTATTATAAACAATGTTTCCGTGATATAAACTGATGTATTTGGTGATTAAATATGTAAAATGCAGAAATTCTGCGCGCCTGTTTAATTATAATCATAATAGAGTCAGGTTAGGTGTGTCATCAAGCTGTGAGCTCGTTCTAAAGAGAACCTGCTGGTTCTGCCGAAGGACAAAAGAGGCCGTTGAACGAGTAACAGCTGCTGCGTGCAGCCCCCCACCCCACGGCATGCTGGGAAATCCCCCCATTCAGCTCCAATCTGCTCAGAACAGCTGACAGTGAGACGACCAGAGAAGAGCTTCAGCTCTGATCGGAGACAATCTACACTAAATCATGGCATTTGTTGGACCTAAAAAGTTGATTTTTTATAATTAGAGCTTTATTTAACGATGATATTATTAGAACGTTCATTTACGGTCTTTTATAGCAAACTCTGCTCATTATCATACAGAAACAGCTGGGATGAGTGAGCTGTGTTTACTGTTTTGACACCAGTTATTTTAAAAGTGCTATAGGAATAAAACCATATCTTAAAAATTAGAATGAGAACAGCGTTACGGCTCTTAAGAGTGCGGTAAACCCTCGTCCACTGAGCGCTGTGGTAAATGACCACTGTCCAGGCAGCTGTTGGGGAAAGTGCAGCACTTAAAGGCCCAAAACAGACACTGACATCTAGCGGATTAACTGTGACTCTCAGAGAGATTCAGCTCTTCCAGGCCTGCAGTTCATTTAGATTTAATTTAGATGTTTTATATGTTTACTGATTTAGATGTTTACTGATTTAGATGTTTACTGATTTAGATGTTTACTCCAAAACACACCAGCCTGAGTCGCTCTTAGTTATTTCAACTATACAGGTAAATCCGGCACAACAGCTGCCTGAAAGAAACACGCCCCAGATAGCGAGCGTACATATCGGTCCGCTGGCTTCATCAGGTCGGCACCCCACTGACTGTTTGCCACTGCTGGTCCCCCCCCCGGACCACCAAGGACCTACCTAGTTTTTAATCTCCCCAAACAGATTTTAAATGCACAGAGACTTTTATTTTACTTTTATTTCCACTTTACTGAGAGGAAATAATGACGAGGCCTGATTTAAAATGATTTTATAGAAAATGTTGCTGACTCTGAGATAGATTAGAATTATTTACTAAAGTTTACAAAGTATGAATAAAGAAAAGAAGGAAGGAAAAATCAGTAAACTGGACTGAGAGTGGAAAAGTGAGTGATGATCAGTGGAATTTTGTCTATGACTCTGCTTGGCCACTTGTGGACCGCCTAGAAAATGCTGAGCAAAACGCCAGCGGACCGCCAGATTTGCCATCAGTGGGCCGACAGTGGTCCACTATCCACTTGCTATCAGGGGCTACATACAGGTATTATACAGCTATATAATTCATACATTTTTATACAGGGGTCTAACAAAACATACTGATTTCTATCATAGCGCGTTAGCTTGTGTCCAACATAGACAGTGGCTATGTTAACTCAGGGCCGGTACGTTAGCTTTTTGCTAGAGTGTTAGCTCAGGGCGGGTACGTTAGCTTTTAGCTAGCGTGTTAGCTCAGGGCCTATACGTTAGCTTTTGGCTAGCGTGTTAGCTCAGGGCCGGTACGTTAGCTTTTAGCTAGCGCGTTAGCTCAGGGCCGGTACATTAGCTTTTGGCTGGCGGGCTGGCTCAGGGCCGGTACATTAGCTTGTGGCTAGCGCGTTAGCTCAGGGCCGGTACGTTAGCTTTTAGCTAGCGTGTTAGCTCAGCACCGGTACGTTAGCTTTTAGCTAGCGTGTTAGCTCAGGGCCGGTACGTTAGCTTTTGACTAGCGTGTTAGCTCAGGGCCGGTACGTTAGCTTTTTGCTAGCGTGTTAGCTCAGGGCCGATACGTTAGCTTTTAGCTAGCGTGTTAGCTCAGGGCCAGTACATTAGCTTTTAGCTAGCATGTTAGCTCAGGGCCGGTACATTAGCTTTTAGCTAGCGCGTTAGCTCAGGGCCGGTACATTAGCTTTTGGCTGGCGGGCTGGCTCAGGGCCGGTACATTAGCTTGTGGCTAGCGTGTTAGCTCAGGGCCGGTACATTAGCTTTTAGCTAGCGTGTTAGCTCAGCACCGGTACGTTAGCTTTAGCTAGCGTGTTAGCTCAGGGCCGGTACGTTAGCTTTTGACTAGCGTGTTAGCTCGGGGCCGGTACGTTAGCTTTTTGCTAGCGTGTTAGCTCAGGGCCGATACGTTAGCTTTTTGCTAGCGTGTTAGCTCAGGGCCGGTACGTTAGCTTCTAGCTAGCGTGTTAGCTCAGGGCCGGTACGTTAGCTTTTAGCTAGCGCGTTAGCTCAGGGCCGGTGCATTAGCTTTTAGCTAGCGTGTTAGCTCAGGGCCGGTACATTAGCTTTTAGCTAGCGTGTTAGATCAGGGCCGGTATATTAGCTTGTGGCTAGCACGCTTCTGGAAAGTGTGTTAGCTCCCTGATAGCAAGAGGATGGTGGACCTCTGTCAGCCCACCGATGACAAAGCTGGCGATCTGCTCAGCGTTTTCCAGGCGGTGGTGGAGTCAGTCACATTTTCCTTTTACAGTCCAGTTTACTGATTTTTCCTTCCTTCTTTTCTTTAGTTATACTTTGTAAATTAGTTTAGTAAATAATTCTAATCTATCACAGCACAGCGTCACAGAATCATTTATCAGGCCTAGTCATTATTTTTTTCTCTGAGTTGTTTGTAATATTTGCCTAAGTTTATTTTCCAAAATAAAAGTCTCTGTGCATTTAAAATCTGTTTGATGGGATTCAAAACTAGTTAGAGCTTGTTTGCAAGACAGTAATCTGGATGGTCCAAGGCTGGACTAAGAGTAGCAAACAGTCAGTGGGGTGCCGACCTTATCAAGCCAGCGGGCTGATATATGCTCACTATCTGCTCATGGCCAACACATTAGCTTGTTTGCCAAGTTTAACATGCCATAAAAACAAAGACTATAAAATGTGCCACAACTATACTGGCTATATTTTGTTAATTTCTTTTAAGTGGAACTTTGTTTACTTTCTATTTTTAAGTTGACCTGCTATGGAATTAAAATAACTTCATATTTTTGTGACATAACTTGGAATAATGTCTTATCCATGTAATATTCACTTGTTTACTTGAAATTTAATGGCATTATTTTGACATAGTATCTCAACAAATCAAGAAAGTAAGTTATTATTTTGATGCACTTCCAGAAACAGAAGGAGGAAAAATCTGTCTGGCGAGAAGAGGCTGCTAAAATCCACAGCAGTAACAAAGTCAAACATACAGTCCAGAAATGTGCGTTTAGACTTTTATTTTGTCTTATAAAATACATAAAAGTAGCAGCATCTCATTTAAAATCAGAAAAAAAAAATAATTTTGGTAAAAGTCACACTCAGGAGCCAACCAGAAGAAGAAGAAGAAAAAAAGTTAAAATATATCTCGTAGCTTCTGAAGCTGAAATCCAGAACAGCCGTGAGTTCTGGCAGGATTTCCTCTGTAGTCTGAACCTCACACTCGTTCACACTCTCTCTCTCTTTCTCTCTCTCTCTCACACACACACACTAATTTATTTCGGGTTTTTCTGTCCATCGTCCACCCCACCACCTTTAGCAGCAATCAGGGCAAACAGACGCTCTGAAGTTCTGGCAGGTGGGTCTGCGTTTGTCCCTCCAGGGAAAAATAACCATTAAACAAAACAAAAAAAAAGCCATCAAAACCCTCAAAGGGTGTTTCAAGTCTGGACATTAGAAATAAAAATAGAGTTTGCAGGTTGCTGGCTGTGCATGCTGGGAGAAGCTGATGCTCGTGTTGACCCTATAATAGCTTTGCTCTGCTCTGCTGATGCTCCGTCGCTCCACCGTGCCGCGCTCACATTCCACGATCTGGGCCGCGTCCCAATCCCACAGCGGAGGACCGCGCAGTGAGGAGCGGTCAGCAGGACGATCCCTCGGGCTTCTCGCTGCTGGGTGGAGGCGTCAGGACTCCGGAGGGAACGGGAGATCTCTGGCTGCGTTCCAAATCCACCAGCTCATACGCATACACCCTCCCCTGAGGAAGCAACACAGGAAGACTCAGAATAGAGAACAGCAGAGGAAAAGTAAACAGAAGTGCATGAAACGTAACAGAAAAGGGGGCCGTGTTTAAGTCCTGCAGCCTCCGCAGACTCAACAAAACAAAACCTTCGGCTTTGAATAGAGGCGGCAATTTGATGATATTTTATTGTAATGTGATTCATCACAATGTGTGTTTTGTGCGCATCGTGAAAACAGGAGTGCAGATCTGTGACCTGAAAGTAAATTGACTTGAATTAAGAACCTTTAGATTCTGTAAAACTAAACGGGCGACTCAAACAGGCGATTCGATTCAGTGATTCCAGCAGAGCCTCTTCTGCTGCTTTGCGTATAAAGGACGCTGTTCACAGCCTGAAAACTGTGTATTCGTCCAAATAAAGGACGTCTGCTGCTTCTTTTACAAACCGGTTTCTCACCAATGAATTATGAATTATAAACGATGCATCGGGAAAACTGATGAATAGTTACACTGGAGTGTATGATTACTTCAAAAACACTAAACTAAATTTTAATTAAAAAGAGCATAATTACTCCTGGATTAATTCATTACGTGCACCTTGATGATATCATCGCCAAACCTCAAACTAAGTGATATATTATAAACGTGAAGCCAATATGGGAGAATTTCACAGAGCAGGTCTTCAATCAGCTGGATACATTATTTGTCTAAAAGTCTGTAAACTCCAGCGTTTCTTCTGAAATGAAGGTGTTAATAGTGAGTTTGTGCTGCAGAAACAGCCTCTACTCTTCTGGGAAGGCTCTAAATGTTGAACATTGCTGTGAGGATTTGATTGAGCACTGGTGTGGTCAGGTTCTGATGTTGGATGGTCAGTTCTGGATCACTCCAATTCATCCCAAAGGTACTGGATGGAGCTCCATCACTCCAGAAAACACAGTTCCACTGCTCCACTGCTCCACAGCCCAGTGCTGGGGGGCTTTATACCCCTCCAGCCCACACTCTGCATTGAGTCAGTAGTTTTTAAATGGACATGAGACAATCTTGATCATTTTTAAATAGTTGTGGCAATGCAAAGCAAACACCACTTACTTTTTAACAGCTTTTATGTTTATGGAAGACTATTTTGGCATAATGTGGCCTTGATTGGCTTCACAGTGGCAGTTCTGGCTATGAAAGGAGAATTTTCCAGCTCTTCACTGTGTGAGTAACTTAAGAAGTATTTTAGTACATCCTCAGCTACACGTGGCTCAAAGCCAATGGCAGCAAGTAATCCGTCTCAGTTTTAGAAGGACTGTAATTTGCTGCCGTCAGAACAAAACCTTTTATCTCCATTTCAGTCATTTTTCAGTTTGACATAATTTGAAAATACCTGTTTCTCTTTACATTGTGTGTAAATTTCATGATGAAAGGACCAAAAGAAATGGCCAGAAATTACTTGGAACATAATCTGGTTACATTGACTTACATTGAAAGTAAAGTCTGTTTTTTCTTTATCCTGTAAAGTTACCATTTTGGAGATACGAGGTTTTGATCCAATAGCAGTGTAGAGTTGGTTTTAAATTTTGCTTTGATACTTAAAATATCCTTATTAACCCTATTAGGATGTTGGTTCACGTTTTATGTGTCACAAGATAATAATAATAATAATAATAATAAAGTTTGCACAAGATCTGCTTGTCCTTTTAAATAAAGTATGCAAATTATAACTATAATAATGGCCATTTTTGATAACCTTGCTGTAAGAGGTCTACAGGAGGACGTTTCTACTGGACAATCCTCACTTTTGGCTGAAGTTATTAGCTTTTTGAGAAATCCTGCTGTGTGAGAGTCTCTGAACTCACCAGCACGGCTTCTGAACACCTTAAACAGCCTTCAGGTTCAGACAAGCCTGAGCTTACAGCGGCAGTGCTCAGCCACAAGAAGCTTTAAGCCAGGGTTCTCAAACTGGTCCTCAGGGCTCCACAGACGGTCCATGTTCTTACTCTATCTCTACAGCTCCTTTCACACAAACTATTACGCAGGTTTTAATGGTGGTTTAACAGGAAGGGGTTCTGTGCGAACGTGATCCGGTGTCAAAAGACCCAGAACAACACCTGGGAGACAAGCAGGTGTCTGAACAGAAGCTGCTTCATTCAATAGGACCAGTTATGCTCCCTTTGTGCTGTTGAGAAGTGTTTAAGTACCGTCGATGTGCTCAGAAAAACATAGTGGGACATACTGTGACCAAATTCATCATAATGATGATAATTTTCATTATTTATAAGTATTTTTGTGAAGAAGATTAACAGCAGCAGGCTGTTTACATTTCAGAAGTATTTTAGTACATCCTCAGCTACACGTGACTCAAAGCTAATGGCAGCAAGTAATTCGTCTCGGTTTTAGAAGGACTGTAATTCGCTGCCGTCAGAACAAAACGTTTTTCAGTTTGACATAATTTGAAAATACCTGTTGGTCTTTACATAGTGTGTAAAAGAAACGGCCCAAAATTACTTGGGAAAAAATCTGGTTACATTAACTTACATTGAAAATAAAGTAGTTTTTTTTCCTTTCTCCTGTAAAGTTACCATTTTGGAGATTTTCGTTATTTATACGTATTTTTGTGATTAATATTAAGGAACGAAGAAGCAGCTTACTCAGTTTACACTGAGAATGTTCACCAGGACTTTAGCGGGTGCGAATGAACGCGTCCATCCCAGTAAAATGCTGCTGCTGCATGAGTGAAAGATGAAGCCTGAACATCATCGGTAAAAGTAAACTGACGATGTCCCAGGTTTTGTGTCTGAAAAGGGCTTTAAAATGTTGTGAGTTGGGACAGAACAAAAACGTGGAGCATCCGAAAATCAGTTTGAGATGCTTTAAAGTAAACCAGCGAGAACTCACCAGCCACTCCAGGTACGGCGCGTGCGTTTGGATGTTGTGCGTGTCGTCCTGCGGGATGCCTTTAAACGCCTTCAGAGACGAGCTGCCCGCTTCCCGAATCGACATGGCGAACGGCACCATCCACCTCACACAGTGCTCCACATCACTCCACTTGAACCCTGAGACACAAACAAAAACAGTCAGCATGGACGCCACTCAAAGAGCAGAGATGATAAAAATCCATCACTAAAATGTAGCCTATAATTTTCCTGTACATATCTTCCAATCCTGACACAAACATGGAAAAACATAGAAACTGGGACTAAATCTACCTGGATTAGTATTACAGATAAACATTTATTCCCGTAGAGCTATAAATGCAGTAAAACCCAGCATTGCCTATACATTCTGCTCTTCTTGAGTTCAATAAACACCATCAAATATCAAAATCTAAACATCTGCCTGATAGTGATCATTAAGATTCTGATACCATCATGTAACCCTAATTAAAAGAATTAAGGGATCAGAAAACAAATCACCCGAATGTGACTTTTTTTGTTTTTTGGCGTGTCTAATTGACTGTTATTCCCAAAGTGTATTTTGGAATGGTAGTCAATTATAATCTATTATAAATTCAATAAAATGTGCATTCGTTTTAGACCAAAATTGATAAATAAATAAATAATTCTTCTTTATTGTGCTTGTCTATATCCAACAGGTGTATTTAGTCCATTTTATTAAATAAATATTTTTGTATTGCACGAAAAATAATTGAATAATTGAATCAAATTTGAGATGCATCAAATTGAGCTGTAGAGTTGTAAAGAGCTGTAAAGAGCTGTCGTCTAATTAGTCTGAGATTCAGACTCATGAAAATGCTCATGTAAGCATAAAATCAGACCTACCTGAGACTTTCATCACAAGCTCCAGTGAAGAGAAGTGGAATAATGCGGATGCTGCCAGCAAACTGTATGAAAACTCCAGACTTTTCACATCCAGAATGCACAAATCCAGGAGCTACATGACAAGAGAGGGAAAAAATGTGGTTAATTACTACTAAAAAAAACATAACATTTTTGTACCTAAATAATTTCTTTGGATTATATAATTACATCGAAAAGCAAAAGGTAGGAAAAAGGTGTTCACATTTGATTTATTTGAGGTTTGTAAATAATGCCTTTACAGAGCCGCTGTGAGTAATGTTTATTAATTTATCACTACAAAGATCATTATTATGATGAAAAACGCTACATTGTGCAGCTCTACTGCATTGCATATATTTATATTTGTTTACTACCCCCAATTTATGCACCATCAAATGAAGAATAAATGCAACTGTATTTGGGCAATAAAGTGATAATCATCTAAAACAGCCTTTTAGTCAATAGACCAACAAAACAAAGCACTAAGATGCTCAACTGAACTCCTCAGAGTTTCTCTTTGAACAGCAGCAGCTACAGCGTTCGTTCTTCACATGTTCTCTACATGGCGTCAGAGCGTCAGTGTGAATGGGGGGGGGGGGGGGGTTACACGGTAACTGTACCTCAGCGATCTGCACGAACGTAGCCTGGGGGTACTGCGGCATGAGAACCTCACCAGAGTCCTTCAGATACGCCATCTGCATGTAGATGTTGATCCAGGCCACTGGAGTTAAAGGACTCAGACTCCACTTCAGTTCCTAAAGGAAAGAAACGCAGGCAAAGGTTTATTTTTATTGTTGTTATTTTATATATATATATATATATATATATATATATATATAAAAACAAACAAACAAACAAACAAACTCTATCCTTCACAAAATTAACAATATAAACAAAAGAGCCCAAAATATAAACAAAATTCCCCTATAAGAATATTTTACACATATTGCACATGGAGTATTGATTATATTGCATAAAGTTATGGTGATAAATTCAGTTTACTTTCTGTAACTGTGTGAGGTTTAACTATTATTAAATGTGTGAAATCTATTATTATTAAAAAAAAAGAAACAGATAAATTGTATATTATTTTTATTATTAAATCATAGTAGTTTCCCCTCTTTCCCCAAATGTATTCAATCAGCTGGGACTTCTTCAGCGTCTGAAGTTTACTTGTTTAGTTTTAGCACTGGAGCTATGAGGCTAAAGTAGCTAACATCTAATGGAAGCTTATATCCCACTGATTAGCATGGTGCTAACTGCCTGCTTAAAACCATCACAAACCATTTTAGTGAATTTGGCTTCCACTTTCATATTCACCTTAAATGGTGCACAGTGTGGGGTCTCAGTCTCAAGGTGGAACAGGAAACTTTCAGGCCCAATCCCATTTCACCCCTCACCCCTACCACTGAGCCCTTAGCCCTCTGTTTTGTGTGTTCATGTCTAGGGGTAGGGTGTCCCAATTCTTGAGATAGAGGGGTGGGGTGAAGTGTTGGGGCTACATGATCCTCCAAACAGAGGTTTTTCAGAGACTCCAAACAGAGTTATGAGAAAAAAATGGCAAGATGGAGAACAAGAGACCAAAGAAACCCACAAATGTGAGAATTTTCTCTGTTAAAAATTATGATAACCATCTTATTCTCTTAGTTTAATGTTGTTTCAGTGTATTATGCATGTTTTCTTCATAACAAGCATTAAAAAATAAATAAATAAATAAAAAGAAAATGCTAATACCATGCTAATGTCTCGGTAGCTAGCTAACTTTCCCTGTTCCACCTTAAATAGTCCAGCAGTTCAGACGCCTGAAGCGCCAGAATGTAACTGCTGCTCCATTTAAGGTGGAACGGGAAAATTCGAACAAGAAGCTGGTGAATATCCGACTTCATCTTCATATCACTGAAGAATTAGGGGTGGGTGATAATAAATAATTGCCCCCCTCTTTGAAGATCATATGATCCCTAAATGTAACTAAAGCCCAGCAGTGAGGAGCTGAACTTTACCCTCCTCTGCTGTCACTGTAGACTGGCAGGGTCGCCTACAGAGCAGCGCTGGTAGCTGTTAATGAAGTGATGCTCTTTTATTTGAGGGTCCCATTTCAGAGGGAAGATTTCAACCACTACCCTGTAACTCAGTTCCAAGGGGTTAGGGTGACACTCAAAAACAAGGGGTAGGGATAAAAAGAAGAAATGGGATAGGGCCTTAGTCAAAATATCTCTTCAGTGTCAAAGAAAAGCAAGTTTAAAGTGGTTACCTTCATGATGATGACCTCCATGCTAAGAATCTCCTCCCCCGTGCACGCTCCGTCAGTAACGTACGCAAACTGGTGCACCTTCGGGGGGTAAATTTCCTGTAGAGGGGGGAAGGGAACATTTCTGTTTAGTGTTGGGTGTGATGTGAACGTTTATCCCCATCATATTAAAATACCTAGTAATACGTACATTTTATACTGTCAAAAAAGTTGTTCTAGCAGCTTAAAGTAAAGTGACTACGGCTCAAATCACATCACAGCAGCAAAGAGCTTCCCGGTGTAGAAGGGTCATTCAACAGAAACGTCCATCTTTGTGTCCCTAGTGTTTACAGATATATTACACTTAAACATTTTAGGGTAACAATTTTTTACATTTTCAAATAAAACAATAAGTTATTTTAACAATTACACCTTCTTGAGCCTCAATTTAGCAATATTGGTTTTTAAATCAATCATATAGAATTCCAAGCACCACAGAAGAGCTCGTCCCCACAGTCATGTGTGAAGGCTGAGGCCACATTTTGAAGAAAGAACATGTTTTTCTGCAATTTTAACTGTAATAATCTATACACGACTACGAAATATATGATTTAAATGACAAAGAAAACAAATGCTAAATATCATAAAATATTTAATGAAAGTTCCCCAGGAGTCGTGTCACTGGTGTTACTGCATAACAAAAATCTCTTATTTTGGAATAAAAGTCACACTGATGACATCACTCGACTTCCTTTTACCTGTTTTCTGAGGATCTATGAAGAAAAGCTCATGGTGAGTCCACTGTGTCTTTCAGTTATCAGAGATTTTCTCATTTAGCTCATGATTTCATATGAAGCTTTTAGCTGAAGTCGACCGACTTTATTCTGAGGTAATTGTGAAAAAATAGAACACAAATGGATTAAATTCCATATTTTAGTGGATATTCCATGACTGACAACATGTGGTTTGATGCTCTGTAGCAGTTATTTTGTAAAATGCATTGTTCGTTAAAAATGTCTCTGGTGTTCCTTTATTATGTGGAACACCAATGAGGATCAGTAACACCAGTGACTCCTATGGAGAGATAGAAAAGTGGATGTTTCTATAGAATGACCCACACACGCAAACAATAACACAAAAATACCTGACTAATCAGATCTGATCTATGCAAATTCAAATGACTCGATTGGACCTTCCAGCCGTTTAAGCTGGATGAACTCAGGGAGACGTACCTCCATCTTGGCGGCGATGAACAGAGCGGAAATGCCGATGAGCTGCAGCGTACTTTTACAGACGTCCTCTTGCGTGGCCATGAAACGATCAAAGTAATCCTGGCCCAAATAAAACGTCTCCCTGTGTAGCTTATACACCTCGCACACCTGAGAAAGAGGAGAAATAACACCTTCAGCTCTCCACCCTGCGACGGCCTGATAAGAGAAAACTGATCAGTGATTAAGATGTTATTTCTAGCCAGCTGTAATCCAATTCCTCATCAATCCGCATCTCAATAGGAACGGCCTGCAGACACGCCTGCAGTTGAACCCCTCGTGTACATTCTCCTTCTAATGAGATTAAATTAGCACGTGTTAACGGCCCGAATCGTTTGAGGACGATGTTTACTGACCTCCATGAGCCAGTCCAGCAGAATGGCCCTCATTTTGGGCTGAAGGTTCGGGTGTCTCTCCATGACGTGCGTGTCGTGAGGATAGAGCTTGTCTTTTTTGAGTAAGTTGCTCCAAACGTCATCTTTACTGGCCCAGCTGTGAGAAATCAGCGGAAAAAGAAGGAACATCAGCTTTTGATGTGCAGTTAATATAATTATGTACTAAATCTGCTGATGGAGCTTTTAAGATCTCTTTTCAGGGGTGTAACGATTCAGAACAGAAATCGGTACGATGTGATACAGCGGTGTCTCCATTTGATACATTTTTCGATGTAGCTTAAAAAAGAATGGCTGAAAATGTGCCTTCTGTTAATGTGCTAACGTTGCCAGTAAATTACAGCAATCTGCATAATAAAAGCATTTGACAAATTTTATTCATGCTTTATAGTGTCACAATCCAACAAGCAACAAACTAACACACTACAGCAGTTTAGCCCCACCCATTCACACTGAAGTTACAAGGAGTGGGACAATACAGGGCAGCCAACCAGAGCAGACGTTGTTTACATATATCAGTCCCTAAAGACACAGTAACAAACAGCCTGTTTGTCTATTAGATGTTTCAATGTAAAAACCTCAAAACACACAAAATAAACTGAAATGTATTTATTTTGAAGTTGTGCTACAGTTAAAAACACCACAATTACACATTTACTCAAAATATCTGCATGCATATTTAAATACACCAATCCGTATGCATGTATATTAGCATATATTTAGACATTCAAATATACAGTTAAATTTATATAGAGCATATATTGCATCAGTGATTTCTATATACTGAAATATATGTACATTATTTTGGTTAGGTACTTAGCATTGCACACACCAGAACAACATGTTTACACTTATAATCTGAACAGTGCTGGGGATAATTTACTTAATTTCATTGTTTTATAAAGAATAGTCAATTTAACCTTTTAAACTCCTTGGGACCACCGGTGGTTCCAAAACGCACTTCGTCATATTCTTCATAACTTTCATATTTCATAAGCTACATTCAAAAGGTGGGGGTCGTATGAGGCTGTAACTGTCTTCTTTCCAGTCAAATAGATGGGTGATGTAGTTTTAAACCCTAATAATAAAAGAAGCTGAACTAAAAGAAGTCGACCCATTTTTCCACAAATCTGGGCTATAAACTATAAACAGATGGCGTCTCTTCAGTGATCTGCTCTGTAAACATTATTTTTATAAAATAATACAAAGAGCGTCTAAGATTTTTGGCTTTCAGCAGTAAATTGTAAGCATATAGCAATGTGTGATCATAAAACACATGTTCTGTTAATCTGAGGGGAGCTTTTACAAAAATAATAATAATAATAATAATAATAATAATAATAATAATAATAAATTAAATTAAAATTTATATTGAATAATTTGCCTTACGATTTGGTCATGTAAATTCAGATGGAAAAACCAAAATGTACTCTGGTCAATAAGACATTAAATTATACATATGTAATTTTTTTTAAATTCTTTTATAATAATGTAAAAAAGCAAACCACACACACACACACACACACACACACACACACCACTACCTGGGTGACTGACACTGTGATACTACATTTCTGTCCCGTCCCATTCCTAATCAGAACAAAGGTCTTTGTGTGATTCACGTCAAGCAGAACCAGATTTAATTCACAGTTTTTGCTGAATGTCTGTGTGGATGTTTTACGGCAGGTCAGCCTGTCAGGCAGGAACAAGAACCACATCAGCACGTTTACAGGTACAAAATGAGGCCTAAGACTTCTGCACAGTGCTGTCTCTAACGTTAATGTATAATATGGACGAAACAGCACTGCAATCACACTGATGCAAATTGTGACTGCAACACACCCTCTGATATTAAAAACACGTTACTGAATTAACAAAGATTGGATTACAAGAACATGTTGGTTCAACAAAACTGCTCTGGAGCTGTAAAAGACATGTGGTATGCAAATGAGCTTGAGCCCTCAGGTCAATCACAGTTTGAGCTGTGGGCATCCTGACCAGGGCTCATTTGCATACCACATGCCTTTTATAATGGCCAACCTCACAATAACAATTAAAGGGCCAATATAATGTAAAGCTAATGTAATAATGTAAAGTTAGTTCTGGTCACGCGAGCTGATTGGTTGAGAAGCGTTCTAACTGTGCTGTTATTTCACCATAACATCACGTTTTTTTCCACAAACACTATCACTCTGCTGAGACGCCGTTGCTAAGCAACGACTTTGACAGCTGTAGGAGACGCTCAAGACATTTGAGCGTTTTTACTTCTTACTTTGCCACAAACAGAAAATGGACACTTTTAAGACCACATTTAACCGACAGCCGATTTGGTCAGACTCTGAAGATGAGACGACACTAAATTCCCAAACTGTCATCACCACTGAGCAGCTTTTCAGTCGGCAGCTGAGACAGAAGAACAGCTGAACAACCTGGAATCAGCCAGAAATGAACCCAACACCATTCGCCAAACTAAATGGGCTGTAAGATGCTTTACAGACTGGCTGGAACAAAACAACATTAATACTGATCTGACAAAACTGAGCTGAACTTGATATTGCGGCAGTTTTAACGGCTCAGTCTGATTTGGTCAGACTCTGAAGATCAGACTACACGTTTGGCGAATGGTGTTGGGTTCATTTCTGGCTGATTCCAGGTTGTTTAGCTGTTCTTCTGTCTCAGCTGGCGACTGAAAAGCTGCTCAGTGGTGATGACAGTTTGGGAATTTAGTGTAAGGAGCTGGAGAACGAACTGCCGGCTGTGCAGCGAGTGGGCGGAGCTCGTTACTCTGATGTAGCAACAAGCTGCTCGTTAAGGAACTATAATTTGGTGAAGGAACTGCGAACATTAAAACATATTAAACGCCGCGTTCACGGCCCAGTTTATTAATTTATTACTTTATTTATTTAAACTGTTGTATAAAAGCAACAGAACACTCGAGGAGTGTGTTATCGCCAGTAACATCACGGCTGTGATGATCTACGGCGACCAAATCACAGCCGTGATGTTATTTCACGCTGACACACTCCCTCTGTGTTCTATTGCTTAAATATATATTCACGTATTCTGACTACAGTAATTTAGCCCCACCCCCTCAAGCTAAAGTTATAAGGTGTGTTACAGCACAGACGGCTTTTTGAAGAAAGCCAATCATAACCGAGCTCATTTACATATCTTAGTCTTAAAGTCACAGAAACAGAAACAGCCTGGGGACAAAGCAATGCTGTAAAACGCTTATATAAAAATAAATGGCTCTTTCTGACCGCACAAATGTCGTAAGCGGACCTCAACGGACCGAATGAATGTGGTTATGGGGCCTGTAAACAATATATTAAACAGCTTTGAAACGTAACGTCTCAAACACAATAAGAGGCTCACCACAGGGCGGGCAGGGGGGACGGCCGTGTGGGGGTGACGAAAATATTCCTGGAGGTGTACTGAGTGAATCCCACGCTGCTGATGGCAACCGGTTCCTCAACCTCATCTGGCGTTGGAATCCGCCTACACGGGCTTGTGCAACTTATGCTGGGATTCCAGCTTGTCTGAGCAGGACCAGAGGAGAAAGAGAGGAGGAGAAAAAAAAGGAGAAATAAAGAGGGAGTTCCCTAACGGATAAAAACAACACATGACCATCCTCACTGGCACAAGGACAACTTCAATGCCATTAAGACCTCTTTTCTATTCCAAACAGGCCTCGACACAACCATTTCACAGTCATTCAGTCGTCTGTGGAAGACTAAAGAAAGACACATTCAAATCAGGACAGACATGAAATAGCCCCCTTGACCCTGTTCTTCAGTGGTCAGGACCCCCATGGACCCTCACAGAGCAGGTACTATTTGGGTGGTGGATCATTCTCAGCACTGCAGTAACACTGACGTGGTGGTGGTGTGTTAGTGTGTTAGTGTGTGTTGTGCTGGTCTGAGTGGATCAGACACAGCAGTGCTGCTGGAGTTTTTAAACACCTCAGTGTCGCTGCTGGACTGAGAATAGTCCACCAACCAAAAATATCCAGCCAACAGCGTCCTGTGGGCAGCGTCCTGTGACCACTGATGAAGGACTAGAGGATGACCAACACAAACTGTGCAGCAGCAGATGAGCTATCGTCTCTGACTTTACATCAACAAGGTGGACAGACAAGGTAGGAGTGTCTAATAGAGTGCACAGTGAGTGGACACAGTGTTTAAAAACTCCAGCAGCACTGCTGTGTCTGATCCACTCAGACCAGCACAACACACACTAACACACCACCACCACATCAGTGTTACTGCAG
Source organism: Colossoma macropomum (assembly GCF_904425465.1). Classification (NCBI taxonomy): domain Eukaryota; kingdom Metazoa; phylum Chordata; class Actinopteri; order Characiformes; family Serrasalmidae; genus Colossoma; species Colossoma macropomum. The sequence goes on from NW_023494797.1 coordinate 20,989,763, forward strand.
TGCTGAGAACCACCCAAATAGTACCTGCTCTGTGAGGGTCCATGGGGGTCCTCAAGTGCATGTAAATGCAATGAATGGATTACTGACAGAATCAGATTTTCTGCACTTATCAGATTATTAGGTGGATGTAAACGCACTTATTATCAGGTTTTAAGTGGGGGAAAATTAAACCTAATGAAACAGAGCTTGAGACCTGCTTGTAGACGAGTTAGACCAATCGGAAGCAACCAGACACCCCCGTGTGCTGTGACATCACAACCCCAAGAAGCCAGAAAAAGTGAGAAAGTGGACATGCTGGACTTTTCGGCATTAAAAATAAAGAAATAAAATTAATAAATAAAATAAATAAATAAAGTAGACAATCACAATCGCAAAACTGGCCTTTGGTTTGGTTGCTGTCCTTTTCTGTTTTGTGCTCCCAGCTCCCAGTACTGAGAACCTGACAGTGAGTCATTTACTGGGAGCTAAAAGAACGGCTTAAAATGTACATCAACAAAATATTTACATTTTCTGTCTGTAAATGTTTCCTGTCTGATTATCGTTTACTGTGTAAGATTCTCTTCAGCCTTAAATTTAGAGAAACCGAAAAAAAAACAACCAAATTAAAAACCACACCCAGTGTATACTCTTAAAGTGTGCACTGTTAAAAATAAGGGAACGCCTAAAGAACCTTCCACTGGACGTTTCTCTGAAGATCAAAGCTTGTACATGAGATGTAAGTACACAAAAGGTTTTACTCCAGCTTAAAGGCCAAGAACCACGCAGGAACCTTTATTTATACGAGTGCAGTGCAGCAGCACTCAGGAAGCGTCGGTTCATTAACTTCATTAATGTTGACATTATGTTTAAATCAGCATTAGAGAAATTAATCATTGATTAGTTTCAAAAATATTAGGACACTGCACAGCACCAACAAAGCTGTTTAAGTAGGATCAGCTTTACTGATTGAGTGTGGATTGTGGTCAGCAGCTACTCACTTAAAAAACCTGAAGTATTTACCTTAAGGAATCAATTTAAAGCTGTAATGAAACTTTTGCAACTGTCAGAAACATAAACTCTCTGGATTCCCACCTGCCTTTTCACTTAAAGGGCCCAAATCAAGAAAAACTGAATTTACAAGACAAACAGTTCACTTCCCAGTCCATACGCATACATTTACGCTGTAAAACCAGCCGTTTGGAACTCATTGTGTTTGTAATGACTTGAAAATCATTTACTTGCGATTACTTACGGCTTTAGCGTTAGCAGGGTAAAACTAACTTTCGCTCCATATAGCTACTGCAGAAGCGTAGACATCTACAATGCTCAAACACTGAGCTACAACAGACATACGTTTTCGTGCACTGTCATGACAAACAGTGAGAACAGAAAGTGGACGGAAGCCCCTGATTTAACTGGCACCAGCTAAACGTGGAGCAGGTTCTGTGACACGTTTACAGCAAGCCAGCGATTTCTCTAATATTATAAACGCAAACCAAAACTTTTATTGTTAAGTCTATTTTAAAGACCTCGTTTAAGCTCCCTTTTAGCTTATGGTAGGCTAGCAGGCTACAGCGCTAATTAGCTAGCCTACCATTAGCAGTTCGAGGAGCAGCAGCTTCATATGAGCAGCAAACTTTAAAGCTAGCTGGTAAAGTTCCAGTGGTTGACAGCTGGACTCACCCACAATGTATTCGAGTTCACCGCAAAAAGCGAACGTTATTCGGCCACTTCTTTGGTTCGTGTCCTCGGATTCTTTAAACTGTTCTCTGACGCTGCAGCCTCGGTCTGATGAGTCTCTTCTAATGTTTTGGTACAGAAACATCAGACTAAATGTTTATGAGTCTCAGCAGCGCGAAATCATGACGAATGTTGAGTTGGACTGACGTAAAAGTCGCATGAATTCCAATCTGCCTGTTCAGAGGCAGTCGCACTGCCGCAGATCGGATACGTATCGGATTTCAGTACCACATATGAAAGCGTCTCAAATCGGAATTGAAAATGTCAGATTCAGTGTGTTTATCTGTTCACACTGACACACATCTGTGTCACATTTGAGGAAAAAGATCGGATTTGGGCCACTTTTACCTGCTGGGTAAACGTAGCCTTTTGATTTCCATTTTCTGATCCCTGTAAGGTTTCTGCCATAATGTGCCAGCTAACGTCAGCTGTTTGTACCAAGCTGATCATGTAAGAATCACTTCATTGACGGTTTATTGCCTCATTAGCTTTTTAAAGAGGAGTACAAAATTAGCTGGGGATGCAGAAAAGCTGCTTTATGTTATCCGGGTGATCCAGTTTGGGATAACAGCTACTGTTAGCCGTAGCTTCTAGCCAGCGTAGCTAGCTTAATATAAACAGAGTCCATCAAATTCCTGCTACATATAAAAGTTCTTGTGTCTTTTGAAAACAGAAATGTTGCAGAAATCGCTGGCGTGTTGTAGAAGGACACACAGACTGCTTGATGTGAGCAGCTGCAGCAGTAAAAACAAGGCTCACACACATTCAGCATCTTAGCTCCGCCCACTCACACTGAAGTTATAAGGAGTGTTTCAGCCCAGACTGCTTTCAGTATGTTAAATGTCCACAAACATTATAAGTGGACTTCAAGGGGATAGGAACTTTAAGTAAAGGGGAAAGGTTAAAAAGGGGAATTCCACCAATCTTTCAAAATTCCTGCAGAATTAAATGGTTAAGATGTAGACAGAGTTGTGAACTTGAACACTACTGGACTGGCGCGAGTTTAGGCTTGGTGAAGAACCCCCCAGAACACACCTGTACACTTCAAACACTGTAATGTGACCTTAAAGGGCCATTCCACCAATTTTTCTAAATTCCTGCATAATGAAATGGTTAAGATGTAAACAGAGTGGTTTGGTGTGAAACGCTCTGTTCTAGAGAAACTTACCCAGTCAGAACTGTTCACAGTGGTGGTGATAGGAACCAGACGTCCACCTCTAAAAGCTCCCACACAGAAAGTTACGACATGAAATGGTTATGAATTCACTGCCTGATGACTGAGACACTGTTTTATGATAGTTCTGAGAACCTAAACTCCATTCATGGTGGAGGGATACATGCAGGGCGCTGGGAGACAAAATAGTCCCCAAAGAAAACTTATTATTTCAGATTTTCCACTATTTTCCATCATCAACATTCCATATAAACTCAGAAGACTCGTGTAGGTTCACTGGTGGTTCTGGATAGTGAATAAAATGGCTATATTTGTGTTGTAGTCATGGCGACCCCTGGTTCCTATCACCACCACTGTAAAGGCATCTGAACCATTTCAAGGATATGTTTATCACTGCAGGCCTACAACATCAGCAAAGCCTCACTCCCTTACCGGGGATGGACACTGCTTCTTTCTGGTCATCTCTGCAACTTCCTCGTCTGGATCTTGTAAATGCTGCAGGCATTCAAAACAAACAAGAGTTAATATTAAGCTGGAGCTGATTATTTTGCTTTAGTCTGCTGAACAGCACACAGTGCTAAACTCACAATAGCAACATCTGCCTTTCTCTTCCTGGAGCGAGCTGTGGGGTTTTTAGGAGTTTCATCTGGAGTGCCTTTCACTTCTGTGTCTAGCCTGTGGAAAATGAAGTGAATTAGTGTTGCTATTTCAAACTAAATTACCTCATCAATGCTCATTGTAAATACAGGGAGATTCACTCGAAAGAGGCCCCGAATATTCTGTAATAACTCTCTCTAGGACGAAGCAATCTGAACAAAACATGCAATGTGCTCCTCAGTATATGGAGCTTCGAACAAGCCGGGATGCCCCTGCGTCAGCGCGACGAGGTAGACGCCGGACAGCCATCGCAACGTTTAACCTCTCTAATGCTTGCTGATGCGTTCAGGAACGTGGAGTGCCACATCGAAATGTGTCTGGCAGAAAACAGAGATGACTTCCAGCATCACATGTGATGCAATCGATTACACATACATCAAGGTATGTAGCCTATTTTTTGGGTTCAGACTGCTTCATCCTAACGAGAGCTACAGCAGAATATTCCGGGCCTCTTTCCAGTGAATCTCCCTGTATAATTTGTTACCGGGTGAAATCTCAAAGCTCAAAATTGAAGATACTGATCTTGTAACAACAAGACATTCAGAAAGTCGTTAATCAACCACTAAAAGGACCATATTTAAAAAAAAACCTCAATAAATCTGTGCACCAGAGAAAAAATGTTTTTATTTAATTTTTAATTAATGTTGTGCTAAAACCCCAACTGTTTATTCAAAATATGCAAAAACTTCAGCAGTAAAATACAGGCACTTGCAGTAGACCTTGAAATATTACATGAATACTTGAAATATTCAAAATTTAAATGCTCAGTTTTTTTAAACCTGCCTATTTGCTTGAACTAAACACCTGACGTCCTTTCACTGCTGCAAGTTCATTAAGACTTGGGCTCAGATTCTGAGCTGCTGAGCTGACATTAAGTGTTATGTTGGTTGAGCTGCAGCTGCGTTTGGTCGTATGACTGGTGTGGAACTGTATAGAACTGAGGTGTAACCGCTGTCCAATAGACTGTTGTTGGTGTAGGAGAGTCCAAGCACACATTATATTGCAGTGCATGCTGGGGACTGTAGTGCAGTGCACTGTGAAACAGGCTAAAATTAACAGAGAACTGAAATACATTTGTGGGCCGAATAGGATTGCGTCACGGGCCGGGCCTCGTGTTTAACACACGGGCAATAAGGTAAAAGAAACTCATCTCAAGAAGCTTCACAGAATCCACCCAGACAATGCACATCTTCTGCACTACCATATTAACGCAGTGCCACAGTGCACTTTCTGCAACTCTGAACTGGAAACAAATGTACATTTGTTTTTGTTTTCCTGTGTTTATTCAGCAGATTTTTGTAATGAGGCATTTTTTTTAAAATCTTTCCAAGTTATTCCGCATTATTAAGACAATGATGTCACTGCTTTTGCTTATTAACAACAGATCTTTATTTCATTGATGAGGTTTATAGACCTGCTGGGAAAACTCCCTTTGCACAAAGCCAAAATCTGTTCATCACAGATTTAACACTGCTGTGTGATTCCTAGTCTATCATTCTCTACACTAACATGGTTCTTTAAGGGTTCTTTAGTAAAGGGAATGGTTCTATTTACAATAATGAGGTCTATATAGAAGCTTTTCATCCTTAAATGGTCTGTTGCATGGTGAAATGGTTCTTCAGATTGTTGTATATGGTTGTATCTAGCACTAGTGCTTGATTGTATCTAGCACTAGTGCTTGATTGTATCTAGCACTGGTGCTAGATACAATCATATAAAGATTTAACAATACTGTGTGATTCCTAGTCTAACATTCTCCACACTAAGATGGTTCTTCAAGGGTTCTTTAGTAAAGGGAATGGTTCTGTTTACAATCATGAGGTCTATATAGAAGCTTTTCATGCTTAAATGGTCCCTTGCATGGTGACATGGTTCTTCAGATTGTTGTATAGGGTTGTATCTAGCACCAAAAAGTGTGCTAGATACAACCATATAAAGATTTAACAACACTGTGTGATTCCTAGTCTAACATTCTCTACACTAAGATGGTTCTTCAAGGGTTCTACAGTAAATAGAACCATTCCCTTTAGGTCTACACAGAAGCTTTTCATGCTTAAATGGTCCCTTGCATGGTGAGACTGTTGTATATGGTTGTATCTAGCACCAAAAAGGGTTCTTGTATTGTTACAAGCTTGACATCACAACAGAACCCTTTTTGGTGCTACAGAGAACCATATATGAAGCACATTCTCCACTAATCTGAAGACCCATTTCACCATGCAGAGAACCATTTAAGCATGACATTACTCTGTATGGAACTAACTGTTCTAAACCCATTAACTAAAGAACCCTTGAGGAACCATGTTTAAGAGTGAGGCCACAGAGACTTTTGCTTCTCCTTCCTGAAAAGACGGCCAGTGCTGTTCATGATTTTTTCCTCTTCCCATACTGATTTTTTGGTATTATACGATTTGAGATTGATTGATTGATTGATTGATTGTTTAATTAAATAAATAATTAGCATGTTGCTAATGCAAAGGACGAGGAAACACAATGTGGTGCTACTGCTAACCAGCAAACTCCCATCTGCTACTTCAGCCCCACTGCAACTCGTTTAAAAGCAAGCAAAAAAATCAACACTTACACTTTCTTACTGGGCATTATATCCGCGCGCGTGTCTCCCCTGAGTACAGAGAGCCTAAAAAACAAAATAAAAGTCTTTATTGAGTTTATTTAGGATTTTTTTTACCCCCACATGTCCTGAGCTTTCCTTTCTCTCCCAACCCCCATTCCTTATGCTAAAGGCTACTGAAGTGCAGCAGGAACGACACCAAATACAGACAGACATGCAAATTCTTTACTGAAAATTTAAAAAAATATATATGATTTACTTTGTTAGAAACAGAAAAGTTTATAAAGGTTGAGGTTCACACAGGAAGACAATGAAAAAAGAAGTAAAGAAAAAAAGAAAGAAGCTGAGGTCAGCTTCCTACTCGCCAACTTTCTTGTTCGAATTGTCCCGTTCCACCTTAAATGGTGCAGTAGTTGCATTCAGGCGACGGAGGCACAATGTAACTGCTGCACCATTTAAGGTGGAACGGGACAATTCGAACAAGAAAGCTGGCGAGTAGGAAACCAAGCTTAGCCTTGTAAAAAGAGAAACTGATGCACAAACAACCCTCCCCGCATCTGTCTCCCGTGTTTCTACACGAAAAGCGAACCAAAACAAGCCGAGTATGTTTATAAAGCCCCTCTAACTCGGCGTAGAGTGTGAACCCCCCTCCATTCTCACCTCACACAGACTCTCAGTGCAGCTCCAGCTCCCCTGCGACCCTCAGACGAGTGAATCCCGACCCGCAGCTGCCGCTTTCTTCCTCTCTTTTTCAGTCTCTGAGTCTCAGTCACGGCGCTTTTTCCTCCTCTCTCGCTCCCACTCTCTCCCCGCGCGCCAACTCCACTTTTATCTTTCCCTTTTGCGCCTGCGTGCGCCGGGGAGCCGATGCGCGCGCGCGCGCGCAGCAAAACACACAAAATTACAAAAATAAAGAAAAAAAAAACAAAGAAAAGCCCCCCGCTTCGCGCGAGAGCGCACCTGGGCGTATGTAATGAAGGTGCCGCGCTTAGGGCTGATAAATAATAAAGCGCGTTCGGGGCGGGTTGGGGTGGTTTTGCCGGCAAACTGGAGGGGGCGTGTGCGCGACGTCACCGTGAGCGCGGAAGAGGCAGGGCGGACCGGGGGCTTCCGGAAGCGCGTGAGAGAGTCGCACGTGGAGAACAGCGCCAACAGGTAAACAAATCAGATCAAAGAGACAGGGAGAGAGAGAGAGAGAGAGAGAGAGAGAGGCTTAGTCAGAGTGTAATTAAACAGACACGCGCAGATCACAGCGCTTTATTGGAATGACAGACAACGATTCAAGTGTTAGCATATATACGTACACGTGCATGTTTATATATATATATATTATGTGTATAAAGGTGAGCGGGTGTCTGACCTTTGTTCAGTCACGTGACTAAGGAGCAACATGAAGTTTGTGAATCTTTTTGGACGTTTAAAGTCAAACGTTATTGGAATGATTCATGTTGGAGCGCTACCAGGTACTGTGTGTGTGTGTGTGTGTGTGTGTGTGTGTGTGTGTGTGTGTGATTTGTATCATTCTTTAAACCAATATGATTTGTTCTGGTTTAAAGGTGCTCTTTAAATAAAGTTGTTGTTCTTGTTGTTGTTAGTATTATTTACATTTTGTAATATGTAGACAGTTTCAGATGTATTTCATTTAGCTCAGAAATGAAGTATTATTCTGATTAGTATTATGATAATAATTAGTAGTAGCAGTAGTAGTAAAATGCAATGCATTAAATATATATTCCAAATATTCCGTTTACATTTTAGAATATATTGACAGCATATTTGGTATATTCATGTGTTTATGATACATATAAATTATTATTACTATTATTATTAGAAGTAGTAGTAGTAGTAGTTGTTGTTGTTGTTGTTGTTATTGTCATAAAATGTAATGTAATAAATATACATTCCAAAATATTCCAAATATTCCGATTCTGTTAGAATATATTGACAGCATACTGTGATATAATCATGTGTTTATGGTATTATTAATTATTATCATTATTATTAGTAGTAGTAGTAGTATTGTTGTTATTGTTGTTGCTATTAACATATTTAAAAATCTGTTCCAAATATTATAGTTTTGTCTTAGAATTAACTGACAACATATTACAATATATTCCATTTATCTACAGGATTTGTTATTATTATTATTATTATTATTATTATTAATGCTGGTTTGTTTTGCAGGCAGTCCGCTGAATAAAGCTCCTCTTCCTGCGATTGTGGAGGCGGCCTGCAGAGAGGCAGAGGAATACACGCAGGCTGGAGTGGTACTGACCACACGTGCATCCACTGGACACTTTATCAATTCATTTGATCAGTTTTAACATTATCATGACTAAAACAGCAGCACACCTAAAGCCTGAATTCAGTCTGTACCTCAGCCCATGTTTACAGATAACAGTGAGTCACACAGAGTCAGAAACCACATCATCAAGTCTATTAGAGAGACTGAACACACACAGTCTGAGGTGTCGGTGCTAATTGGTGGGCTTTAAGCTTTGATTGCCTGTTAGCTACATTTGCCTCGTAGCTCCAGTGCTAAAACTAAAGAAGCAAACAGACACTGAACATGACTTGTCTGATCAAACACATTAACTCAGAATGGGAGTCATCAGTTATCACTGGTTAATCCAGATATTTCAGTCCGATCACAGTATCTTTTTCTTTTTCTCTATTTTCAATGTTGTAGATTAATTGTAAAACCTTATTCTCTGTTAATTGTGCTCTTGTGTTATTGTTTGCTATCTGAGGAAGATGGGTTCCCCTTTTGGGTCTTGGTTCCTCTCAGTGTTCCTCTTCTTGTTCTTAGGGGGTTTTCTTGCCCCTGTTGCCCTCGGCGACACTCGCTGGGGCTCAAACCTGGATCTTCTGTAAAGCTGCTTTTGCGACAGCGTCTGCTGTAAAAAGCACTACACTATTAAAAAGATAGTTCTTCAAGGGTTCTTTAGTAAAGACATTGGGCCTCTAATCTCTTCTTGAGAAAGGTCCTAAAAAAGATTCATGACGTGTTCTCAAAGCGCAGAACTGTTCTCCCCTTTGTGCTCTTGAGTGTGTGTAGATTCTGTTCTTACCTAAGAACAAATCCCAGATAAGAGAACACTGGTGAGTCAGAACCTTCGTCAAAACTGCGTAAGTGGGTTTAAGAAGAAAGTACGGTTGGAGAACGAGGCCCAATTTAGAACCATAAACACTCAAATATCCATTTGCATGCTTGAATGGTTCTTTGCATGGTGACAATAACAATAGCAGAACCCTTTTTGGTTCTTTATAGAGCCATGCAAAGAACCATTAAAGCGTGCAAATGGATCTTTGAGTTTTCATGGTTCTATACAGAACCATTGTCTTTATACAACTATTGTCTTTACTCTCAAAGAACCTTTGGCTTCTCTTTGAGTTGGTATCAGCACATAGACAGTAGATTATGCTAATATTAATATTACTAATAATCTTAATTAGTTAATTATTATTAATAACAAGTAATACTATTAATAATTTTAATTATTTTGTTATTAATTAATGTTAATATATTAATTAATATCAATATTAATTACTAATATTAATACAGGGACGCTCTGTTTGTGACTTTGTGTCCTCTGAGCTCTGCCTGTAGGTGGCGCTCTGTCTGCTTCCTGTTTTCTGCTGCAGTCAGTTTCCCCGGCATTAAGAGTTTCTGAGACTGAAATTTAAGCTCCAGCTTTGTGGATTTTTATGGTGGTTTTGAAACTCAAACTTTAATATCTCAAAATTCCTCCATAATTCAGTGCGTGAGATGTAATCAGAGTGATTCAGAGTGGTTTGGTGTGAAATGGTTCAGATGTCTTTACAGTGGTGGTGATAGGAACCAGGGGTCGCCATGACTACAACACAAATATAGACATTTTATTTACTATCCAGAACCACCAGTGAACCTACACGAGTCTTCTGAGTTTATATGGAATGTTGATGATGGAAAATAGTGGAAAATCTGAAATAATACGTTTTCTTTGGGGACTATTTTGTCTCCCAGCGCCCTGCATGTATCCCTCCACCATGAATGGAGCTTAAGTTCTCTAAACTATCATAAAACAGTGTCTCAGTCATCAGGCAGTGAATTCATAACCATTTCATGTAGGAACTTTCTGTGAGGGAGCTTTTAGAGGTGGACTTCTGGTTCCTATCACCACCACTGTGAACAACTCTGACTCGGTAAGTTTCTCTAGAACGGAGCGTTTCACACCAAACCACTCTTCAATGACTTCATATTTATCACACAAATATGAGCTTGTTTCTCTTCTGTCTCAGAGAACTGAACTGATGTCCTGCTTGCTTTGATTGTCCACATGGGAAGTATTAATGTTTCCTCCTCTTGTTTCTTCAGGACGGCTTGATCATTGAGAACATGCATGATGTTCCGTACGTGTTTGGCGTTGGTCCGGAGGTTTGTGCGTGTATGACGGCTGTGTGTGCTGCAGTGAGACAGCTCTGTCCATCTCTGCCCATAGGAGTCCAGATCCTGTCTGCTGCAAACCGGCCTGCTCTGGCTACTGCACTGGCCTCAGGTACATGAACGCTGACCCGCTTACAGCCAGCCCAGTGTAACGAGAATAGTTGGTGCTGTGAAAAGCCAACGAGAGATTCTCTGAGTGTCCACTTGTATTACAGTCAGCGTTTAGAAGTTGAGTTAGTTTAGCTCAAATAGACGATGAGAGGTCTGAATATTATCTTATATGACCCACATCTAATGTTAAACTGACTGACTTAACTCACAGTGACTGAGTGTTTTTAAATGTGTGTATATATAATGATAATTATTAAAGACAACAGTAAAACAAACGATTACAGTGAACATACGGGTTCATGATGCTGTAAACTCTTTGAAAGCCGGACTCTTTAGACCACACTCATGTTTTTTTGTAGAGACAACGGTTCTGTATAGAACCACGGACACTCAAACCATTTGCATGCTTGAATGGTTCTTTGCAAAATTGTTCTTCAGATTGATGGAGAATGTACTGTAGATGGTTCTATACAGAACTTTTTTGAAAAGGGTTCCATATAACCCCTAAAAGGAGTTCTTCCGTTGTTACCATGTCAAGCTTGTAACAATAGCAGAACCCATTTTGGTGCTATATAGAACTCTTTTCAAAGAGGTTCTATATAGAACCATTTTCTTTTCTAAAGAACCCTTGAAGAACCATCTCTTTTAAGACCTTTTTAAAATCATTGCAGTATCTGAATTAAAACATTAACTAATGTATTATATCCTAATTTCCTGGCTCTGCAGGCTCCTTTTCTCCTGCTGCTGATTTGTGTGAAACCTGCACTGCTGAATAATTTTAATGACCGTTTTGAATCTGTAGGGCTCGACTTTATCCGAGCGGAGGGCTTCGTGTTTTCTCATGTAGCTGATGAAGGCCTCCTGGACGCGTGTGCTGGTGAACTCCTGCGCTATCGCAGAAACATTGGAGCAGAACACGTACAGATATTCACCGACATTAAGAAGAAACACAGGTGAGGTCAGAGTGACACGTTTATCATCTACACATCCACCACAATAAACCGGCATAAAGGTATGAAGAAGGATGCTAAAATAATACATAACAGATTTAATATCATGTATATAAACCCCTTAAACTGCAAAACAGCAGTTTTTCACTCTAAATACTACAAGATGCATTAGTTTCATAGCAATGAATACTTCATAGTAGAAATTTAAGTTTATGGTAGACACTGAATAATTCATTATAGATACTGAATCATTCATTATAGATACTGAATAATTCATAGTAGATATTGAATAATTCATAGCAGATACTCAATAATTCACAGCTGATGCTGAATAATTAGTAGTAGTTATTAAACAATTCATAGTAGATACTAAATAATTCATAGTAGATATTAAATAATTCATAGTAGATACTGAATAATTGATAGTAGATTCTGAATAATTCATATTAGATACGGAATAATTCATAGTAGATGAGTAATTTATAGTAGTATAGCCTGTTGTGTTATGTGTGTGGTTGCAGTGCTCATGCTCTCACAGCAGATGTTAGCATAGCTGAAACGGCGCGAGCGGCTGAGTTTTTCCTTTCGGACGGGCTGATCGTCACCGGTTTGGCTACGGGGGTCCAGGCTGATCCTAAAGAGCTGAAAGGTGGGCTCCAGCTTGCACTGTTACTAACACACTCGGTCAGCGGTGCGGTCTGAATAGAGGCTACACTGTGACTAGCTGGCTGACATATCATCACTACAGCAAGAACAACATCATATCCCCAAACTGGTTTTTAGTATTCAAATCTTATTATGCTGTGTGGTTTGTTATTGAGTATAAAATAACAAAAAAATTGATAACATTAAAACTGATTCCAAACTGTTGAATGGCGTATGTGACATATATTTTGTCCATTTTGGCTGATGACAGTTAGGACGATGCTAACTGGTGGGGTGAGCTGTCACTTTAAGGCTTGGTGACATGTTTGTGCTCCAGCTGGTTTGAGGGTTTATAAACGAAGCATGTTCAGGTCCAAGTGCGCTTCCTCTGAATCCCAATACGGGACACGAGGTCACTGCGTGAATCTGAGCTACTTTTGGCTTAGAGATGTGAGGACATTCAATCCCAGCAGAGCACACTGGGAGGAATGTGACGAACGCCCACAGACGCACACACAGTCTCGCACATACACTAACGTTTACTGAGACAGCGCATTCACTCTGACGCCCCCTACAGCACCACCTGTCTTTAAGAGCCGTTCACATTCTAAAATACACAAAAGAGCATTAATATCATCTAAAATAGCATCAGCATCCTCCTTGATTTATCAGTAAAACTGATTAAATACACTGCAGAAATGTTTCAGACAGAAATTCATTAACAGAAATGAATTACTTAATTTGTTATCTATTAAATTTATTAATTAATTACCTACCTAAATGGATTACCTTCCAAACGTACTCTGTGGGGTGGGTTGGCACACTGAATGTTTCTCAGTTTCCTGAGTGTACGGAGCCCCTGAAGGGACGTTTTAATGAAAAGGCGCTTTTTTTTTTAGGTAAAAATCTGATGTGCACCAGATACTATCAGCTGAGCACTCAATACTATCAAGTGAGCACCCGATACCATGAAAAAAAACTATATATATATATATATATATATATATATATGTGTGTATGTATATATTTATATATACATATGTGTGTGTGTGTATATATATATATATTTATATTTTTATATATATATTTATATATATATATACACACCACAGACCACTACTCTGTGCACCAGCTGTGCTTGTTATCCTACGTCATTCCATCATGTAAGAAGACTTTTATGACTTTTTAGAGTCACCACAGGAGACACAAGAACAAATAAAGCGACTTTTAAGTCAGTTCAGATTAGTTTTGTTCGGACAGCCTTAATAATAACCTTCATAATTTTCTGATTTGTCCCTAAATGTCGGCTGGCTTTGCTAGATACAGTTAGCTAGCTAGCTAACTTAGCTAGGGACAAGGCTTGTGTTGTTCTCTACGCAATACATGTTTTTGCATTAAAACTATACACACCCGTGACAAAAATGAGCAGGCGGGCAAAATGTCTTCAAGTTCAGGTGACAAAGATAACCTCGCAAAATGGATAATCGATTCCACTGGGTTACTTTCCAATTTGGAAAAGTGAAGGAGCACAGACAGTTTCACCACCTCATTCAGCAGCTGGGACTATGAGAGTTTTCACATAATTCATAGCTAATTATATCTAGCAAAGGCAGCTATATCAATTTGAAATGGATAAATTGGTAAATTATTAAGGTTTTCATGGCTGCTCAAACAAATAAACTCACCTTATCATCTTTAAGTGGCTTTATTTGTTCTAGTGCCACCTGTCGCCAGTGAACACTGACGCTGTTTATGGATATACAGATGCACACACACACACACACACACACACACATACATACATTTATATATGTATATTTGTGTATATGTATATATATATATATATATATATATATATATATATATATATACACCGATCAGGCATGGTGCTGTGTTAGTGTGTCTTGTTCTAGTAAGAGTGGATCAGACACAGCAGTGCTGCTGGAGTTTTTAAACACTGTGTCCACTCACTGTCCACTCTATTAGATACTCCTACCTTGTCAGTCCACCTTGTAGATGTAAAGTCAGAGACGATAGCTCATCTGCTGCTGCACAGTTTGTGTTGGTCATCCTCTAGTCCTTCATCAGTGGTCACAGGACGCTGCCCACAGGACGCTGTTGGCTGGATATTTTTGGTTGGTGGACTATTCTCAGTCCAGCAGCGACACTGAGGTGTTTAAAAACTCCAGCAGCACTGCTGTGTCTGATCCACTCAGACCAGCGCAACACACACTAACACACCACCACCACGTCAGTGTTACTGCAGTGCTGAGAATGATCCACCACCCAAATAGTACCTGCTCTGTGAGGGTCCATGGGGGTCCTGACCACTGAAGAACAGGGTAAAAGGGGGCTAACAAAGTATCAGAGAAACAGATGGACTACAGTCTGTAACTGTAGAACTACAAAGTGCACCTATATAGTAAGTGGAGCTGATAAAATGGACAATGAGCGTAGGAGGTGGTCATAATGTTATGCCTGATAGGTGTATATTTCTGTTGCGCACCAAATTTTTACCTAAAAAAAAAATTACACCAAATCCCTCCAGGGGCTCTGTAGTGCTGTAACGATTAGCTGCGGCTTTCAAAAATGTTTGATAAATGTTTAGGAAATATTAGAATGCTACATTTTTAATTAATAGTGTACTTAAACAAGCCATGATTGACGCTTTTCTAATGTTTGTTTCAGTAGCAATACCTGATTATCATTTTTTTTGGTTGTAAACATTACAGCATTTTAACATTTGTACCAGGCCCATGTTGGCACAAGCGTGACTAAATTAGTGAACCCTATCTAACGTTCAGTGTGCCTGTTTTTAGCTGAAGCTCTTATTTGCTGACGCTAACACACTGTACGCTGGGGAGATCCCACAGAAGGAAAACTGTGCCAACTGACCCCGGTCTGCTCTACCTAATGGAGTGACTGAGCAGGTATGCAGCCTTATAAAGGACAGTGATGGAGCAGATGTTGGTCTGCTGGCCTTGGTAACAACTCGATGTGGGCAGACGCTCTATATTCTGCTCTGACTGTGTCCCAACAGCAGCACCGCGCACGCTAATATAGACACCAACACCGCCGGCTATTTTTAAACTCCACTTCCAGATGGCCTCTGAGTGCTCACGGCTGTAAACATACACATGGAGACATGTTCCAGCCTGGCCCGACACTGCCCTGCCTGACTGACCCTGCTTGGTTCTGTTCCACCAGACAAAGATTATTCCCAGTTAGCAAAATTTATCTGGCCCACATCTTTGGTTTTGTTCTGGCCCCGTTCTGGCTGGGTCCTTGGCCCAGATCTGGCCCATGTACTGTAAAACAAGAAGCACTAATGGATCTGGCCCACACACTGTAAAGTGAGTAGAACTGGGATCTTCCCGAGCTTTGGCCCGTATACCATAAAATGTGTACGGTTAACGACTGTGGTCCAAATCTGGCCACACACTGTAAAGTGAGCCTATTTAAAAGGTGTGGGCCAGATCTGGTTCATATCTGCCACCCAGTTATGGCTGAGTACCCACCTTGGTCCCCGGCCCAGATGTGGTCAATACATGACAAAAGCCATTTCAGAACAAAACTCTCTACTGATTTTGGTTAAATAAATAAAAAACAGTAAATAAATGAAGGACAGGTTATTGTCTGCACTTTGTGTGTACAGCTTCAAGAACATATCGTTGCTGGCCATTCCGCAGACCACATAGTCAAAGAGTACTATCTTTTCCAAATTCACAAATGCATTTAACAATATTTCTGCATAGATTTCAAACCATGGTGGATGAAATTTTTTTCACGGAAGGACTCGATTCATTTTCTCTGTGAATTCACTTTATACACCGATCAGACATAACATTATGACCACCTCCTTGTTTCTATTGTCCATTTTATCAGCTCCACTTACTATATAGGTGCACTTTGTAGTTCTACAGTTATAGACTGTAGTCCATCTGTTTTTCTGATACTTTGTTAGCCCCCTTTTACCCTGTTCTTCAGTGGTCAGGACCCCCATGGACCCTCACAGAGCAGGTACTATTTGGGTGGTGGATCATTCTCAGCACTGCAGTAACACTGACGTGGTGGTGGTGTGTTAGTGTGTGTTGCACTGGTCTGAGTGGATCAGACACAGCAGTGCTGCTGGAGTTTTTAAACACCTCAGTGTCGCTGCTGGACTGAGAATAGTCCACCAACCAAAAATATCCAGCCAACAGCGTCCTGTGGGCAGCGTCCTGTGACCACTGATGAAGGACTAGAGGATGACCAACACAAACTGTGCAGCAGCAGATGAGCTATCGTCTCTGACTTTACATCTACAAGGTGGACTGACAAGGTAGGAGTATCTAATAGAGTGGACAGTGAGTGGACACAGTGTTTAAAAACTCCAGCAGCACTGCTGTGTCTGATCCACTCAGACCAGCGCAACACACACTAACACACCATCACCACGTCAGTGTTACGGCAGTGCTGAGAATGATCCACCATCCAAATAGTACCTGCTCTGTGAGGGTCCATGGGGGTCCTGACCACTGAAGAACAGGGTAAAAGGGGGCTAACAAAGTATCAGAGAAACAGATGGACTACAGTCTGTAACTGTAGAACTACAAAGTGCACCTATATAGTAAGTGGAGCTGATAAAATGGACAATGAGCATAGAAACAAGTTATGCCTGATCGGTGTATATTCCACATTAGTATACCATCTTGTGCACATATTTTTATAATACATATCATTGCATCCAAAACAATAACCTGCTCAGGCTTAAAGTGATAGGGCATTTCCCACTACACAAGAAAACAAGAACTGACACAAACATCACTGATAGCAAGAGGACAAGCTGGCAAAGATGGCAAAGCTGGTGGTCCACTGGCCCACCAGTGGTCAAGCAGAGTATTAGACAAAATTCCACTTATCATCACTCGTTTTCCCCTCACAGTCCAATTTTTATTCATTTTCCTTCCTTCCTTTCTTTAGTTATCCTTTGTAAATTAATTTAGTTAATAATTTTAATCAGCAACAACATTTTCTATAAAATCATTTACATCAGGCCTTTTTGTTTTCTCAGTTGTTTATAATGTTTGTCTCAGTTTATTTTCTAAAATAAAAGTCTCTGTACATTTAAAATCTGTTTGAGGAGATTAAAAACTAGTTAGAGCTTGTATGCAGGATGATAATCTGGGAGGTCCGAGGGTGGACCAGCTGTGGTGAACAGCCAGCTGACCGATATATGCTCGCTGTCTGGGCTGTTCTGGTTGAGTTGATTTTATCCGCTGATAAAATGAAATAACAGTGCACTTTTCTCCACTCGCACATGCAAACAGATGCCTGACATCACCCAGAATCACATGTAGAATCAAAAAAGTTTAGATTTTTCCCTGTTGAGTGTCAAAATATGCACAAAAACACTCTGTGGAGGCTAGCATGAATGCTAATAGTGTTAGCCAGCTTCCCAGCTGGCTTACTTTAGCTTTACAAAGTAATAATTCTAAATATAGCGATCAATACATCAATATACCATTCTGGCTTACATTCTGGAGCTCTTATCGATGATATAATAGTGCTTTGTGACTTTATTTTCATCTGGAAGAGTCCAGAAATCACTAAAGTGCCATTAGCTTCAGCTGCAAGTGTTAGCAAACACAAAGGAGAACTCCCTCGAGTACCATTAGGTCCTGTTGGTACCGAACTTAAGGTACCAAAAACTATAAAACTAGAACTTCAGTGCTGGACCGATGGCCAGTGGAAACAGAACAGTTCCAGTTTGGTGGTGTTAAAGGTTCGGCTAGTTTGTGCAGCGGAAAAACGGCTATGGTTAAAACATCACCACTGTTTTCCCTCTTAGCTCAAATGTAGTCGATCAGCAAAGTCATGTTTGGCATCTTAAGTTTGCTTTATTAGTTTTAACACTGGAGCTATGAGGATAATGAGCTAACTAGTAACGGTAGCTTATACCAGAGAACTTGTAGAGAGGAGAATTATCACTCTGTAATGCCTTCTGGGTTTCTTAAACACTAGAGGGCGCTCCTGAGCGAGTCCAAAATGAATGGGTTATGGAGCATTTGAGCAAAATCATAGTTTATAAATGCTTAAACTTTTTAAATGTAAAAGAATTCATTCATTTCCTGAACACAGCATAAAACATTTTAACACTGCTGTTATATTTTTAAGAGCTTTTAAACTCGAGTTATAGGAGTTTAAAACGGCGCCTCGTGTACGTTCATGATGTCAGTGAGCGCGAATAGCCAATGAGCTGCTCTGCTCGCCAGCCAATCAGCACTCAGTAGCAGTAATGTTAGCGTCCTGCTGCCCAAAACCCGTTTGCTGTAGAAAAAGGAATCATACAGGGAGGTTTTTTCTTTGTTTTTTAGTGAAATACATCCTTCTACTTTCTAAAATTAAAGGAAAGCTCTGAGTAAGTGATTAGAAACTGTTTTAACTTCTCGTTTTTAGCCCTCTGCTGTTTTGCAGTTCTGTTTTTGATATAATGGGGGAAACAGGAAGCGGCCAGGCTCCTCAAAAACCGGCTCTGCTTATACCCCACTAATTAGCATGGCGCTAACTGCATGCTTAAATCATCACACACTCGCCTCGAAATGTTTTAGTGAATTTGGCTTCCAGTTCGCCTGCTTTGCATTCAAATTTCCCGCAGTTACAGCAGTTACATCCTGGCACCTGAGATAGCTGATGCACCATTTAAGGCGGAACGAAAAGTTAAAAAGCAGGCAAACTGGAAGCCAAATTCAGCCGCGTACCTTATAGCCTATGGAGATGTTCAGTAGTCTGTATTATTTATGATTATGTGGTCTCTGACACTCAATAATACACTGTTATCTATAAATGTGGACTACAGTATTTAGTCTGTACCATTCCTTTATTTTTCAGAGGTTGCCAAATCTGTAAAACTCCCTGTCCTGGTTGGTTCTGGAGTGACTTACGACAACGTGGAGCATTATCTGGACGCAAACGCCCTGATCATCGGCTCCCACTTCAAGAAGGATGGCCGCTGGGAGAACGATGTGGATCCAGACAGAGTGAAGAGGTTCATGGAGAAGATGCACCAACTTCGGAAGTGATGAGATTTACTGCGATTCATTGAGATTTATTGTGCTAACAGAATATTTAAAGGGCCCATATCATGGAAAACAGAACTTTTATGAAATGAGAGTAAACGATGATGTAAACACTGTTAAAGTTTCAAAACATGCACAGCCTGTTTTGAATGTATTTTTTTGTGATGTCACATAAACAACACATGCACATATATCTGCCTATTCAGCTGACAGCAGTTTAGCTCCGTCCATTCATGCTGAAGTTATGAGTGTTTCAGCCTAGACTGCTTTTTGAGCAAGGGCAGCCAATGACAACAGAGCTCATTTACATAAATCAGTCTTAAAGGTACAGTAACCAAAACAGCCTTCTTAATTGTAAAGGATGAAAAGAGGTTGAATGAATGTTTTTAGATTCATAAACTCACACAAACGTTATACACTGATCAGACATAACATTCTGACCACCTCCTTGTTTCTACACTCATTGTCCATTTTATCAGCTCCACTTACTACATAGGTGCACTTTGTAGTTCTACAGTTACAGACTGTAGTCCATCTGTTTCTCTGATACTTTGTTAGCCCCCTTTTACCCTGTTCTTCAGTGGTCAGGACCCCCATGGACCCTCACAGAGCAGGTACTATTTGGGTGGTGGGTCATTCTCAGCACTGCAGTAACACTGACGTGGTGGTGGTGTGTTAGTGTGTGTTGCGCTGATCTGAGTGGATCAGACACAGCAGTGCTGCTGGAGTTTTTAAACACCCCGTGTCGCTGCTGGACTGAGAATAGTCCACCAACCAAAAATATCCAGCCAACAGCGTCCTGTGGGCAGCGTCCTGTGACCACTGATGAAGGACTAGAGGATGACCAACACAAACTGTGCAGCAGCAGATGAGCTATCGTCTCTGACTTTACATCTACAAGGTGGACTGACAAGGTAGGAGTGTCTAATAGAGTGGACAGTGAGTGGACACAGTGTTTAAAAACTCCAGCAGCACTGCTGTGTCTGATCCACTCAGACCAGCACAACACACACTAACACACCACCACTACGTCAGTGTTACTGCAGTGCTGAGAATGATCCACCACCCAAATAGTACCTGCTCTATGAGGGTCCATGGGGGTCCTGACCACTGAAGAACAGGGTAAAAGGGGGCTAACAAAGTATCAGAGAAACAGATGGACTACAGTCTGTAACTGTAGAACTACAAAGTGACCCTATATAGTAAGTGGAGCTGATAAAATGGACAATGAGCGCAGAAACAAGGAGGTGGTCATAATGTTATGCCTGATTGGTGTAAGTGCACCAAATAAAATGAAATGCAAGGAAAAAGTAGCATATGGGCCCTTTAATGTTGAGTTCCACATTGAAACTAGGACGCGCTAAATGTTTTTAGACAAAAATCTTCAGTACACCAATAAAATAGTTACAAAACATGTTTATTCAGCTTTTTTTAAAAAGGTTTTATCAAATATGTTCTTGGATACAAAAAATGTTGGACTATTTACAAAGTCTGTTCACAAATAAAACACAAAGCGAAACACTACAGCAGATGTGCATGTTAAAGAGTAAACACGTATTTAAAACAACGGCACATTTACTTTGGCACTAAAATCACAGGTCATAACAACGTATATGATATCAAAACTGCACGCAAAAATCAGAGCTCGAGTTTCTCACTCAGTTCGTAAAACATTTATATTTTCACTAAAAGTAACTTGCATCAGTTCTGTAAAGGTAAACATGTTCTACTCTACTATCAGTGTTATTTAGGCACGTTAGCTACGGCTAAGCTAAAAAAAGAAACACACACACACTCTATACTACTGTACTTAATGTAGGTGCTATAACTGCATCTGTTTTTTTTATTTTTTTCACAAGAAATGTGGGATTAGCTTATATTTCCCACAAAAAACTGCATCAATCTGCAGTCTGGTCAGTTTTTAAATATCTAACGGTGTCTTTAACAGAGAGGTCAGCAGTGGTGTAGACTAGGGCTGCACAATATAGACAAAAATAAAACATATTGTGATTATATTTCTTACAACATAATAAAAAACTCATTAATGAATCATTAATGGTGTATGATTATTGTGTTATTGTGACAAAAATGACTACATTTGATGGATCACGGTGGATTTAAAGTCATAAATACACTCTGTGATTAACAACAGACATTAAAAATGGTGCGATTGCTTAGAGGGCTAATTTGCATAGTGTGGCCTGATTTGCATATTGCACTTGAACTAACTGGAAATATACTGACATTTATTGCAAATGCATTTTATGTGAGTCTGTTTATGCTGACACTGTTGTATTGAATGTGAACGTGTTGCATAGCTGAATTAACCCATTAAAGTCCATATCTGAATTTTTCTCCCTTTTTCTCTGAACTCTGAACACAAAATCTGAAGAAATCTTTCCAATCAAGCAGTCCATATGGCTAAAAGTGAGTTTTTATCACTTAATTATCATTAAAGATGGTATTTTGGTCACACCGGACTGATTTTTAACAATTTTGATTTATAAAAATGACATAAAATCAGAATCAAAATCATAGGAGTAATTTTAGATGCTTATCCAAAGTGTAAATATACAAAAGTTCATCATTTTAGACCAATCTGAACAAATGAGTAATAATGCTAATAGTAGTAATTAATAAAAATAATATTTTTATTTAGCACTTTTCATTTTAATCAAAAAAACTCAAAGTGCTTTTAAACAGGAAGCTCAGTAAAACACTGGAAAGACAGAATAAAAGTTCAGTGGCATGTAGTTGTTGGACATGAATGGGTTAAGTTCATTAAGCGATTTATTGCAGTATCGATTAATAAGCGATGTATTGTGCAGCCGTAGTTTCGCCAAACCCGAAGAGATCAGAGGATTTGATTCACGCGTGCGTCTGCTCCGAGGTCAGTGGGGTCAATAGTTGTAGAGGCGCTGAGTGGGCTGTTTGAAGTGTCCGTATCGGCGGTCAGTTGGAGAGAAGCGTGTGTTGGCCAGGTTCTGCCTGTGGAGGGCGCTGCGGGTCAGTTTCCTGCGGTCAGCATGGGCTCTGGCCCGCTGGACTGAGAGCAGGACGGGCAGTGGGACGCCCCACGCTGCCAAACACCACGAAACGTGACGCCTGACCGGCACAGGCCTGGACACAGGACACACAGAGTCAGCCAGGAGTTCATTAAAGCATTACTTCAGTGAAACCCCCACCCTCCACCCCAACCTGCCCCACCCACACACACTTTACCCCAAATAGAGTCCACCAGCCAAGTTTCGGAAGTTTGCTTCTTCAGTTTTAGCGCTGATGCCACAAAGCTAATGTAGCTAACAAGTAATGGAAGCTTATACCCCACCAATTAGCATGGCGCTAACTGCATGCTTAAATCATCACATGCTTGCCTCAGTATCTCTAATAGTCTTAATTATGTGGTTTCCAACACTGTGTGACCCGCTATTATCTATAAACATGGACCAAAGTATGTTAGCATAGCAAAAACACTAGCAACCACCTGGAACACTGAATTTCTGAATTTTATATTTTAATCCATGTTTATGAATAAATAAAACAGAGCACTTTGAAAGTGACTCTCATTTGCAATGTAGCCAAAAACAAAAAATGGTGATACATATGTGCAAAATTAGGTGTAAAGAACTAAAACAAGTACGACTCTCAAATGTACAATAAATAAAAAATGTCAAGCAGAAAGTAAGACCACATGAGAAATAAAGATAAATGAAATCATAAAGCAACAATAAACCAAATAATATAATAAGCAACCAAGTCTAAAAATATTTGGTGAAAGAATAGATTGAATAATCTTACAATATTCTTACAACAATCTCATAATGTGAAGCATTAGATATATTGAGTGCATTTAAGATGGTTTTATAGACGACAGTGAGTCATGCAGAGTCAGAAACCACAGAATCAAGACTATTAGAGACACTGAACACCTCCACACAGTTTGAGACATGTAGTTAGCAACATCCTAATTGTTAAGGTATAATCTTTACACCTCATTACATGTTAGCTACATTACTTAATAATAATACAACCCCAATTCCAAAGAAGTTGGGACGCTGTGTAAAATGTAAATACATGTAAAGAAAAGCAGAATGCAATGATTTGCAAATCTTAAAGACCCATATTTTATTCACAATAGAGCATTGAACACATATCAGATGTTGAAAGTGAGACATTTTACCATTTCATGAAAAACATGAACTCATTTAGAACTTCATGGCAGCAACGCATCTCAAAAAAGTTGGGACAGAAAGAATTTCAAATTTTGATTCATCTGACCACAGAACAGTTTTCCATTTTGCCTCAGTCCATTTTAAATGAGCTTTGGCCCAGAGAAGACGGCGGTGTTTCTGGATTGTGTTGACATACAGCTTCTTCTTCGCATGATACAGCTTTAACTTGCGTTTGTGGATTGCACGGCGAACTGTGTTCACAGACAGTGATTTCTGGAAGTGTTCCTGAGCTCATGCAGTGATTTCCAGTACAGAATCAGGACTGTTTTTAATGCCACCTGAGGGCCCGAAGATCACAGGCACCCAATATTGACCATCGGCTTTGTCCCTTGCGTACAGGGATTTCTCCAGATTCTCTGAATCTTTTGATGATATTCTGTACTGTAGATGGCTGGATTTCCAAAGTCTTCACAATTTTACGTTGAGGAACATTTTTCTGAAATTGTTCCTCAAGTTTTAGACACAGTTTTTCTCAGATTGGTGAATCTCTGCCCATCTTTGCTTCTGAGACTCTGCCTCTCTGAAATGCTCTTTTTATACTCAGTCATGTGAGTTAGTTGCAAATTGCTCCTCCAGCTGTTTTTTATTAGTACCACTTACGTTTCCAGCCTTTTCCAACTTTTTGAGATGTGTTGCTGCCATCAAGTTCTAAATGAGTTACTGTTTTTCATTAAACGGTAAAATGTCTCACTTTCAGCATCTGATATGTGTTCTATGTTCTGTTGTGAATAAAATATGGGTCTATGAGATCTGCAAATCAATGCAGTCTGTTTTTTATTTACTTTTATTTTCATTTTACACAGCGTCCCAACTTTTTTGGAATTGCGGTTATACTTGTTACATTACTTTATAATAATATTTATTATATTACTTAATAATAACACTTATTGTCATTATTATTATGGATCTACTGACCTAGGAGAACCTTCTTCTTCATCTGAGGCCTCCTCCTCCTCCTCAATCCTGCGACGCCGCATCTGGTACACTGACATGCTCGGGTGTTCTATCAGCAGGTTCTCCAGAGGATCCTCCTCAGCGAGGCCCAAAGATCGGTTCTCTGCGCACAAAACACAACAACCATTTATCTCTCATTAAACTTCATACTTCATTTAAAAATCTCACAGTATTTCTGCTTCTAGCTGGGAAGCGTTTAGGTACCCACTGTTTGATCATCCTGCTCAAACATTGGCAAATTTAAAAAAACTTAAATGTATTTCTAAAAACAAGCAAAAAATTGTCAATGAAATAAGATACAATTGTTTAAAACAAGTCACATAAATTGAAATATACATATTAAATTGAGGTGTTATAACGATAATGTGTACGTCCAAGATATAACCATAGGATATTTCATTTAAACTAATCAGAGAAAATCAATAATAATAACAATAATAACAATAATAATAACAATAACAATAATAATAATAATAACAACAATAACGATAATAATAATTATAACAAAACAGCAACAAAACCAATACTAAAGCTGCTATTAATGATAATAACAGGATTAACTATAATTGTTATTATCATTATCATTATTATTACATTTATACTTAACAAAAATTCATTTATAATATAACAACATTTATTATGAACAATATCTAATAGTTCATTTTCCTTATCACACTAACTTTCGTTGTTGGATGTGAATGAGTTAACTACCAAAACACAGAGTAAACTGAAGATTAATCTCAAGCTCAAAAGTTACCACTAGTTTTAAAACCAAAAATGAGGCCACGCCCACTTTAAAGTCAGAGACGCTAAAGCGAATAAAGCTCTAAAATTCTGCATGCTGTCTGTTGGGCACAGTGACTTTCTTTACTGAACGTACTGATCGAATCAGAAGCGTGGTGATTTGGGGAAATCTGAGCCCTGTTTTTACCCTGTATGTTAATGATGACCCATTCTCCATCTTCAAACTCCAACACGTCCTCACAGGCCTCGTTCTCCACGGCAACAGCAGCTTCCTCCTCAGCGCTGCCGAGGAGCTGGGCGAAGATTTTGCTGATCATTTTGACGCGTTTTTCTTCTCCTTGTACTTCAAACTTTAAATTAAAATCTGTAAACAACAGAACAGAGCAGAGTTAAGATGACATCTTAACCCATTAATTTTGGACTCGCTCAGGAGCGCCCTCTAGTGTTTGAGAAACCCAGAAGACACTACAGAGCTGTAATTCTCCTCTCTACAAGTTCTCTGGTACAGCTTTTGTTTAGTGGTCGTAATGTGGGCAAGAATCTGTCTGAATGGATCAGACTGAACTCCACTGTGCTGCTGTAACATCTCTAATATTGTACTTTTATAAGGAATAAGAGTCCTCCAATAAACTGAAAATAGACACATTAACATATTAGCACAATAAAATTAGGCACATGATCAGCACACAATATTTTGTCAAAAAATACACCCACAATAGAGTAAATAATCACCCCTAATGAAGTTGAGTTACTTTTGTCAATAATAAAAATATAATATACTTCAGCATACTATAGTGAACGTGTCACTGTCAGTGTAGCTCTTGTGTGTTTCTCTCTCAGATGACTGATGGATGGAACAGCACTCCCGCGTATCGTGTGAAGCTGTTACGCGTCACTCAGGAAATCAGAGACAGGCTTGCATAAGCTGAAGCATAAGGCCGGATTTTGCTGTGTTAACAGGTCAGAACAGGCTGGACACTGGCTGGAAAGAACGGCCTGCTGTCCTTTAGCCTTCGCAGTTTATTTATAACACTGTCTGGAATTCTGGCTCCTAATTTAGAATGACTTTAAAAGAAATTAATAAATGAATGATCACAGCATCAATACTGCCCCGGACACAAGGTCACCGTGTACTCGCCAAAAGCTCTGTGTCCCTCAACTCTGCGCTCAGTGAATAAATACAGCCTTAAAGTGATTAAATGTCAGTCCACCTTAAAAGATAAGCTGCCTACAATCTAAACCGGACAGTCCCTAGTGTAATTCAGCAGTGTGGTGAGAGGCTGTGGCCACTGCTTAGAAAATTTATAAATCAGTGTATAAAAATGTTTTTTTATATCTTATTGATTTCGTTTAGCTTGAAAAGCATATGTAATTATAATAAAATGTGTATTTTTTTATTTAAATTGAAATATGTGTAAATAACAAAACTTTTTTAATAAAAGTCTTTTTTGAAAACTTGAAATATATATATTTTTTAATGTGTACATTTTTAAGTAAAAATATTAAAAGATTATAGCCTAAATAAAAAAATAAAAAGTATTTAGATTTTAATTTCTTAATAAAAATATTTTTAGCTATCTTAAATAAAAAATATTTTATAGGATTTATACAGTTT
Organism: Colossoma macropomum; assembly: GCF_904425465.1. Lineage (NCBI taxonomy): Eukaryota > Metazoa > Chordata > Actinopteri > Characiformes > Serrasalmidae > Colossoma > Colossoma macropomum. The sequence goes on from NW_023494797.1 coordinate 21,016,620, forward strand.
TTTTTTAAAAATGCCTGGGGGCTTGTTAGTATTGAATGTTTTCCTAGAAACCTGTAAATAGTAAGAATCTTTTTTTCCTTGTAGCTTGACTCCTCCTGGAATTTATGTGTAATCAGACTCCCTTTGAAGGCGTCTAGACAGAACCAAGCAAGTTTTCCCCAAAGACTTTTAACTTTTCACCCCAGTAGCCTTTCAGTATCCGTATAAATCAACTTCGAAGCTTCAGCTAATAATATAAACACAGTATTAAGTAAGTATGTCACATGCAAATGCTTTTATAAATGCAAAAAACAACAACAGTCAACTAAAGCTCACTTTTGCCTCTAAAAACACTCCAGAATGAGGTGTCTGTGTCGCTGGAGTTAGATTACTGTTAGATCTCTGTGTTTGCTTCGGGCTGCAGGAGTGGTTTGTATGTTTTGTTCACTCTCTGCTTGCACACTCTGTCCATCTAAAGGCTCATCTTACAATAACAGCACAGTCTAAGAGTCAAAATCTATTACATATGCCTGTTTTCTTCTGTGGAAACAGAACATACTACAATTTCTCAGCATCTAAACACAATGTACTATAGTAGTCTATTTTTTCACTATGCATTTTGATATGGGCTGTGTGTTTTTCATGTCCCAAGACTGTCTTAATGTTACTCGACAAGTTTTCTCAAAGATATATGTATACATTTTATATAAATATCTGGAAATACTCTGTAGGTAAATAACATTTTAGCATTAGCATTTTCTTGAATTTTTTTTTCAAAAAGACATCATAGTTTGTGGTTTATCGGGTGGAGAGGCAGTATGCACTCTTCACGTAAGTTATATAGCACACTTACTTAAAGATATTCACTAATATTTCATTTAAAAGCAATATAATTTGCTGTTTACTTGGTGTGAAGGTAGAATACTCATCACAAAGATCATAAAACACCAACACAGGAGACAAAGCAGACCGAAGCAAACTCTGAGTTTAAATTATCCAAACTAAGATTATCAGTTTAAATATCAGTCTGTAGATCAGAGTGAGTTTTAAAAAGCAGGATTTCTCACTAAAGCTGGTTAATCTGAGCTAAAGTGTTTATTGTTCTATAGATCTGACTCTTTCTCCTGTCGGACAAACAGGACTTTTAAGACTTTTATTTTGTTATTTCGGCTAACGGATAAATTCAGCTGTATTTATAGATCAGTAAGTAATGATCTTACCTGTGCAGATCAGCGGCTCAGTAATGTCTCAGTCTGTTTTACAGTCTCAGTCTGTTTTACAGTCTCAGTCTGTCTGTCTCTCTCTCTGTCTCTCTCTCTCTGTGTCTCTGTCTCTGTTTGTCTCTCCGTTTGTTTACGTTCAGTAAGCCCCGCCCCCTGCGTGACGCCACCGCTCTCCGCTTTTTTCAAATTCAGGAATCGCAGCGCTCTTTCTCTGCCCATTAACCACGTCACATCCGCCTCAGATCAGCGGGACTTTTATATGTATATATAAGATAAGATAGCTACAAAACCTGTTGTGATTGGTCTAAAGTGTTGAAATGTGGTGTAGTTATTGTTTAGTGTAACATCTGACAGAACCCAATTAAATATTTTGTTCACATAAACTTTAATATTTTTATTTACGATCAATTTAGTATTTTCTACTTTTTTTCAGACCACAAGACTAAATTTAATGGCATTTTTTGGTGATAAACTAACTTATTTCATTTTTTAAAATTGAAATCTCTTCAGATTAGTGCTCAGAGCCCAGAGAGTGTGTGGAAGTATAACATTTTCACACGTCGCTGTTGTCGGAGTGAAACCTCGTATCTCCAAAATGGTAACTTTACAGGAGAAGGAAAAAACATACTCTACTTTTAATGTAAGTCAATGGAACCAGACGTCTTTCCAAGTCATTTTGGGCCGTTTCTTTTGGCCAATTCGTTATGAAATTAGCACATAAGGTAAAGGGAAACGGACATTTTCCAATAATGTTAAAAACTTTTTTCAAATTCAGGAATCGAAGCGCTCTGTCTCCGCCCATTAACCGCGTCACATCCGCCTCAGATCAGCGGGACTTTTATATAAGATAAGATAAAATAAGAAAAGCTTATTGTCCATTAAATTTGCATGAAATGGAAATTTGCCTTTGGCAGTCTGGCACATAAATGCATAAACACATAAAACACTTAAAAACACTTACGGCAGCAGTGCACATCAACTATGTAGGGGGTTATTTATTGTGTCCTTAGTCAGAATGCCATTCTTTCTGGCTAGTGGGCCCTTAAATCTCCTACCCGATGGCAGCAACTGGACTGATGAATGAAGGGGGTGGGTAGGGTCCTTGTAGACCTGGGTTGCCTTGTTGGTTATGGATCGGATGTATACGTTCTGGAGTGACCTCACTGGCCTGGTTGACCACCTGGGCCAGTTTGTTTCTTTGCTTAACTGAGAGGTTCCTGTACCAGGACACTGAGAACACCCTCTATAAGTGACCTGTAGACCATGATCAGAGTGTGTTAAAACCCATCAGCCTCCTGAGCAGAGAGAGTCTCTGCCTCGCCTTTTCATAGACATAATCTACATTGTTCTGAAAAGTGAGTCTGTTGTCAGTAATTGTTCCCAGGTGTTTAAAGTGATCGACTATAGTTCCACTATACGTTCAGATTTAATATTACGGTTTTAAAAATAACTACAACATCATTTAAACCCGGGAAGCGTTTAATTACAGTGATCCATTATCACGATGCTGGAATTAAAAACACATATTCATCCTTTTCATTTATTGTATCATTGTCAATTTATTGTCTTGCGTCTATTTCTTTTATTTTATTAATGTGTTTTATTTATTTTATCCTTATCTGCTCTGTTACTTGATAAGTTGTTACATTGTAATTTTAATTGTTTATTGATTTAATAGTTTATTGGTACCTTCTTATTATTACATTTTACTTTTATGATTTTTATTATTTAATTATAGCGTTTGATTGATTTTTTTTACTGTACAACTTCTCAATCCCTGATTCCTGTGTTACTCGGCTACATCGTAAATGAGGGTCTCCCTCAGTGTATTCCCAGTTTAAATGAACGTTGATTGATTGATTGATATTATTATTTTTTATTATTGTTGTTATTCTTGTTTTTATTATGCATTTATAATGATGTATTACAATGCGTAATATCGTAATGGTTATACATACAGCTGCTATATAATGCTCTTTATTTATTTATTTATTTATTTATTTATTTATTTATTTACTTGTTTATTATTTCTTTTTGATATATACAAAGACAGACTTCTCAATTTTTATATCATTTTCCTGTTTTATTGCAACAGCAAAGTAATGTGGGTTTTTTTTGTGAAAGGAAATGAAATGAAAACTACGTGTTTCCCAAAAATATTGTGTTTTTGAGATATATCTATATATTTGTGTACACACTAATAAAGAAATTAGACAATACTGAGCAAAATACTACATATAATCAATCAAAACAGGATCATGACACTGATTTTGGCATCAGTGAAGAGCCACAGTTGCAGTTCTACTCGGGATGTATTGCTGGTGTGGTGGCGCCCCCTGCCGGCGGAGCGCAGAACTGACCCATCACGGTCCAGCTGTTTTAAAGTGAACTTTTACCCAGCGGCCTTTGCGCAGGAGGGCGTATAGAGGCTGTCCCTGACGCTCTCCTGTTCAGTTATACTCCAAACTCTGAGTTTAGGCGGTTCGGCTCCGACAGAAGCAGCACTTTGTCTGTGATTGTATCACTACTGACTGTCATCACTGTGCACTGGAGTCAAAGATCAAACCCAGCAGGCACTGCGGCTCTGCCAGCGCACCGACGGTGAAGCAATAAAGTGAAGAAATCAGCTCATCAGACAGGTAAGATCAGCCTGATGACTCAGTTAATCCACACTAAAACACAGCTTTGGGGATCTACAGTGAGAGATGAGGGCTGGTTTTGGGTTTATTAGAGCGCTCTTACCTCACCTTAATCACCCTAATCACCTTAATGACTAAGCAGATATTTAGGGCCTTTTATTTGACTCTGTTTCTGTTTATTATTGTTGTAACTGCTCAGTCTGATCGACTATTGGCTGGAAACTTCAAATAGGCTGTGTAGAACTAAGAGATTCACCCTTTAATGCCCACCAACTACTTTTAGTGTGAACAGTGTGGAGCTACAAAACCTGTTGTGATTGGTCTAAAGTGTGGTATAGTTATTGTTTAGAGTAACATCTGACAGAACCCAATTAAATATTTTGTCTACATAAACTTTTATACTTTTATTTACAATCAATTTTGTATTTTCTACTATTTTTTCAGACCACAAGACTAAATTTAATGGCATTTTTTGGTGATAAACTTACTTATTTCATTTTTTAAAATTGAAATCTCTTCAGATTAGTGCTCAGAGCCCAGAGAGTGTGTGGAAGTATAACATTTTCACACGTCGCTGTTGTCGGAGTGAAACCTCGTATCTCCAAAATGGTAACTTTACAGGAGAAGGAAAAAACCTACTCTACTTTTAATGTAAGTCAATGGAACCAGACGTCATTTTGGGCCGTTTCTTTTGGCCAATTCATGTAAGGTAAAGGGCAACAGACGTTTTCCAATAATGATAAAAACTGAAAAATGGAGGTACAAGGTTTTGTTCCGACAGCAGGGATATGGACATTATATCTACTGCTTATTATACTTATTATAAGCTTTGAAAGACATATTATTATATTTTATTATTCATACATCCTTCACATATTAAAAAATAGCATTAAACACATGACATTTAAACTGTATGTTTTAAGATATCACATGTATTTCTAACACATGCACCTCTGTTTTTCCTCTGTGTGAATCAGGCTGTGTGCTGTAAAAGTTTTCACATGTCGTGAAAACAGAACCTTGTTTATTTGTAGAAAATGGTCAAGTTGAGCCCAAAACAGTTCAGCACCTTCAGTTTCGGTGTTTAGTTTAGCTCCACAAACCGGCTCTGGGCGAATTATCATTCGCCCTGTTGGGTTTTTGTTTACATTTTGCCTGTAATGTTTACTGAAGATCTTTATTTGGCAGCTTCTTACTAGAATTTTGCAGTTCCACCTTAAATGGTGCAGCTGTTACATTCTGGTGCCTGAGGACAGTTTCAGCCTCAGAGTTTTTATGCTGGTGGACGTTGAATGTTCTAAGAAGCTCCAGTGTGGTTCTTTGAATTACACAGTGCTCAAGTAGCACGTAGAACTGCTGCTTTTACATTCATACACTCTTAAAAGAGAAAAAAAGTAAAGACAATGGTTCTGTATAGAACCATGAACATTTAAAAACCCTTTGCATGATTAAAGGGATCTTTACATCGTGAACGTGTTCTTCAGATTGAGGGAAGATTTGCATGAATGTGCCACAGACGGTTCTATATAGATGTTTTTTGAAAAGGGTTCTCTATAGCACCCAAAAGGGTTCTTCTATTGTTACAAGCTTCAAGTCTTAACAACAGAAGAACCCCTTTCAAAAAGGTGTAATATAGAGCCATATACAACACATTCTTCTTCAATCTGAAGCACAATTTAATTATGCAAACAACCCTTTGATCATGCAAAGAGTTCTTTGAGTGTTTCTTTACTATAAAAAACCCCTGAAGCACCATTTTTTAAGTGTGTACTTAAGTCAGATGTTTTTTTTGGAAAGGTACTTTCACTTTTACTTTTACTGCACTTACTGTTTCACTGCTTTAGCAGCACTTTCAGTGTTCTGGATGCTCTAAGTTGTGCTTTTGTATGTACAACCTTTTATATCTGACTCAAAGGTCAAGTCAAAAGGTCACATTTTTTATTAATTTATTCAATTCTATATATTCTGATTCTAAAAGTCATGAGTTTGGTACATGCTAAACATTCAGACAATGAACTGAGGACGAATACAACTGTCCTAAATTAAACAATGTGCATTATGTGATGATATTAGAGTCATTATAATGGTGTAATACACACTTTTAGTGCTGGTGCAAAAACGAAACCCGTGTTACGGTAAACCACAACAAAGGCAGACAGCTTTCTGTTTTGAAGAGAAGTGGAACCTGTAGAGCATTGTGATCTGAATAAGCCCTGAAACCTGTTTTAAACTGCCCATGTGTGATCTAAAGGCCACGCAAGAGCCAACAGGAGTGGCTGGATTACTCCAGACACTGTCTATACATAATAATAATAATAATAATAATGATATTTTATGTTTTTGCAAGAATTACACTTTTACAGGATTATATTTAATGCACAGTTACTGTTTATTTGTTGACTGTGACGTACATGGGGGGGAGGCGGGGGGTAAATGCAAAGTTAAGGCATACGTATCTACATACATGTACATGGCATTGATATGACGTGCATTTTTTTGTGTCCAAGTCCATTATTTTCCCAAAAAATAATTTAATAAATACAAGACATATCAGACGATGCAACAATACCTTTTTTATGTGAAACAATTTTTAGTGCATCCATATAAAATTCATTTTAGTTTCTGTTTGCCACCAGAAGTCTTAAAAAATCCTCCAACCATACATGCTTATTAAGTAAACTATCAAAAAAGGAGAATTTAGTTGTAACGTTTCAAATAAAATAGTTTGACATGGTTTTAGGTTTAAAAGCTTCAAATTAAAAACCATGTTGCAACTATAAGGCAACTTTAAAAGTGCTCAACTCAGTGACTCGATTGACAGCTGGCGCGACTAAAAACACTTATTAGTTATTGAAAAGACTTTTGACTTGCTTTTATGATTGGGGGTCCAGGAAATTGCATCATAAAGAAGACCCCAAGTGACCTTAATGGTGCAGTGCCAAGGTCACAGATTTAGTAAAATGAATGGCTCAGTTTACCATGTCAGGTGTTCTGACCTCAGTAGAACCATAAAAAATGAGGAATTATTATAATAATATTAGTGACAGACTGTGTCTAATTTATTTGAAAAAATGCAAGTATAAACATAAGTTGAAGGAAAAGTTTTCTACTGGTGTCCAAGCAGATGCCTGTTTAATTTGAAATTAGTCTGAAAAGTCAGGTGGCGCAACCATCCAACCATACATGTTCAATTGAATAAACTAACAAAAAGGTAATGTAGTTATATCACATTCTAAATAAAATAGTTTGGCATGGTTGCATGTTTGCATACTTTAAAATAAAAACCATGTTGCAAAATAAAATACGCCAACTTAAACATGCTTAGCTCACTGACTCAGATGTCAGCTGGTGCAACCTAAACCAAAGGACTTTTATTTTGACATGAAAGTTTTTATGAAAGAGTGGCCAGGGAATTGCATCATAAAGAAGACCCCAAGTGACCCTCATGGTGCGGTGCCAAGTTCACAGATTTAGTAAAAGTGTGATGTTTGAGTCGTGGTTAGAACGGCTCAGTTTACCATGTCAGGTGGTCTGACCTCAGGAGAACCAGAGAAAATGTGGAATTATCATAATAATGTTTATTTATTTGAATAAAACATGAGTATAAACTCAAGTTGAAGGACAAAGCTTTCTACGGGTGTCTAAGTAGATGCCTGTTTGATTTAAAATTAGTCTGAAAAGTCAGGCGGCGCAACCAGTCAGTCAGATGGAGCAACCAGACCAGCACAGTTTAATAACTGAAAAAGGCAATTAAAGCTTTGATAACACTCACTATATTTAAGATAGAAATGCTCAGATATGAGACATATGGGTGAGATTTATTCTGCATTGTTTTGTCTCCACGTGTCTCTGCCTGTCTGCTCACCTACACAACAGAGCAGGAAACGTATTGATCGGTTATTGATGAGAGTGTGTTTATCAGCAGGTAGGAGACGTGATGGCTCACCGTGTACAGGACGTCATGCGGCTGTGCTGCGAGGTGTCGGCAAACCAGCAGATGAAAGCAGCAGTAAAGGGTTCTGGGAAGGGAGCGGCCGTGGCAGGGGGAGGAGCCTTTGTGGGCGGCCTTTTAGCCGGACCGGTGGGGATCGCTGCAGGTACATACACTCAGTTCTTTAGCTTTTCACACGGCTAGAGATCATGAGCATTTTCAGTTCTGAGGTTGCCATTAAATTCCATTTTCAGTATTTAATGTCTTCTATATTAATAAAGGTTCTCCAGTAGAACCGTTTGAAGTCCTTGAAGTTCCACACTCTAACAAAACAATACCCAAAAATGACGATCTCTACAAAAAGGCCCAGTCAATTAGCGTGAGTGTGTCCATAACACAAGCCCCGCCCCTACCTGCCCACTTTACTCTAATAGGTTGCTTGTTTTAACCTCTTGTTCTCCTGGGTATATTTTAGTTTTTCCATCTGAATTTTCATGACCAAATTGTAAGGCAAATTATTCAGTAACTGCATGAAATAAATGCAAATTTTTATTTTATTTTATTTATTTATTTATTTATTTTGTAAAAGCTCCCCTCAAATTAACAGAATGTGTTTTATGATCACACATATCGCTATATGCTTACAATTTACTGCTGAAAGCCAAAAATCTTAGACGCTCTTTGTATTATTTTATAAAAATAATTCTTACAGAGCAGATCACTGAAGAGACGCCGTCTGTTTATAGTTTATAGCCCAGATTTGTGGAAAAATGGGTCGACTTTCAGTAGAACAAAAAAAATACTGAGTTCAGCTTCTTTTATTATAAGGGTTTAAAATTACATCACCCATCTATTTGACTGGAAAGAAGACAGTTACAGCTCTTATACGACCCCCACCTTTAGAATGTAGCTTATGAAATATGAAAAGTATGAAGAATATAACAAAGTATGTTTTGGAACCACCGGTGGTCCCAAGGAGTTTAAGAGTGTTTTACACCAGGGGTCGACCGATTATCTGCCCAATTTTTTCCGATTATTGGAATTGGCATTTGAACTTGCTTCCTTGCCAGTGAAAGTATTTTTTATTATGTATGCGCATGTAGTTAATAACCAGTGTCCCACCCACAGTGTTACTGGACTGTAAACCACATGTTCTGTAAATCCAGTCAAACGTGCTTTTCGGTTTATTGAGAGACACGGAGGGAATGAAGAAGTGCCTGCTTCACTTCTGCAGCGAAAAGAAAAGGAACATGTTGGGGTTTAACAGAGTTGCCAGCCAAAATCTCAGAGCACTTGGTCATATAATTTCACTCTCACTTTCATTTTATTTCAAAATAAGAGATTTTTTGTTATGCAGTAACACCAGTGACACAACTCCTGGGAACCACAACTTTCATTATATATTCTATAACATTTATTTGTCATTTGTTTTTTGTTTTTGTCTTGTTTTGAAAAATGTGTTTTTTTTTTCTTCAAAATATGGCCTCAGCCTTCACACGTGACTGTGGGGACGAGCTCTTCTGTGGTGCTTGGAATTCTAGATAATTGATTAAAATACCAATATTGCTAAATTGAGGCTCAAGAAGGTGTAATTGTTCAAATAAATTTAAAATACAAATAAATTGTAACTCTAATATGTTTTTTAAGTGTAATATATCTGTAAATGCCAGGGACACAAAAATGGACATTTCTGCACATTGACCCTCATGTACTCTCGTTGTTGTTGCTTTTTACAAAGTAATGACGGTTTTTACTGCATGATTGCTCAGATGTTTACTGTAGTATTTTTACTGTAACAGGCCTGGGTTGGCCTAAGATAACACAAGAGTCATATTAGCTCATGGCTGGTCTGTTATCTTAGGCCTAACACATTAGCTTGTGGCTAGCGTCTAAGCCTTGGGGCTAATGTATCATCTAACAGCCAGCATAATGTACTACAGCCATTCGTTAACATGAGCCCTAAGTCTCACACAAAGTGTGAGCTAATTTGTTAGCGCTGAGGTACGCACGAGTTACAAGCATATATGTTAGGCTTGTGCCATAGATATACATACCCAGATGCCGCGTTGTCTGTTATTCTCTATCTGAGGCGATATGTCTACGCGTCCGCCATGTTGGAGAGGTCAAGATCCGCTTGTGAACAGATTCACTTGTGTTGAGAGACGAAGAGCCTCAGGATTAAATCAGCCACAATTTCCTTATTACTCAACCGATTTTCACCAAATCTGTTTTGTTATAATCCTCAGACACAGATTAATCTAGACTGCACGGATTGTGATAATTAGCTGTCCTGGCCAGCAGGAAAGTATTCAGTCTGAACCTGGCGTTAAAAACCGAGTTTAGCGTGAGAAACACAATCAGACACATCAGCAAATCCATCAATGTGTGAATCACTTCTAATCTTAATACACAGAAAAATAAAATAAACCCCCCAAAACACAGTAAGAAGGACGAAGCTAAAGTTGGTTTCCTATTCGCCAGCGTCTTGTTCAAGTTTTCCCGTTCCACCTTAAATGGTGCAGCCGTCATTTTCTGGTGCGTGAAGCTGCACCATTTAAGGTGGAGCGGAAAATTCGAACATGAAGCTGGCAAATAAGAAGCCAACTTCAGGTTCTTGTAAGAAGGTTCTAACATTAATCTATTATGAATATCTACACAGATTAAGGAACGCTATAACTTACCCAGCTACAAAGCTTTAACCATCACTGTAAATAAATAACTACTACATAGTTAAGATCCTGAATAGACTATTAAATGAAATGAGCTTAATATAAAACCAGAGGAAAAACAATCACATCAACAGGTTCTCTGTGCCTCATTAACCACACGGCCATATCTACACAAACACCACACAGACAATACGCATCACACAGACATGAGTGTGGGTCACTGCGTTCCCTCCGTTATATAATCCTATCCCACTTTCTGAGTCTGATATTCCTGAAATAGTGTAATTTTGGACAGTATCTTTCTTAAACTGCTGCTCTGTAATGGTACTGAATGCAGTCCAGCAGCGATGTTGACCATCCTAAAATGGCGGCGCCGTTGACGTGCCCGGCTGGACCCAATGCGGCTTCTAGGTATGTATATCTGTGGGCTTGTGCTAACGTGCTATCCATGAACTACGTTAGCCCCATGCTAACTGTTCAGAAGCTAACATGTTAGGCATGATACAGTGAGTCTTTGCAGTGCTTTAGGATGTTGAATGATGTCTCGGTTACACTTCAACATGTAGGCACTAAAAATACTCATAATAAAGTGTTTCCAAAATTTATAACCATGTTTACAAAGTGTATCATACAAATCGGAGCCACTTTGTTTAAATGTATTTGACTCTTACTGAAATATTTTACAGGTTGAATCTCAAAATGAAACAAAAAATCTACAATCAGAGTGGAAACTTTGTCAGAATGGTGAAGTCATTTGTTACTGTTATGATCATTTAACACTTCAGTGATAAAGTCTATGTAAATTAGCAAAAGATTTGCATAGAAAACATTTGCATAGACCTGATAACTGATACTGCTGTTATGTCTGTGCAAAGGTCCACTATGACGTCCAAAATGCATACAGTGGGGAAGACATAAACATTCCTATAACTATCTTTTGTAGAAAACTACAGTCACCTCAGACCTTTCGTCGCGTCTGTGGACAAGAATTTAAGAAGTTTAGGCCTGCAGAACATTCCAGGAATAAGAAGTTGGGTCATTCTACAGAAACGTCCACTTTTCTATCTCTCCATAGGAGTCACTGGTGTTACTGATCCTCATTGGTGTTACACATAATAAAGGGAACACCAGAGACATTTTAATGAAAAACGCATTTTACTAAACGGCTGCTACAGAGCATCAAAGTGACTTCAGCTAAAAGCTCCATATGAAATCATGAGCTAAACGAGAAAATCTCTGATAACTGAAAGACACAGTGGACTCACCATGAGCTTTTCTTCATAGATCCTCAGAAAACAGGTAAAAGGAAGTCGAGTGATGTCATCAGTGTGACTTGTATTTCAAAATAAGAGAGTTTTTGTTACGCGGTAACACCAGTGACACGACTCCTGGGGAACTTTCATTATATATTTTATAATATTTATTTAGCGTTTGTTTTCTTTGTCATTTAATTTATATATTCCATAGTCATGTACAGATTATTGTAGTTAAAATTGCAGAAAAATTTTTTTTCTTCAAAATGTGGCCTCAGCCTTCGCACATGACTGTGAGGACAAGCTCTTCTGTGGCGCTTGGAATTCTGTATAATTGATTTAAAAACTAATTTGCTAAAATAATGGCTAAAGAAGGTCTAACTGATAAAATAACTTATGTTTTATTTGAAAATGTAAAAAAATTGTAACCCTAACATGTTTTAAGTGTAATAAATCTGTAAACGCTGTTTAGCACAGTACACTTTCACCAAATAATGAATTTTAGTTACTACTTCCTAATAATGATCATTGTAAAATAAACTAACAGAAAGTATATAAACGGCTCGTGTGTGGCTATATTATCATTCTGGACCGAAATCAGCCTGAAATGAATGGAGAACTTTTATCATTTGGAACAGAATTTTGTTTGTGTGAACAGCAGATGGCGCTGTGGTAACATGTTTTGCTCTGTAGAAACTGTAGAGCTTAAAGTCAACCTGAAATCCTTGAAATCCTTTTTTATCTGGTTAGTTTGTCTTACAAGTCATATTAATCATATTATATCATATAAAATATTAAATTCTTGTAATTTACTGTAATCTGTACTGTAAAGAATTAACCAGTAATGATGTTGTGCTTCACCTCTCACTCTGACCACCTGCACCACTCAGCTAGCTCAGAGGTGGTGTTGCCAGATTGGGCAGTTTACTGCCAAGCTGGGATTTTTGGTTGGTTTGGACAGAGACAGAATTTGATTTTTCATAGTTTTGGCAGGTTTTTAAAAAATATTGCTAACACACTAGCTGTGAGGTAATGTGAGTGCTCCAAGCCAGTGCGTGGGCCACAAGCTAACATGTTAGCCCCAAGCCTACACACTAACCTTGAGTTAACGTTAGCCCCAGGCTAACACAAAGTAATGTGTTAGGCTTGAGCTAACGTGCTAGCTGTGCATTAATATTGGCACCAAGTTTACACACCCCAGTTAGCAAAATTTGTCTGGCCCACTTGTGGCCCACATCCTTGGTTTGTTCTGGCCCAGGATACAGCTGGGTCCTCGGCCCAGATCTGGCCCACACACTGTAAAGTGTGTAGAGCTAAAGGAAATGGCCCAAATCTGGCCCCAATTAGGCCCAACTACACTGTTGGTCCACAACATTCACGCCAGAATTGTCCCACAAATGTAGACACAAGGCAAAACGGTATGAAGCTGTCCAGGATCTGGCCCTGTTCTGGCCCAGCATACCTAACATCTACCTGGCAGTCAACCAACACTCACACAGGAAAGCCAGAATCGGCCCAAAACTGTCTGCTATTTGGGACAGAACAGGATGAGCTAATGTGTTAACCCTGAGGTAACCACTAGCCTCAAGCTAATATATTAGCCTTAATTCTTTGTTACAGAAGAAAAAAAACGCAAAAGATCGATAGTGCTAACTATCACAACCTATATAGCCTTGAGCTGATGCGCTATAGCCATTCGTTAACATCAGCCCTAAATTCACACACTAGCTAATGTGAGCTAATTTGTTAGCGCTGGGGTACGCACTAGCTACAAGCATATATGTTAGGCTTATGCCATAGATATACATACATAACACGCTAGCCACAAGCTTCTATGTTAGCCCCTTGCTAACACACTAGCTGTGAGGTAATGTGAGTGCTCCAAGCCAGTGCGTGGGCCACAAGCTAACATGTTAGCCCCAAGCTTACACACTAGCCATGAGTTAATGTTAGCCCTAGTCTAACACAAAGCATGTGTTAGGCTTGAGCTAACATGCTAGCTGTGCATTAATATGGGCCCCACGTTAACACACAGAACATGATGAGCTAATGTGTTAGCCCTGAGGTAACCACTAGCCTCAAGCTAATATGTTACTGAATTCTTTGTTACAGATAAATACGCAAAAGACTGACAGTGCTAACTATCGCAACGTGTATAGTTATCTAAAAGTTTTGGAAAGAAAGACCTCAGCGGTTCGTGTACACATTACAAAGCATGTTTTTACTTTTCTGCCGATGTTTGTTTGCTAACTCGTACCACAGTTATCGAGATATCGACTCTGTTCCAACTCCAGAATTCGGTCTGATTGGGATGATAATGTGCTTGTATATAGGTTTTTAAACGGATGCGTGTTTTTCGCACAATCATCGTTAAATGACAATTTTTTCCTTTAGGAATGAATGAGGTGTAAAGGTTTGTCATGTTGATATAAGTCTGTTAGCAACACCCTATTAACCATGTACAGAAACATAGCAACCACCTTGCAACACCCTAACAACCGCCTGAGATATCATAGCAACCACTTAGCAACACCTTTGCAACCACCTGGGATACCCTAGCAACCGCCTAAAATACCATAGTAACCGTTCAACAACACCTTAGCGACTGCCAGGGATCGACAGAGCTGTCACTCTGCATTTTCTTCAGGAAATGCATTTTTCTTTTTTTTCTTTTTTTTTATTGATATCATTGTTTAATTAAATGCTGACTGAAATGCTGATCGTCTGTTATTGATATTATTTGATACTTTTAGGCAGTTTTAATTATTTTTAGCAGGTTTTTTTCTTTCGTAAAATTGTAGAACCATTTTTTTGGATCTGCCCAGAGATCCTCCCTGATAAATGTCACAATATGAAAGTGAATTACATAGAACACATAAGATTCATACTCTATTAATATTGAAAGTCTGTATCTTGCATTGTTGTTGTTGTTGTGTTGTCCTTTACAAGAACTGAAACATACATGTTATGTATTTTATGTAAATGTAAGATATGAAGCTTGTATGAACATATTATGGCCTTTATAACAAGTTTGGTGTCTGAAGTTTATTTCTTAAGTGTTAGCACTGAAGTTATGAGGCTAATGTTTCTAACAAGTTATGGAGGCTTATACCTCACAGATTAGCATGATGCTAACTGCCTAAATCACTACACAAGACATGTTGACACTAAATGACACTCTTATATACACCGATCAGGCATAACATTATGACCACCTCCTTGTTTCTACGCTCATTGTCCATTTTATCAGCTCCACTTACTATATAGGTGCACTTTGTAGTTCTACAGTTACAGACTGTAGTCCATCTGTTTCTCTGATACTTTGTTAGCCCCCTTTTACCCTGTTCTTCAGTGGTCAGGACCCCCATGGACCCTCACAGAGCAGGTACTATTTGGGTGGTGGATCATTCTCAGCACTGCAGTAACACTGACGTGGTGGTGGTGTGTTAGTGTGTGTTGTGCTGGTCTGAGTGGATCAGACACAGCAGTGCTGCTGTAGTTTTTAAACACTGTGTCCACTCACTGTCCACTCTATTAGACACTCCTACCTTGTTGGTCCACCTTGTAAATGTAAAGTCAGAGACGATAGCTCGTCTGCTGCTGCACAGTTTGTGTTGGTCATCCTCTAGTCCTTCATCAGTGGTCACAGGATGCTGCCCACAGGACGCTGTTGGCGAATATGTTTGGTTGGTGGACTATTCTCAGTCCAGCAGTGACACTGAGGTGTTAAAAAACTCCAGCAGCACTGCTGTGTCTGATCCACTCAGACCAGCACAACACACACTAACACACCACCACCACGTCAGTGTTACTGCAGTGCTGAGAATGATCCACCACCCAAATAGTACCTGCTCTGTGAGGGTCCATGGGGGTCCTGACCACTGAAGAACAGGGTAAAAGGGGGCTAACAAAGTATCAGAGAAACAGATGGACTACAGTCTGTAACTGTAGAACTACAAAGTGCACCTATATAGTAAGTGGAGCTGATAAAATGGACGATAAGCGTAGAAACAAGGAGGTGGTCAGAATGTTATGTCTGATCGGTGTATAAACCTGGACTAAAGTACAGACAAAATCCAGGCTTGGAGGCGGCTGTGCTTTAGCTATGCTGATGTACTTCAGTCCATGTTTATAGATAACAGCATTTCATGAAGTATCAGAAACCAAATCATTCTAACTATTCGAGATACTGAACACCCCCACATGGTTTGAGACAGCCGATATTACTTATTACCCTCATATTAGCCCTGGGACAGTAGTTACATTTGGGTTTTTTTGGCTTTAAAGCAGTCTGTTTTTTCCTGGTCTGTACAGGTGGAGCTCTGGGAGGCCTGCTGGGATGCTGGATGACCAGCGGTCAGTTTAAACCAGTTCCTCAGATCATCATGGAGCTCCCGCCTCAGCAGCAGCAGAAACTCTACTCCGACGTTATGGCGATTTTGGGCACACTGGACTGGGTAGATGCCGTCCAGCTGGTCACGCTGGTGATGGGAAATACGACAATGCAGCAGCAGGTTGCAGCCGCCGTCCTCAGCTACGTCACCAAAGAGCTGAGGGCAGAGGTGCGCTACGGAGACTGACCACCAGGGGGAGACAGTAAATCAGGAAAACTAGTTAGTTTAAAGATTGGAAACACACTGCTTCATATCTGAGCCTGGTGCCTTACTGGTTTATTTATATTAGTTATTTAAACCTGTATTTTAGAATCTGACCGATGAAGGGGTTAAAAAGGATCTTAAAGCGGCACTTTGACCAAAATCTAATTTTTACCCGAATGTAGTTGAGCCAGCCGAGACATGTTTGATGCTTCTTTAGTTTTAGCATTGGAGCTACGAGACTAATGTAGCTAACAGGGGATGGAAGCTTGTACCCCATCAGTGAGCATTAATGCCTAAATTGCCACACTGCGTGGAGATGTTCAGTAATCTATTCAAACACTGGAATATGTGGTTTCTGACACTGTATGACTCACTGTTATCTATAAACATGGGCTAAAGTACATTAACATAGCTAAACACAGTTTAGACAGAATTTTGTCTGTACTTTCGTCTATTTTAATACGTTTGGGTGAGGAGAAAATTCTTGGAATTAGCTTTTTGGTTGAATTGTCGCTTTGAAGTTCTGAAATATGTCATGTAGTACAAGCTGACCACTTTAGGTTTTTAGAATAAATTAGACAGATTTTGTAGTGACAGCAATAGATGTTTTGCACTGACGTATACAAGAAAAGTCTTTTTTATTTGAATGCAATCTTTTTAAAACATGGTCTAATATGAAGTACAGTGTACTTTTCATTATTACATCATATGTGAAAATAGTGAAACTGATTTGTATGAGAATATCATGTTGGTACCTGAATTTGTTTAATAAATGATCATGTTATTAAATGTCTTTTTCATTCATATTCCAGCTGTATACTGTATAGAAATATAAAACAAAAGAATTTTGTGTTTAAATTAAATTCAGAATATTGGAAAAAAATCGGATTGGTTTTTAGTGATAAAATGTGGTGTTATACTTTGTATGAACATCATTTGGATTTTTAATATTATTTTCAATGGTAAAATAAATGATTAAAACTCATTTTTAACCATAGATTTGATTGGGTTTGTGCTCAAAGCACAAATAAGAACTGTAACATTTCAGATATGGACATTAAAGAAGCACAGTGGCTAAAGTGAACCATGTAACCATCTTACAGCAGAGCTGTAGTGACTCTAGAGGGTGATTTTCCAGCGTAAAGACTAAGAAACCCCCCCGATGATGTTTCTTGAATCTGGGAGGAACATTAAAAAAACTCCCACTAAAGCAGAAGGAAACCAGCTGGCACAGTGTGTGAAATGCTAGTAAAACAGAAAACAGTGATTAGTAAATCCTGTAATAATTTAAAAACGACACAAAAACAATATTTAATGTTTTGCTGTAGGAGCTTTGTGTTTTTTGTAAACATATGTTCATTCCAAATTTGAGACCTGCACGAGGTTCCAAAAAAGTCAGAAGAAGAGCATGTTTACCACTGAGTTACATCACCTTTCCTTTTAACTGCACTTAATAATCTGATTACGCAGCCATGCTGTTGTAACACACGCTGAATGTTTCTTGGTATCATCATGTTGACATGACGCCAGACAGCACAACAAAACAATATACATGATTTAATTGGTAACAGTCTGGTCCTTTTCCTCCTTGGCCTAGAGAACACAATGTCCATCATTCCCATAAACAATCTGAAAGGTGGACTCGTCAGACCACAATGCACGTTTCCACTGAGCATCAGTCCATTTCAGATGAGCTCGAGCCCAGAGAAGTCGGTGGTGTTTCTGGACATTGTTGATATATGACTTCCACTGTGCAGAGTACAGGCTTAACCTGCATTTGAGGATGCGGTGATGAATGGTGTTCATCAAAGTATTCCTGAGCCCATGTTGAGATCTTGGTTATAGTCACTGAGTTGTGGTTTTTTAGCTTTTCCTTTACACACAGAAATTTCTTGGGATTTTCTGAATGTGTTGTTGATATCATGCACTGGAAAGGGTGGAATATCTAAAATACTTGCAATTCCTCGCTGAGGAATGTTGTTCTTAAACTGCTGGATAATTTTTTGGCAAAGTGGCCTTGACCCAGCCTCGCTCATGAAGGACTCGGCCTTTCCTGGCTGCCCCTTTTATATCCAAACATGACAGCTTCACCTGCTTAAGATGTTTTTTCGTATATTTCACAATGTTCCTCGTCCTAAATTGCTTTAAATTGTTCCTCCACATTCCAAAACAGGAATGTTTTGGAATGTGTTACAGGTATCAGAATAAGTTGTTAAGTTGCTAATATAAAACAATAAACATCTTGTCTTTGAGCTGCTTTTCTTTAAATCACTGCTTTCGCTTTTCATTTTTATTTCACATACTGTCTCAACTTTATCGGAAGTGGAAGTAAAGCAGGGGAGGAAATTGTCAAATATCACATTTATCTAGTAGCTTATCGCGAAAACCACAGGGATTCCCAGCGGCTGTGTGACGCATTTGCGTAATGCATGCTGGGTATTATAGTAAGAGAAGCTTGATGAATGAAGGTATGAAAAGGATGTAAAATGGTGAGTTCTGTTAAACTGATGAGGCTGAAGGACATAACTGCGCTACAGAATACGGCATATTAACACACTGAAGTCTTATTTTAGGACGGAACGCCCATTTCATGGGTTTAGCCCCTGTCAAGTGGGGCTAAACGTCACTGGTTTGGGTCACATATTCACTGCCAGCACTTTCACATTGTGAATTCTTGTATCAGAGAGATTTCACAGTAAATGTGGAAATGATTGAGTCATGTTATCAGCAGTACTCATCTGCCGTCAGGTCCTCTTGCTCACGCTCTGCTCTGTACTGATTTCGGTGGTTAGTAGTGAGCTGGCATGTGGTTTCCTCAGATGACACGAGGTATCAGAGGCAGCCCACTGACACGGCATGATAAAGACCCTTTTATGAGAAACAGAAACCACAACATGGAAAAACACTATCTAGAGCTTTAATGTTTGTCAGAGTGGATTTAATATAAAAGGCAGTGGTTGACGTAAAGGTGGGCGACATGGAAACATAAGAGCACTGTACTCATCATGAAACTTACACGATACATATGATATTCATACTGATATGATACTTTTCCTGAAGGTTGCGTTTAAAAGGCCCATATCGTAGAAAACCAAATTTCTCTCACTTATTTGAAGTAAACGAGTTTTGAGTGGTATATAAATTATTCAAATTTCAAAAAACTCTGTTCACTCCGCCGAGCCATATGACAAACTATACTGCTAAAACACCATGTTTAGGATTCATTGTGCCTTTGATGTCGCCAGCATATTTACGTTTATCCAACTATTCAAGCTTACAGTTTAGCCCCGCCCATTCAGCCTACAGCAGTTTATTCCTGCCCATTCAGTCTACAGCAGTTTAGCCCCGCCCATTCAGCCTACTGCAGTTTATCCCTGCCCATTCAGTCTACAGCAGTTTAGCCCCGCCCATTCAGCCTACTGCAGTTTATCCCTGCCCATTCAGTCTACAGCAGTTTAGCTCCGCCCATTCAGCCTACATGATGTTAGCTCCACCCATTCACACTAAAGTTCAAAGGGTGGCTCTGTTCGGGGAAACTTACATGAGTTGCCTGCAGCATATTTTCTGTGCAACGTGACAATTATGCAAAGTAATCCAAGAACCGCCCAATAAACCATCTACTGTTTTATTTTCTTGATTACTGATCTGGAGAAATCAGTCGTTTGATAGTATGTCATCATGCGTTATCGCCGTTTTGATTGGCTGTTTCATGAAACTTGTTCCAAGAAGTTGATATGCTGCAAATGTTGTGGCTGAGTTTCAAATGAGTTGAGGGGCTCTTTAGATTATGCAACTCAAGTGCAACTTAGTTCCATCTAGATTTCAAGCAACTAAAGTTGCCGTGTGAAGCCGTCATAGGCAGTGTTTCAACCCGGACTGCTTTCTGAATGAGGCACAGTACAGGACATCCAATCAGAACAGAGCTCGTTTGCATATATACGTCTTAAAGGAACAGTAACAGAAGCAGCCTGTTTAATCGTAAGGGATGAAGAGAGATGATAAAAACCTCTTTTTAAATAAAACAACATTGTTTAAGTGTAACTTATGAAAAATGTATGGATTGTTTAAAGAAGACTGAAAAACAAAAATACAATATTTGCATTTGATGTATAAAAAGAAGGAACAGGAGGAAAAATGAAAGAAGTTTTGCAAGTAAGTGAATAAAATAAGATGATGTAACAGTCTGTCATCTAATCAGCTACTCTGTTACTGTACAGTTCATACAGTTACTGTACGCTGGTTGTCACTGTTGTTGTCTACAGACTCTAAAATGGATCTAAATGTGTATTCATGATCCACACAGATGTTCTAGAAGTGCATCATATACTCAGAAAAGAGTGCTGTGAAGAACCGGTGGGTTTTCTTAATTTCTTTTTAATGTGAGAATAAATTTTTACTCTTGTGAAATTCTTTTTTTTTGTGGTAATTCAATATTAACAATCAAAAATAAAAATTCTAATAAAATTAAACTAAAAATAAATTCCAATAGTTATGTTTAAAGGTTTCTATTCTCTTCTCTGTGTTTACAGCTTTTTATTCTTATCGGTATGAATGCTTTTGCACTGTAATCAATACAAAATCAAAACAAATATGTAATAATTATCATGAGAAAAGCCAGAAAAGCATATTGTGATTGAATTTATCATGATAACAATAACGTTGTGTTGTCCACCTCTGGGTTGACCAGTGGTCAGCATGTGAAAGCTGTGGTCTGGTGATATTCTGGTACGTTGTGTACTGAGAGTAAACGTGTTTACAGAGTGTTTACAGAAATGCAGGGCTGTCTGTAATGCGGGAGTGTTTCTGTTTCTCTGTAAGACTTTTTGTTCTTTTTTCTCACGTCGTTTATCACATCACCTCATTCAAACATCAGAGCGGTCACTTCCTTCCTCAGTACGTGTACATGTGCATCACTGTGTACAGAGGACTGTAAATACAGCAGTGAGCAATTTACACTGAACTTCAACTATGAAAGGCTTTATCAGTTTTATAATTGATTAAATCTAAAATTTACATGTAACTAGTATAAATTATTCATACAACAAAGTATAAAGTATCAACTACAAATTATTCAGTATTTGCTACAAATTATTCAGTATCTACTATGAATTATTGAGTGTCTATTATGGATTATTCAGTATGTTCTATGAATTAATTAGTATCTACTATAAATTATTCTGTATCTATCATGCATTATTCAGTATCTACTATAAATTATTCAGTATTTACTATGCATTATTCAGTATCTACTATGAATTATTGAGTGTCTATTATGGATTATTCAGTATGTTCTATGAATTAATTAGTATCTACTATAAATTATTCTGTATCTATCATGCATTATTCAGTATCTACTATAAATTATTCAGTATATACTATGAATTATTCAGTATGTACTATAAATTATTCAGTATCAACTGTGAATTATTCAGTATCTACTGTAAATTCTTCAGTATCTACTGTAAATTATTAAGTATATACTATAAATTGTTCAGTATCTACTATCAACTATTTGGTATACACTACAAATTATTCAATATCTACTATGAACTATTCAGTATCTACAATTAATTATGTACTATATACTATGAATTATTAAACATCTACTATGAATTATTAAGCATCTACTACGAATTATTTACTAAATACTTTGAATTTTCAAGCATCTACTATGAATTATACAGTATTTACTATGCATTGTTTAGGATCTAGTATAATTGAGTTTGAGTTTAACAGGATAGTTAGTAGTTTTTATATCAATATATAAATAATTTCTTCTTATTGTTTGTCATAGTACTAATGGTGTTCATGACGCTGTGAAGCTGTTAAGAAAAGGTAACAATGTGGAGAAGACAGTGTTGTCTCGTTATCTGGTCGGTTAAAGGTCAAAGCTTCTGGATAAACCTGCTCACACAGAAGTTGACCTGCAGGACAGTCGTAAACACACAGACATGACGTCACACCCTGATGTGATGTGCTCAGCTTTCTTGTGACACAAACGCCATCCTGCTTCTGTGAGCTTTATCAGGTCTCAGTGAGCAGAGGCTGAACACGAGAACATCCTAAAAGCCTGTAAGAAAACACTGAAAAAGGCGGAACATTTTTAGTGTAATTTCCATATTTAACGGACATTTCATTAATTAATTAATTCATTCATTCATCCATTCAGTGGACAGTGTAATCATATGTAATGAACAGACAGTTCTTGTTTTGACAGGGAAATCATTCATCAAAAAAAATAAAAATTCTTGGGGTGTCCCACAGGGTTCAGTTCTAGGGCCTTTGTTGTTCTCTTTGTACATGTTACCCCTCAGTGATGTCAGTAGGAAACATGACATCAATTTTCCTAGCTACGATGGCACACAACTATACATTTCCATTCCTTCTAATGATCGAGAGATCATCCTGTAGACAGGCTGACCAGCTGTGTGTCAGATATTTCTCACAAAATTTCCTCAACTCCAGAAAAACTGAAATACTGGTCGCTGGTACTAAAACTCAGAGGAAGCTGCTTTATGAGAATCTCGGCTCTTTATCTTCATATGCGGTAGAGACCTGGGTGTGATCTTACTGTGTAAACACAGTCACTAAAGCAGCTTTTTATCATGTGAGAAAATCAGTAAAGTTCAGCCTTTTCTCTCTCAGAGCGACGCTGGGAAACTCGTTGCTGTGTTTGTTCAGCAGAGTTGATCACTGTAATGATCTTCTTACTGGAGAAAACAGTCCATCCTCTAGAACCCATACAGAACACAGCAGCATGGATCCTCACAGCACCAACACCGAGAGCTCATATCACCCCGTAACACACTGCACTGACCACCTGGATCTGTTAGAGAGAGTTTAAAGCTCTGCTGCTGGTTTTTAAAGCTCTAAATGACCTTAAAGCTCCTGAGTGTCTGTTTATGATCTCAGATCTGCAGATTCTGACCTTCTGAACTCCTTCAGTAAAACAGAAAACGTGGAGAGACTCTTTCAGTTATTCTGCTTCTAAACTGTGGAGCTCAGCTCAGCTTTTATTAGACAGTCGAGCTCAGAGCTCACTTTTAATAAACATCTGAAAACGCAGCTCTTTAACTCAGCGCTTCAGTAAAACTCTACGGCTCTTTTTAATCTGATCTGATATTGTCTAATATACTCATAGTTTCTTGTATTACTGTTAAGCTTTATCAGCTGTCTGTAAAGCACCCTGAGCTGCCACTGCCATGACAAATACTCTATAAATATAAAATATAAAGATATTCTTCTTCTTCTTCTTCTATTTATTATTATTATTCACTCTGTTAAATAGAGGTACATAGTATTTGTAAATTTGTAAATGAAAAATGTATTTAAAAAATATCTTAAAAAGGATATGATGTGCATGTTTGAATTTGCAAAATATATTCAATATATATATGTATACACACACCAATCAGGCATAACATTATGACCACCTCCTTGTTTCTACGCTCATTGTCCATTTTATCAGCTCCACTTACTATATAGGTGCACTTTGTAGTTCTGCAGTTACAGACTGTAGTCCATCTGTTTCTCTGATACTTTGTTAGCCCCCTTTTACCCTGTTCTTCAGTGGTCAGGACCCCCATGGACCCTCACAGAGCAGGTACTATTTGGGTGGTGGATCATTCTCAGCACTGCAGTAACACTGACGTGGTGGTGGTGTGTTAGTGTGTGTTGTGCTGGTCTGAGTGGATCAGACACAGCAGTGCTGCTGGAGTTTTTAAACACCTCAGTGTCGCTGCTGGACTGAGAATAGTCCACCAACCAAAAATATCCAGCCAACAGCGTCCTGTGGGCAGCGTCCTGTGACCACTGATGAAGGATTAGAGGATGACCAACACAAACTGTGCAGCAGCAGATGAGCTATCGTCTCTGACTTTACATCTCAAGGTGGACCGACAAGGTAGGAGTGTCTAATAGAGTGGACAGTGAGTGGACACAGTGTTTAAAAACTCCAGCAGCACACTAACACAGCACCATGCCTGATCGGTGTATATATATATATATATATATATGTATATATATATATATATAAATTTATGTGTGTGTGTGTGTGTGTGTGTGTGTGTGTGTGCGCATCTGTATATCCATAAACAGCGTCAGTGTTCACTGGCGACAGGTGGCACTAGAACAAATAAAGCGACTTAAAGATGATAAGGTGAGTTTATTTGTTTAGGCAGCCATGAAAACCTTAATAATTTACCAATTCTTAGGTGGTTCTCAGCTGCTGGAGGTTTTAAACACTGTGTCCACTCACTGTCCACTCTATTAGACACTCCTACCTTGTCGCTCCACCTTGTAGATGTAAAGTCAGAGATGATAGCTCATCTGCTGCTGCACAGTTTGTGTTGGTCATCCTCTAGTCCTTCATCAGTGGTCACAGGACGCTGCCCACAGGACGCTGTTGGCTGGATATTTTTGGTTGGTGGACTATTCTCAGTCCAGCAGTGACACTGAGGTATTTTTAATAATAATAATAATAATAATAATAATAATAGTAATAATAATAATAATAATTATTATTATTATTATTATTGATAATAATCAACATGGTCTGTTAATGGGGAAGGTAAAGAATGTCAAAATAAAAGTCCTTTGTTGTCAGTTGAGTTAAATACTTTTAAAGTCGCACTATTTTTCAAACTGTTATGATTATAAAAGTTTAAACTGAACTGAATTAATTTTGTTTTGCATCGATTTATCTGACATTTTAGTGACTGTAACAACTCGCCCCTCAAGAGGAGCTTTTTCAGAGTGTACGTTGTTTGACACACAGTCTCGTATCAGACGCCTCTGACTTTTAAATGATTATTTCAGGCTTTACAGGGCGACTCGGAGCAGCGCACGCCCACCATGTTTTAGCCTGTTTCTCTGTAATGATGCTTCTTTCTTTTAGGTCTAATTTTAAAACATATCTTTTAAATCTTCTTAAATGGTTTTAATGTTCTTAACTGCATGTCCAGGTAAATTCCTACCTTGATTTTATTTACTATCCTATTTGTTACATATTTTTGATGCCTCTATTTTACTTTTATTAGCTCCTGTGGTCTTTAAAATAAAGTTGGCTGACTCATTTCATCATTCTGTTCAACATTTTATGAAGATAGAAGTTAACAAATGGTTAAAGTGTAAGCCACTGTATACGGAAGGTGTTGGCCAGCGAGTGTAGGTGTTTCCAATAAACTAGCAAATCAGTATGTTATGTAATAAGTTTGCAGAGCATGAGCGCTGAGTAGTTTCAGTCTGAGTTTGAGGGGTTTGTAAACCACAGAAGGTTCTTTCTCTTTGAACTCAGTCTGTTAAACTGGGACTCTGTGAACAACCGCTCTTCTGGTTTACTGCTTATCAGATGAGTAAAACTGGAAGGACGTCAGCAACCATTGGCTGAGGTTGTGGTGAACTTCGCTCACTTCTGCCTTCACTGTGTGTTATTAAAAGCTCTTTAAGGCCCTGTTTGCGTTTGTCAGCACATTTTTGCCAGTGAAATCACATTCATTTCAAAGGAATTCGCTGCGTTGAGTGATTTTGCGTCCCAAACTTCCAGGGTGAATAAATTTCGTGTGTAAAATTGTTGAGTTCAACTTTATTCAACTAACACTACTGCTTTGTCGACTTCTCAAGGGGTGGAGCTTCACATTGCAGCACTGAACCTCCAAATTGTAGTAAGCGCTAATTTTAGTGTTGTTTAATCGTGAATGTTTAAAGATTTCTTACTCACTATTAATAAATAAACACATGAAAGAGAGACTCTCTGATACGCTGCAAGTCGAGAGAGATCATCCTTACTTTTGCACAGTTTGCTATAGGTGAGTTAGCCAGATTGCTAACTATAACGTTAGCTTGTTGGCTAACTGCTGCTGGATACCATAGCGACCATCTAGCAGCACCCTACGAACCACCTTGAATATGGCAGCAACCACGTAGTAACACCCTAGCTACCACCTGGAATATCATAGCAACTGCCTAGCAACAACCTAGCAACCAAGAGATATCATAGTAATCGTTTAGCAGCACTGTAGCAACCACTTAGAAACATCATGGCAACCACGTTGAGCAGCACGGCAGCCACTTATTAACCCCTACCAACCATCAGAGATACCACAGCACCCACCTAGCAAAATCCAAGCAACCATGAGAGATGCAACATCCTAGCACCCTTCTGGGACCCCAAAGCAACTGCCTAGCAACCACCAGGGATACTATAGCAACCAGCTTAGCAATACCCCTAGCAACTACCTGGGATACCATAGTAGTCAACCAAACAATACTATAGCAACTACCAGAGATACCAGCAACCAGTTTGCAACACCACAGCAACCAGTGAGCAACCTCCTAGCAAAATCACTCGCAAAGAGTTTAATCAATGAGGGGATGTGTAACATTTTTATTGCACACTTCCTCCTGATAAACAAAACAAATAGGACTTAAATTGATTATTTTATTTTAGTGAGGCATTAGTAACTAAAAGAACATGCACTGACCCTTGACCTTTAATGTGCTACTGTTTACAGCTCATCTGTGCCTATGACAGCTGGGGTTCCACAAGGGTCCATTTTAGGCCCTCTCCTTTTTTCATAATATATGCTCCCCTCGGCCAGATTATTCACAAACAAATCTCATTTCACTGTTACGCAGATGATCTATGGCTGTACTGACCTTTGAACCTTGGACGTTGTTACTCTGAGTGTATCATGGATGTTATAAACTGGATGACCCTGGACTTTCTTCAACCGAATGATAGTAAAATGCCAAATATTTGATAAGCAAATGAATGCAGTGGTCAAAACCAGTTTCTTCCAGCCTCAACAATCTCCAGCACAACCTCCAGATTACAATCATTTCTTATCATCTGGGATCTGAAAAAGTCATATCTATTCTGGATTACTGTAGTGTAAATGAAGCATCTCTTGCTCGTATACAAGCAGTTCAAAATGCTGCGGCCAGAATATTGACCGGTACGAAGAAAAGAGAACACATTACTCTAGTTTTACATCCTTACGCTGGCTCCCAGCGCACTACAGAGTCCAGTATAAAATGGCCTTGATGGTGTTTATAGACTTGAATGGTCAGCACCTGCAAATACTGGGGACATGCTTTGTTTTTATGCTGTGTTTTTGTTCCTCTGTATTTTTCTCCTCACTGTTCTCTGAATGCCCCTTATGGTTTGTTATCGCTTTTCTCTGGCTTTGACCTCAGCATGTTTCCTGATTATGAGTTTGTATAACACATCTTCTAGTAAAGCTTTGTATTCTTTTCCCCGCAAGCGTCTGACTCACTGTGCAGCGTTACATGAACTGTGTTCTTCGCCCAGATACTTACAGACGTCATAGGTATATTAGTAAATAGTAAATCCTCTGTCGCAGGGGTTCTCAACCTTTTCCATCTCAAGGCCCACCTGTTCATACATACAAAGCATAGCAGCCCACAAGAAAACTAACTGCAGTTTTCTGTTTCTTTTCTTAAGTGCTGACACTGAAAACCTGAGGGCCTGAAAAAGATCAGATAGGTTCAATAACAGAAACCAGAATAACAGTTATGTTAAAAACCATAACACATATAGTTGAAGTGATGTTACAAAAAACAGGGAGAGAATAGAAATGTGCACGGTAAATGTGGACTGTGATTGAGCTGCAGTCCACTGCATTTTCACCGAAGTCTCTTTAGTTTTGAGGGTTTTTGTGAATCATTTGAAATAGCTAAACCTCAGTCCACTCACCGGGCCTCTGGATTAGTGTCGTCACAATCAACAGTAATAATAAACCTCACTTGATATCTGCTTCTGTCACTGGCTGTTTGAGTTTAAACACTCATTTCGCTGACGCTCGAGATCAATGAGCTGAAATCAAACGCGGATTTTTGTTATTATTTTAAGGCTCGTCTGTCATTTTCAACAGCTGCAGTTCGAGTTACAGGAAAATAGGCAGATTATACTGACTGTACGATGCTGAAAGTGCATCTAGAAGAGAAGCTCTATTAATGGATTCCCTAGTTTGATCATAAAACGATTCCAACAACGAAACAAAACTAAAGAAAAGGTGTGAAAAGTTAAACATTTTTCACTTATGTTTTTATGACTTAAAGTGACGTTACTGGCCCACTATGAGCTACTGCCTCGCCCTGAGAACAGGCCCATGGACCACTAGATCAGAGGTCACTAATAGGCGGACCACGGTCCGAGTCTGTACCCAGACGCTGTCCTATGCAGAAATGGACCTATAACTGATAAACTATGGAGAATTCTTTAATTTTGACGGGTGGTCCTATTTTAACCAGTGTAACTTTTCTAGCCTTTATGGTAGCTTTAGTGGCCGGAGACTCACAGACCAATCGCATGTGTTGTAAATATCACACGTGACGCTACTCAGCCAATCAGATCTGTGCATTATGATGAGCACTGAGACGCAAGTGAGTGACGCACACACAGGGGAGGGACGAGGAGAGACACAGCAGTCGGAGAAGAAAGTGAGTCAGAGGGAGGTTATTATCATTATTTCACATGACGTGCTCTAAAAAGAAAAAACTGACATTGTTGACTGTATAAGATGTTGATACAACATCAACTTCACCGCGGCCCACCGTTTGAGAAACGCTGCTCTATCATATGTTTCCAGTTTAACCTTTCAATGTCTAACCACCTGTGACTGTTTTTAAAACCAAGCTTAAAACACATCTTTATTGATTAGCTTTCAGCTGCTGTTCAACTGTTGAACTGTGGATTGAGGACTGTACACTGTTGTGTTTTATTGTAAAGCACTTTGGTTTTAAAAGTGATATATGAAGATAAAAATACTTAATAAAACTCTCAGCCTCTTATGCTCGTGGGTATATTTCGTTTTTTCCATCTGAATTTACATGCCCAAATCTGAAGGCAAATTATTCACTAACTGCATGAAATAAATGTAAATTTTTATTTTATTTTTTTTTGCAAAAGCTCCCCTCAAATTAACAGAACATGTGTTTTATGATTATAAACATATTGCTATATGCTTAAAATTTACTGCTGAAAGCCAAAAATCTTAGAAGCTCTTTGTATTTTTTAATAAAAATAATTTTTACGGAGCAGATCACTGAAGAGACGCCATCTAAGATCCAGTTTGTAGCTCAGATTTGTGGAAAAATGAGTCGACTTTCAGTAGGAAAAAAAATTGTGAGTTCAGCTTCTTTTATTATAAAGTTTTAACACTACATTACTCATCTGTTTGAAAGAAGACAGTTACAGCTCTCATACGACCCCCACCTTTAGAATGTAGCTTATGAAATATGAAAGTTATAAAGTAAAGAATATGACGAAGTGTGTTCTGGAACCAAAAAGGTTAAAAAGGTTAAGGCATTTTTCCTGCCACTGTCACCACTGGCGACGCTCATGGGGGCTTGGTCCCAGATTTTTCTGTAGAGCTGCTTTGTGACAACACCTGTTGTAAAAAAGCACAATATAAATAACCTTTGACTAACTTTTGACTTGACCTTGACGTACTTCCTATCTACTACTGTGATATCATGGTTAATAATAAAGAATAGTGTGATGCATTCTTCTGAGAATAAGTCCAAAATACGCACAGCATCCTTTAATAACCACATTTATTAGTCTTTCAATATTAAAGTGCAGTGTTGATCTGTTCACCCATATTGGTTTACATGGTTAAACATAATAAGTGTTAAATAAATTGATACTTTATATAAGGTGACTGTTTACAGTAGATTATATAATAAATAATACATATTTATTCACAAAAAGAGTTTGCAGAAAGTACATTTCCAGTACAGAAAGTCTTCATATTAATGTTTAACAGCAGAGACTCTAGTGTTGAATACTTTGTTCAAGTGTAAGTCAGTTCCTGCAGTAGAACCAGTTCCGTCAGTATGAAGGGTTCATGAGCAGATATGTGTTTGTTTTTCACATCAGTATCACTGCAGGCCAGAGGTTGGGAAGCAGCACTAACTTTGTTAAAATACACAATAAAAATGTCTTTCTTCATGAATCATAATGTGTTTCTGACCCCAGAACAGCTGTCTTTGATTAGTTTAAGGTTCTGACGTCCTCTAGAACCGTGGTGGTTTAACGTGGTCTGGGTTGAAGTAGCAGTAGGGAGAACAGTTGTCCTGGCTGTTGAACCACTGAGTTGGCGAATTGTTCTCCACTGATTCGTCTGTATCTTCTTCACTTGAGGTCTCGTATTCGGGAATGTTGTCGCTGGACCTGGTTTTCCAGTCTTTCCCCGGCTGGTTGCGTCCCTGGTTCTTCATCTGCCGCTGCAGCCGCTCCTGACACTCCAGGTTGACCTTGCAGAGCATGCACACCCGTACGGGCTTGGAAGAGATGTGTCTGAGCACGGCGCGTGCTTTGGAGCAGGAGTTGCAGACGATGAAGCCGCAGCGCCTGCAGTGGTGCCTCCGGTGGGCCATGCTGAAGCGCTCGGAGCAGCGCATGCAGATGGCGGAGGCGTTGTCCGGGATCCACGTTGCTGCGAAGTCTTTGATGGCCGGCGCGTTAGCCGGAAGGCCCAGGCGCTGCAGCTGCTGGCTCCTGCAGTTCTCGATGTGCTCCATCCAGGCCTGCTTCTCTTCCGCGGAAGCCGCGCCTACGTAGAAGGACTTCCTGGGTGTCTTGATGAGCCACTGGTTGCTCATGTCCACGCTGTCCTCCAGATCCTCCTGCTGAACCTCCTCCAGCCGGACGATGTGCTGGTTCTTGTTCCAGCGGCCCGCCATCACGATGCTGCCGTAAACCAGGATGTCGTTGAAGAGGAAGAAGACTTTGGGCTGGGGACGCCGCCTGCAGAGCTTCATCAGGCGACCCTCCCCCACCAGAATGCGGCCCGGCTCCAGCAGAGACTTCCCAGAGGGACCGAACGAGTTCTCCACCGCCAGGATCCGCTCACGGTTCTCCATGGCGAACGTCAGCTGGTCCGACATCGCTGAAAATCTGCAGAACAAACAGATTACAGATTAAATCATGCGTGGCGCTCGTCAGACGTGTCACATGAATGCACAGAATGTACATCAGATCATAGATCACATTGGGTTAGTGGCATTTATGGAATGTGTCACATGACAAAAGTGATGTAAATATGTAACTAAATACTTCTTGAATAGAATAAAAGTAAATGTACTTAATCCAAATGTGAAAAAATTTCAACATGCATAAAATATGTTAACACAATTGTCAGTTTTCTTTTGGCAGTAACTGTGCTGATACATTTTGTAGAAACTCCACAAATTTGATTTAAAAAAATTGAATGTGTTACTTAATCATAATCTTATATATGTATGCATATTGTATAGGAATTCCACCAATTTTTTAAAAATTCTGCATAATTAAGTGGTTAAATTGTTAAGAAGTCAGTTAGAGAGCTCTGAAGAGTGTATGGAATGTTGATGATGGAAAATAGTGGAAAATCTGAAATAATAAGTTTTCTTTGGGGACTATTTTGCCTCACAGCGCCCTGCATGTATCCCTCCACCATGAATGGAGTTTAAACCATCATAAAACATCATAAAACAGTGTCTCAGTCATCAGGCAGTGAATTCATAACCATTTCGTGTAGGAACTTTCTGTGAGGGAGCTTTTAGAGGTGGACGTCTGGTTCCTATCACCACCACTGTGAACAGTGCTGACTCGGTAAGTTTCTCTAGAACGGAGCGTTTCACACCAAACCACTCTGAACGACGCTGTTTACATCGTAAACACTTAATTGTGCAGGAATTTTGAAAAAATTGGTGGAATTGCTCTTTAACGTATTAAGAATTGGCCCCTTTTTTTGTCACATTCAACACAATTTACGTTCATGCATTGCATCTTTGATAAAAAAATATAACACATTTAAGTCTAGGTCTGAGCATGCATTATAATAAAAATGGAAAAATTGCATCTGCACTGTATGACGTGTAATAAAAAACATAATCTTGTTTGAAGCTTACAATAAACGGTATAAAAGTGGCAATCGTAGGGGTCCAAGCACATAGAAGCCAGGTCCAAATTTGCAATTTCTGTAGTAGTACCTCGTAATAATCAGATTTAGTAAGAATAAGATTACAGTAATGTGACATAAAATAATGAAAAATAGAAATTAGCATGTCACTGCTTTCAGTGCTTGGACTCCTAAAACAAACAGTAAACATTCACAGCCTCATAACATGTTCTGCATGTTATTCAGCGATAATCAGTCATGATTATGATAAATTAATGAAGCCGATACCTGAATTGTGTGATAAATGTAGAAAAATCCCTGATCCGACAGTCCTCAGGTCCTCAGAGAGAGAGTTGAGTTACCTGCAGTAGAGTTCTGTCTGTCTGTCTGTCTGTCTGTGTTAAGTGTGTGTTATGAGGAAGTCTCAGCTGAACAGTGACTTTTATACCCGCCTTTCCTGGGTGGGGAGTTCCAAAACTTCTCAGAAACCTCGAAGAAAACGACGTCAGCTCAGTGAGGGAAAACCACGTCTATCTGGTTTTTTGACCTTCTTAGTTGACATACATTTACATACAAACTAGACCCTTAAAAAGTGGTTCCTTAAAGGTTCTTCAGTGTTTATATATCCAACTATGAACACTCAGAGGAACATTTGAATGCAGAAATTGTCCTTTGTGTAGTTAAACTGTTCTTCTCTAATATAAAGAAAGGGTTCCACTACTGCTGTAGGTAATAAAACCTTTTTTTTTGTGATGCTGTAAGATTATCTTTGCAGTACTGTCACAGCGTCTACCCACCTTCAGTACATTTAAAACAGTTAAAGACATATTACAGGCAAAAATGAATAGTTTGTTTAATTCTGGTAATGAAATTCTGCTAACGATGTGTTACTTTTTTTTTGCAGCTCATTTATTGTCCACCATCATATTACAAGTCAAATCCAGAAGTACTGAGCCAATATTTTTCAATTTATTTCAGGGTACTTTATTATGGATGGCTGGCACTGTAAGATGTGAGAATTAGGAAAGAGGTCAGATGGTCTGTGTTTTCACAGCAATAGCAACCCTTTTAAATAAAGAGGAACCTCATCTGATGATTGTGACACGCTAACACAGAAAGGATGAATGAGAAACAGGAAACACAGACTAACATTAGCAAAGACACAAACAGAGGAACAGCAAATAAAGTGAAAAACCTCAATTCAGGCCTCTTTAGTCTGACCTTCCCTCCAAAGAAACTCCTTCACAGAAACAAAAGCATTTTCATGTTTAGGTGAGGACTTCCATATTGAAGATGCACGCAGCTATATTCAATGTGAAAAATGGATTATATGGAATAATTAGTTATCCTTATGTTCCCCAGATCCTCTGTTTTCTGACTGAAGTGTCTGGAAAACGGAACCATGTTCCTCAGGGCCCTGTGTTCCCTCTGTGTAATTTTCTAGGAAACAACTCATGTTCCCATGACCCTATATGTCAGCCTACCACCAACATGCCCAGATATTATTGTGATAGACCAGCATACGAGAGGATCTGTCTGAGAGTTTTGCAGTGCCTTGACTTCCACAGTTCCCCTTAACTGCCATTTCATCAGCACATTTCAGACAATTTATTGCACAGAGATGCCCAAACTTTTGCATATAACTGTGTCACACTGAGGAATGATGTATCACATAAAGGGCTGAGGGGGCCTGGGAATATAGGACCCTAAGAAGGCCCTTGGAATTTGGGTAAAAGGAGCATAGGACTCTGCGACCATAAGGCAGTAAGAACATAGGATCCTGGGAGCATAGGACCGTACAAACATAGGCCTCTTAGAACATAGGGCCCTTGAACTGTAGGGCCCTTGAACCATAGGACCCT
The DNA here is from genome assembly GCF_904425465.1 of Colossoma macropomum. Lineage (NCBI taxonomy): Eukaryota > Metazoa > Chordata > Actinopteri > Characiformes > Serrasalmidae > Colossoma > Colossoma macropomum. The sequence continues at coordinate 21,050,682 of NW_023494797.1, forward strand.
AAGACTATAAGACCATTAAAACATAGGCCCCTGGAACATAGGACCCTAAGAACATACGATCCTAAGAGCATAGGGCCCTAAAAACACAGGGCACTTGGAACATTGAGCCCTAAGAACATAGGGCCCTAAGAACATAGGGCCCTGGCAACATAAGACCCTAAGAACATAGGGCCCTAAAAACATAGGATCCTGGGAACATATGTGCACTACCGAATACTGATCACAAAATAATTTATTACTAGAAACAATTACTTTGTATCTGCACCATTTAATTCGCTGAATTATCTAAAGATTTTTGTACAGGAGGAGACGGAACAGTGGACGCGCTGAAATGATAATAATTAGAAACCTCAGAAAACAAAGGGGGAAGTGAAAAACATACAGTCTTACCCTAGGAACATAAGATCCTGGGAACACAGGACACTAAAAGCATAGGATCCTAGACACATAGAACCCTAAGAACATAAAGCCCTTGGCACATAGGGACCTTACAAACATAGGACCCTGGAAAAATAAGACCCTAAGAATATAGGACCCTTTATCTAAAGATGTTTGCATGGGAGAAGAACGAACAGTGGTCAAGCTGGAACGGTATTAGCTGCTGGAAAGTATTAGAAACCTCAGAAAACAGACAAAAAATAGGGCCCTGGGAACATAGGACCCCAAGAAAATAAGACCCTAAGAATGTAGGGCCCTGCGAACATAGAACCCTTTATCTAAAGATGTTTACATGGGTAAAGAAGGAGCAGTGGTCAGGCTGTAATGATAAGCAAGAAACGTGACAGTGGTCAGGCTGTAATGATAAGCAAGAAACGTCAGAAAACAGACCCTGGGAACATAGGACCCTAAGAAAATAGGACCCTAAGAATATAGGGCCCTGGGAACATAGGGACACTGAGAATATAGGGCCCTGGGAACATAGGGACCCTAAGAATATAGGGCCCTGGGAACATAGGACTTTAAGAAAATAGGACCCTGACAACACAGGACCCTAAGAAAATAGGACACTAAGAATATAGGGCCCTGGGAACATAGAACCCTTTATCTAAAAACGTTTGCATGGGAGAAGAAGGAACAGTGGTCAAGCTGGAACGATATTAGTTGGTGGAAAGTATTAAAAACCTCAGAAAACAGACAGGGAAGTGAAAACCGTAGTCATGTGTAAAGGTTTGGGTGTCCCAGGTAGATCCCATGTCTTGTTGCTTTTTTTCAATTTCAATGTGTTATTAATTATTAAAACATAAAATATAAACTACAGAGCGTAGTGTGTCTCTGTAGAGGATGTGTTACTAATTTACACCTAGAAAATCATCAAAGCGGTTATGTTGACTGGACTTTTGCACACGGCTGTGTGTATAAACACAGATGGAGAGAGACAGAATGAGGAAGCATGGTGTGTGAGTTACGGGAGAGCCCTGCAGCCAAAACACACAGGTTAATACACACAGAGGGAAGCATAATTGAGTTGAGTCAGGTTTACTGTTAGAGAGCGGAGTGGAAAAACTTCATTCCCCCAGGACTAAACCCAGCAACCTCAACAAGGGACTTTTTTCTTAAAGGGCCCATTTCCTTATTTTATTTTTCTTCCCTGAGGTCCACTTAACATTTTTATTAATGTTTTTGTGGATTTGTGTACAAAAAACTGTCAGAATTCATTGTTACCTGACCATTTTATCCCTTACAATTAAACTGTTTTTTTGATACTGTCCCTTTAAAGGGGAATACCACCAAATTTGAATTCAAATGGAATGACGATGAGGTACAAAAGAAGTCGTTCAGAATGGTTCGGTGAAATCAACCACTCTCAATGACTTTCCTCACATCTCAATCACTGAATTATGCATTAACTTTGAAAAATCAGTGGAATCCCCCATTAAAGACTGATATACGTAAATGAGGTCAGTTCTGATTGGCCGTGCCTCATTCAAAAAGCACATCAGGGTTGAAACACTCCAGAGCTAATCCGGAAATAGGCAAGGCCAAACCACTGCAGGCTAAAAAAAGCAGATTGATGAAAGAGTTGGCTTTTGTGACATCACAAAAGCACTGCGTTCAAAACAGGCTGTTCTTGCCGCTTTGTTCCTGTATATGGACGGAGGAGCGAACTGTAATATTTACAGTTATTTCAAAAAGGGAGAGATTTCCCCCATATGGGCTCTTTAATGATGGTTTGGTTTGCTTGCTACGTGACAGACACACAGAGCACCACTGACTTCCACAGAATGTGTGTGAAAATGACACAACTGACCAGCACGGTGACACACACACTCACATGATTAGGCGTTCTCACGCCACCGCAAAAGGACCATGACTCGGTGACATCAGTGTTTACAGTTCATTAGGTCATTAGTTCTGTACTACATCCTGCAGCACCTGGACGGCCCTAACGCAGATGCCCGTGTGCTGTTTGTAGACTTTAGCTCTACGTTCAACACCATCAGTCCTGACTTTGTACTAGATAAACTGTGGCAGATCAATGTCCCACATCTTCTTATCTAACAGGGAGGGGTGTAAAGAGTACTGAAAATCCCCACTCAAGTACTGTTACTGTAGTGATAATAAAGTACAAGCATTGGTAAATAAAATGACTCAAGTAAGAGTAAATAAGTAGTTTATTGAAAAACTACTTAGGTACCGAGTTACTTGGCTACATCATTGGAAATAATCTGTACAGAATCAGGCCAGTCAGCGACAGAACCTCTGTCCAGAGTTTATGAAGAGCCTGTATTAGACTAGATTTCTTGTCTCACAGCCGTTCACGACTGTTTGTCTCCAAAGCAGCAGCTAAACAGTAAACTGCAGGCTGTGGGCGACACCTGTTAACTAAAGTAGCTCACAGGCACTTGTAATAAAATATACGCAACAGATTTCAAGTTTAATAAACAGAAGCTTCATAAAAGAAAGAAGAAAATCGTAAACATGGTACCTGTTTAGCTCGGTTAAAGTCGAGCTGTGAGAGCGGATCTCAGCAGGTTTTGCGTTTGGCCGCTGATAATAACGCCGGTTTCTTTAGTTCATGTTAAATGAATACAGATGACCGTTTAGATGCGGTCTGTTCCTTGTGTGAGGGTTCAGGTCTCCTCTGTCCTTCTCCACTAAACTGGACATCTCTGTACTGTTTTTCCTGCCAGAGAATTTTTGGTGAATTGGTGAATTTTTAAATTTAGCCGCGTGTCTTTCTTACTGGTTTCTGAGCTAATATGGTCATAATTTATTTTTACTCTGTAACGTTATGAAAATTAAAGTAGCGAAGTAAAAGTATTTCAAATTAACTCAAGTAATGTACTCAATTACAGTAACGAGAGTAAATGTAATTCGTTACTTACACCTCTGCTAACAGGAAACAGTATGACAGGGTGGGTGGCCACACTGGGACCCTCTCTACCTCAGCACTCGTGCTCCACAGAGCTGTGCGCTCTCTGCCTTGCTCTACTGTCTCTACACCAATGACTGCACTTCTGAATGTGAGGGTGCCTACACTCTGGAGGCTGACGCAGAGTCAGAAACGCAGTCCTGCAGTGTATTTCAGTTAGGACTCATAGTCAAGACCACTAGGTCTGAGTCCGAGTCAAGACTGAGACTGTAACACATTGAGTCTGAGTCAAGACCGAGACCAGGACACATCGAGTCAGAGTCAAAACCAAGACTTTTAGTAGTCAAGTCCAAGTCGAGACTGAGACAGGGACACATCGAGTCCAAGGCTTTAAGCTTAATTTTATGTTGACTCCTGCACCAAGACAAATTCCTTATACACCTGCTATTTGAAGAATGAACATTGTAAAGATTCTAAACACTAATCAATCAGCACTCAGTAGCAGTAATGCTAACCAATCAGCACTCAATAGCAGTAATGCTAACCAAACAGCACTCAGTAGCAGTAATGCTAACCAATCAGCACTCAGTAGCAGTAATACTAACCAATCAGCTCTCAGTAGCAGTAATGCTAACAATCAGTACTCAGTAGCAGTAATGCTAACCAATCAGCACTCAGTAGCAGTAATGCTAACCAATCAGCATTCAGTAGCAGTAATGCTAACCAATCAGCACTCAGTAGCAGTAATGCTAACCAATCAGCACTCAATAGCAGTAATGCTAACCAAACAGCACTCAGTAGCAGTAATGCTAACCAATCAGCACTCAGTAGCAGTAATACTAACCAATCAGCTCTCAGTAGCAGTAATGCTAACAATCAGTACTCAGTAGCAGTAATGCTAACCAATCAGCACTCAGTAGCAGTAATGCTAACCAATCAGCACTCAGTAGCAGTAATACTAACCAATCAGCTCTCAGTAGCAGTAATGCTAACAATCAGTACTCAGTAGCAGTAATGCTGACCAATCAGCACTCCGCAGCAATAATTCTAACCAGTCAGCAATCAGTAGCAGTAATGCTAACCAATCAGCTCTCAGTAGCAGTAATGCTGACCAATCAGCTCTCAGTAGCAGTAATGCTAACCAATCAGCACTCAGTAGCAGTAATGCTAACAATCAGTACTCAGTAGCAGTAATGCTGACCAATCAGCACTCAGTAGCAGTAATGCTAACAATCAGTACTCAGTAGCAGTAATGCTAACCAATCAGCACTCTGCAGCAGTAATTCTAACCAGTCAGCAATCAGTAGCAGTAATGCTAACCAATCAGCTCTCAGTAGCAGTAATGCTGACCAATCAGCACTCAGTAGCAGTAATGCTAACAATCAGTACTCAGTAGCAGTTTTTCTTTGCTAAACAGGCTAAAAGAAGCTAAGAGGCTAACCATGCTAAAAATAGCTAACAGGCTAAACTGCCCCTCCATCAGGGTCAGCAGGGTTTGGCTTTATATTGAAGTATTCGCTGAGGATTCACTGAAAAACTGCTAAATAAAAACAAACCATCTGTAAATTAAAATCTTACACACTTTAAATGTCTGAGTTTTTGGTAGATCTGCCTTAAATAGCTTTAATCCTATATGAAAACTCCTATTAGCTTGATGCTAACCGCACTGAGATATAGCAGTAATTAGCATTATCATTGCAGCTGTAATTTAATGGGCAAAAGCTACGGATAAGGTGAAGGTTTCTGTATTAAACACGGCTGTTATGAGATTTTCATTAACACAGGTCATAATGTAAAGCAGGAAAATGACTAAAGGACTGAAACATGCGGCGCTCAGTGACAGAGTCCTGCTCCTTGTTCACTACAGGGTTGCTTCCTGATAAGAACTTACTCCTTATGAAACCTAGCAGAACCATTTATTGCAATTATTATCAATTACATCACAAATAATTTGTTGAAAATGTGTATTTTATCTTATTTTATGTTTATGAATTTCATAAAAGCAGTCTTGAGCTGTGAATTACAGTGATGCACTATGACACACAGCCTCAGGTGGCTTTTATCACTTTAGTAAGTAATTATTACACAAATTAATGATAGAAAACTCACACACACTATTACTAACACTAATATTAATACTAACACTAATACTAAAACTAATACTAATACCAATAATACTAATTTGTACACACGCAAATGCTAAAAACAAAAAATGTTAATAACAGTAGTACTAATACTACTATTACTAATAACATTAATTATAAAGAATTATGCAAACAGTATTATAAAGTAATTACTTTTAAAAGATTAATTACACTTTATGATTCATGTCTCCATTTAAAGCCACTTTAAACTGAATTTCCCAGATTACGCGTCTGTTTTCTGTCTTCAGTAAGAGTCTAGCTCAGTGTTTGGGGCGACAGACGTTTGGTCTGAGGAAGTTTTACAGTTTCAGTGCAGATAAAAGTGTGAACGGGTGACTGGAAGTGCGTGAGTGTGCAGGTCGGGGTGTAACTGGGTGAAGGAGCTCTGCTTCGCTCCGAGGAGCAGCTCTGAATTCCCCTTACATACTTTAACTTCAGTCTGGAAAATAAATACAGTGCAGAGGCGCGGAACCGGTTAGACCGGTTCGAGAACATTTACAGAACTGACCGCGTGACTGATGACCAAGAACAAACAGGACCTCAGATTACCACCCTGTACAACTTTACTAAACAGATTACGGCTGTATTTAATAAATAAACAGTGCATTAATAAACAGTGTACAGCTGAAATGGTAACTCAGGTATGTAGTTTTAGGTAAACAGCTGTTTACTGTCTGATTGATGTGATCACACTTCTCACTCACTGGACGTTTACAGGGTCTCATCTTCAAACTGTGAAGATTTGTATAATTTATTATATTTATTATAATAAATAAGATCTTTATATTATCTTATTGTCCTCATTTTCTTAGGATCCATAACGTCTTTATAACGTGTTTATTAATCCATTCTTTTATCTCTCTGTATGTCAATTCATTTATACATTTATGTCTACCTATCTATCCATCTATCTATCTATCTATCTATCTATCTATCTATCTATCTATTTATCTGTCTGTCTGTCTATCTATCTATCTATCTATCTATCTATCTATCTATCTATCTATCTATCTGTCTGTCTATCTATCTATCTGTCTATCTATCTGTCTATCTATCTGTCTGTCTGCCTGTCTATCTATCTATCTATCTATCGATCTATCTATCTATTTATCTGTCTGTCTGTCTATCTATCTATCTATCTATCTATCTATCTATCTATCTATCTATCTATCTATCTATCTATCTATCTGTCTGTCTGTCTGTCTATCTATCTATCTGTCTGTCTGTCTGTCTGTCTGTCTGTCTGTCTGTCTGTCTATCTGTCTGTCTGTCTATCTATCTATTTATCTATCTATTTATCTGTCTGTCTGTCTATCTATCTATTTATCTATCTATCTATCTATCTATCTATCTATCTATCTATCTATCTATCTATCTATTTGTCGGTCTGTTTATCTATCTGTCTGTGTATCTATCTGTCTGTCTATTTACCTGTCTGTCTGTCTATCTATCTATCTATCTATCTATCTATCTATCTCTCTGTATGTCTGTCTGTCTGTCTGTCTGTCTATCTATCTATTTGTCTGTCTATCTATCTATCTATCTATCTATCTATCTATCTATCTATCTATCTCTCTCTCTGTCGGTCTGTCTCTCTCTGTCGGTCTGTCTGTCTGTCTGTCTGTCTGTCTGTCTGTCCCTGCAGTGTAATGCGGAGCTGCTTCATTATTAATGTGTACCTCATTAACTCAGGTGTAATTAATTCAGGTTGGACACAGTCAGTCAGTATTAATAAGCGTTTAAAGGTGTTTAAAGGTGTTAAACTGTAATCTGGAGCAGGTCAGTTAGTCAGGAGTTCTACAATGACCTTCATAAAAATATACAGTAAACCTGACGGTCAGTGAGTCAGTGATTATCTGGATGATGACGCACATTTTACACCCTCCTCCTTTATCACGGTCAGAAACAGAGCCTGATGGACGTTTACACACACTAACACGGAGGGACTCTCTATGTTTGTGTAATAGTCTCTAAACCTTTGCTAGTTTGTTTGTTTTTTTTTCTAGTGAAGTGTTTTGTCTTGTAGGTTCTGATTAGTGATATAATCAGTGCAGACGGAGCTGTTTAGAATGTGTTTTGTAATCTGTCTGTCATTTCCTTGTTCATTAATACTGGCACTGCCTCGGTGTCCTAACACTTCTTGGGAAGAACAATGAAGCACTTTGTAAATAGAGTAAAGATCATTCAGAGAAACGTGTGTCACTTAAAAAAACAGCCTCAGCAGAGCTGGTTTTATGTAGCACCACTAAACAGATCAGTAATAAGCAGGTAAAGACAGTAATGTTACAGTAACAACCTGTACTTATTTCTAACAGTAACAAGGCAGTAATAACATGGAGTAATAAAACAGTGGTTGCAAGTTTGACTAACAACTAAAAAATAAACATTTTCTTTATTCATTTTTGGTACAATTTTAGAGAAGATGAAGAAAAATAAACACACTGTACAAAAATAAAGGTGGTGTTTTCTGGGTTTTAAACTCATTTCTGAGGATTCTGTCAGATCAGATCTTATAACCGAGTAACAGCTCACAGTAAAGGAAGGTGTGATGTATTTGCAGCCCTGATTGTGTGTAATATCAGTATATTTATCTGAGTAACTACGCTGTCTGTAGGTAAAACTAACAGAAATATAATGAGTGATTATAACAATATTCACACAACTCTGTGTCTAAATAATTTGGGACGTAAATGTAAATAAAAACAGAATATAATGATCCTCCTAAACTATTCAAATTCATAACTAAACTATTCAAATTAATTGTTTGCTCCTCCTTTTACCCTGTTTTTGTACTATAATACTTTATACTAACAGTGTTTACTATCCGGTGTGGTCCAGAGGAGGATGGGTTCCCCTTCTGAGTCTTGGTTCCTCTCAAGGTTTCTTCCTGTTTCTCTTAGGGAGTTTTTCCTTGCCACTGTCGCCACTGGCGACGCTCATGGGGGCTCGGACCCAGATTTCTTTTCTTTTTAATGCTGATTTCCTTGTAAAGCTGCTTTGTGACAACACCGGTTGTAAAAAGCGCTATATAAATAAACTTTACTTACTTACTTACTTACTATGTGCAAATCATTTAAACCCTGTATTTAATTGAAAATAGTGCAAAGACAACATACCAAATGTTGAAACTGAGAAATTGTATTATTTTTTTGAAAAGCCTGAAAAAGGACAGGGTCATGTTCACCACTGTGCTGCATCACCTCTTTTAACAAGACTCTGGAATCACAGCCAGTACCGGTTTTCAGAGTGTTTCTGAGCCCATGCAGTGATTTCCACTACAGAATCATGTCTGTTTTTAATGCAGTGCTGCCTGAGGGCCCAAAGATCACGGCCAGCTAATACTGGTTTTTGGCTTTGTCCCTCACATACAGAGATTTCTCCAGATTCTCTGAATCATTTCATGATATTTTGTACCGTAGATGATGAAAAGCAGAAGTTCTTTGCTATTTTACATTGAGAAACGTTATTCTTGAATTGTTGCTCTATTTGATGGCGCAGTCTTTCACAGAGTGGTGAACCCCTCCTCATCTTTACTTCTGAAAGACTCTGAGATGCTCTTTTATACCCAGTCATGTTACTGACCTGTTGCCAATTAACCTAATTAGTTCTGAGATGCAGACAATAAATTGCCCCTAGGTGTGAGTGGGTGTGTCTACCATGTGATGGACTGGCGACCTGTCCAGGGTGTTTCCTGCCTTAGGCTCCAGCACCCCCACCACCCAGGAGGATAAGCAGTTTAGAAAGTGGATGAATGGATGAAGTTGTGAGATGTGTTTTTTCAGCATTACATGACTTTACCAGCCTTTTGTTGCCCCCGTCTCGACTTCTTTGGAACATGTTTTTGGCATCAAATTCAAACTGGGCACATATTTTTCAAAAAACAATACAATTTCTCAGTTTTTAACATTTGATATGTTTTCTTTGTACTATTTTCAATGAAATATAGGGTTTTACTGATTTGCACATCATTATATTGTTTTTATTTGCAGTTTTGCACAGCGTCCCAAATCTTTTAGGTAATTTCAGCGTAATCGCTCACATTATTCTACAGAACGTTATCACCTGATGTGAAATGCAGTAACTGAGAAACAAGATGAAATAAGTAAGTTTGTATTTTACAGCTCTAATATCGTTTAGTTAGACTGTAAATTCGGCCTGTAACTGTCTGTACTTCACACTGTGGTGCTCCTCCTCATTAAACAGATCTGATTAACTTCATCAGCTAATATTAAAGGCCTTTCTGAGTTGGTGTTAAATGGGGGAAATCGTTTATCTCCGCAGAGCTGCAGCCCAGAAGGAACCCAGTCCGACACCCTGCTTTAAACTGGATCATCTTAGGCCTGTGTGCAGCTGCTCGGCCATGGAAACCCATTTTGTGAAGCTCCTAATGTGCAGTTCTTTTACCGATGTTGCTTCCAGTAGCAGTTTGGAAGTCTTTAGTGATGATTCAACAGACGACAGTCACTTCAGCACTCAGCGGTCCCACTCTGTGAGTTTGGTGGTCTACGGCTTCGTGGCTGAGCTGTTGTTACTCTTAAACACTTCCATTGCACAGTAATCGCACTTACAGTTGTCTGGGGCAGCTCTAGCTGGACATAAGCAGGAAAGTCACTGAGCTCATCAGTTTGACCCTCTACTGCCAGTGTTTGTCTAAGGAGACTGCAAGGCTGTGTGCTTAATTTTATCCACCTGTTAGTAATGGGCGCAGCTGAAACACCTGAACGCAATCATTAGGAGTGTCCACATACTTTTGGCTACATAGAGTATTATGCCAGACATCTTATTCCAATAAATGTGAAAGAATCATTTTATTTATGGGCAATTTGAGTAAATCATTATCAAATAGTAGCACCACAAGTTAATCATTTGTAATTTATTAACCACTAGAAAACAAATCGGTAACACTTTCTATGAATGTCACGTTTGTAAGCATCTATAAACACATTTATAATATGTTATAATGCATTCATACAGCATTATAAACATGATTATAAACATTTATAAAAAAGAATTACACTGGATGACACTTTATGGCCATGTTTATTATACATTATGAATTGTTTATATAATGCATTATAAGTAGTGTTGATAACATGTTATACTGTCAGTGCCAAAGAAGTCAGTCCCAGCTTGGAGAGCGTAAAGACAAATACCAAGCTAACGGTGGTGAACATTACCTTTCCCACATTGGGTAAAACACTGATGGCAGCTCTAGTTTAAACTCTGTCATTTGAAGCCTGTAATGTGCTTTACTGTGAATGTTTTAGTGTTTCAGTAAATCCTTCAGTAAATACTTCAACTTGAAGCCTCACTCTGAACACTGGAGGAGGCTTTAGTACAGTACGCTTCACTTTACTTAGAGCGGACAAATACCACTTATGAGCTCTTATAATTTATTATGATCAGTACTTATAATGTATTATGTTAACAATTCATAATGCATAATAAGCATTGCTATAACGTTTAATGCATTTTTATAAATATTTATAGCCATGTTTATAATGCCTTAAGAATGCATTATAACATGTTATGAATGTGTTTATAGATGCTTACAAAGGTGACATTCATAGAAAGTGTTACCAACAAATCTTTAGGTTAGTAGAACTGGTTACCATAATATTAACATATTATTATTATTACTATTGCTACTGATCTGCTCATCTCAGTGATCAATAATAGCCAATAATAGCCCAGGTGATCAGCTACAGATAAACCAGACGAAACCTGCAGTCAGTCAGAACTGGATTTATTCAGCTTCTGTAAAGTGTGGCTTTGTCTCCCCCTTGTGGAAAAAGAGAAATACAGCACAAATGCAAACATACACTGTAAAATAATAACTGCAGCACAAAAAGAGAAATATAAAGCACTCAAATGTTCTATGTGCTCTGTTCCAACAAAGGATTTCAAGTCCAACACTGGCTCCCCCTCGTGGGAAAAACTGGAAATACAACCAAATTTCTAATACATCCCAATTTAAATGTAGAGCCATTTAAAAGTTTAAAGAATAAATCATACAGCAAATAAATATAAACAAACATCTTATTTTAATGCACATTTAGCTGCATACTCACATATGAAAAGGTGTGATATCACTAAAGCTATTAATATTATTAAGCACTAAATCGTCCTGCGTACTGCATTGCAAAGTCCAACTCTGGCCCCCTCTTGTGGGTGAAACTTGAACTAAAATATAATTTCTCATAGTCCAACTCCAAAAGCAGATGTACAGTTTGAAGCAGGGTGTCAAACTGGGCTCCTTCTGGGCTGCAGAGATTTCCAATCAACTCAATGAGCGCATTTACATGCACTCAATAACCCCATCATAATCGGATTTCTGCGGTTATCTGATTATTCAAAAGGTCATTTAAACACCATACTCAGATCTAAAAATCTGATTAAGAAATCTGATAAAGAGGCTGGATTTTAGCTCAGTGATCAGATTTCTCAGTGCTGTAAACTCTTACTCTGATTTCTTTCGGATTGCTCAGTCTGAGCATGTGTGATAACAGATGACGGAACCGGAAATAAGCGAGCAGCGTCGCCGCGAGACGCAGCAAAACGCTTCTGGAGCGACGCCAAAATACCAAACCAAATACATGCTTGAAAAAAATGAGGGATTTAAATATTCTTCATCTTCTAGATGATGTTTGTTCATATTTTCAGGTAAAGTGGCGTGACGTTTAAGCTGCGTGAAATTTGAGGTTTATGTTACGTTTAAGTCACGCCTTCTTCTGTGAGTTTATTGGCTGGTTGCAAAGCAGAAACCTGATTACTGTCTGACTCTTGTAGACCCTGAGTTTTCCCCATGTAAATGCATTGATCAGATGACTGCCAAAATCTAATTTTCTGCGGTTATCGGATTATTAAGTGCATGTAAACACACTTATTGAGGCCTTTTTAATTAGCTGATCATCTAAATCAGATGTATTTAATAAAGTGAAACGCTGAACTGCAGGAACACAGTTTGACACCCCTGGTTTAAAGAATAAATTACAGCACAAAAAATAAAAATAAAGCAAGAAAATGGCAAAAAAGAAAAGGTTTCACAATGATATATTACAGTGTTATAAAACATCCATGAAAAAAAAGAAAGAGATCCAGCAGCTCCTCTGAATCTTCATCATAAGTCGATGGTTCCTCTCACTTTAAACTTCTTGGCCGAGCGCTCGCTGGACCGCAGCTCGAACCTGCTCCCGTAGATGTGGGTGATGAAGTCACCGATTTCCACGCTGAACACGCTGTTCCTCTTCGGGATGGCTGAGAGGAGAAACACACACGTCACACACAGCAGGTGTTTCTGATCGTCATCAATACAGAGCGCAGGTTCATTCTTACTGATCAGAGTTTACAGAGCACAAATAACCGGACGTACGACCCGAAACGCTGGGAACCCACTGCTGGTGCTACACAGAACCATTTTTAAAATGTTCTACAAAGAACGACACACAACAGATTCGCCATCATGGGGTTCTTCACCGATCAGGCATAACATTCTGACCACCTCCTCGTTTCTACGCTCATTGTCCATTTTATCAGCTCCACTTACTATATAGGTGCACTTTGTAGTTCTACAGTTACAGACTGTAGTCCATCTGTTTCTCTGATACTTTGTTAGCCCCCTTTTACCCTGTTCTTCAGTGGTCAGGACCCCCATGGACCCTCACAGAGCAGGTACTATTTGGGTGGTGGATCATTCTCAGCACTGCAGTGACTCTGACGTGGTGGTGGTGTGTTAGTGTGTGTTGTGCTGGTCTGAGTGGATCAGACACAGCAGGGCTGCTGGAGTTTTTAACACTGTGTCCACTCACTGTCCACTCTATTAGACACTCCTACCTTGTCAGTCCACCTTGTAGATGTAAAGTCAGAGACGATAGCTCATCTGCTGCTGCACAGTTTGTGTTGGTCATCCTCTAGTCCTTCATCAGTGGTCACAGGACGCTGCCCACAGGACGCTGCCCCAGACGCTGCCCACAGGACGCTGTTGGCTGGATGTTTTTGGTTGGTGGACTATTCTCAGTCCAGCAGCGACACTGAGGTGTTTAAAAACTCCAGCAGCACTGCTGTGTCTGATCCACTCACACCAGCGCAACACACTAACACACCACCACCACGTCAGTGTTACTGCAGTGCTGAGAATGACCCACCACCCAAATAGTACCTGCTCTGTGAGGGTCCATGGGGGTCCTGACCACTGAAGAACAGGGTAAAAGGGGGCTAACAAAGTATCAGAGAAACAGATGGACTACAGTCTGTAACTGTAGAACTACAAAGTGCACCTATATAGTAAGTGGAGCTGATAAAATGGACAATGAGCGTAGAAACAAGGAGGTGGTCAGTATGTTGTCTGATCGGTGTACGTAAGAAGAATATAATAAGAAATAACAGACTACTGAAACATTCTGGTGGAAAATGTAGCAGAATTACAGGGACACTAACTGGTCATGGTTCTATACGCTGTACCTCTCTTTATTAAAGAACCTCTAAAGAACCCCCCCTTTCCTGTTTCACACTCCAGATAAAAGTGGTGTGATCTTACTTTTCAGTCTGTCCTCCTTGGTGATGATCTTGAAGACGTGTTTGAGCTCCTGAACCAGAATTCCAGTCGTTCCAACATACGACGGGCATTTTGATCGCACCACTGTGGGACAAAATAACGGAAACATGCATCATGTCACGTTCATGTACTGCATATTCAAACATACGTTTTTCAAATTAACCATTTTTATACTTTTATCTTCCGCTTTTTAATGGTAGTTATTATATCCATTTTCTGCTTTTTATTATTTGTTATTTTTTGTTTTTGATTAACTTTTTTTCTCTTCTTCCTGTTGTCTTTACTTTGTATTGTGAAGCACATTGACCTGCATTTTAATGTATGAAAGGTGCTATATTAATGAAGACTATTATACTTCTCTACTACTACTACTACTACTAATAATAATAATAATAATAATAATAACAAAACTCCAAACGCAGCCAACCTGTCAGAACAGCGCCGTGAAAATCAGCCTTCAGGAGTTTCTGCTGAATCATCTGCGGGTTACTGTCGTTAAAAAATACAAACAAACAAAAGGAAGACACAGTTAGAGACTCGACAGCACTGAGGGGATTATTTTTCTGGTCTCACTGTTATACAGTAGTACTACACTGTATAAGAGATTATAGAGATTACAAAGATTAAAGCTGACAGTACTGAGGAGAAATTAGTTATTTTTTCAGTTCTCATTTTTATGGAGTACATTAGATTGTATAATAGAGATTATAAAGATTATAACGCTGACAGTTTTGGGGAAAAATGTATTATCTTTCGATTCTCACCTTCCTGGTTTGAGTCCGTTACACAGATCCACTATGTACTGCTTCCACAGCTCATGCAGCGGCAAGAAAAGTTCATATCTGCACAAACGAACCGTGATTAGGCCTGAATAAGAGGAAATACGGTAAACTATGCCTGTAAATGTTTTACTCTGTGGAGCAGAATGTCTGGATCAACCCAGTTACAAGAAGTCCGGTCAAAAAATAATGCAGGTCACATCACAAACGGAAAGTGATCAGAGCGCCCCCTGCTGTCTGCGCTCAAAGCACACGTTAACAATGAATGAGTAGTTGGGTGTGTTTACACTTAATAATCCGATAACTGCAGAAAATCAGACAGAGTCAGTAACCCGTTCAGTGTTTTCATGCTCTTGGGTAATCAGATAATGGGAAAACCCCAAGTCTACATGAGTCAGACAGTAATCGGATTTCTGCTTTACAACCAGCCAATAAATTCACAGAATAAGACGCAGGGTAAAAGTCAAACGCTGTGCTGCGGCTTTTTTTAAAATATTATGATAAATAATCATCATTTAGAAGATAAACATGGGCAGCAGGTTTGAGACCTTTGTTCCTCTTGTGGCTGTCGTCGTTGCTTTGGTGGCTGACGTCCTCCTCCTGCTGTCACTTGCGTCCCTCGATGGCGTTTGGGGTTCCGGCCCCGCCTTCCCGCCGGCTCTTGCAGTTGTCATTGAAGCCCAGGGGAGCCCGCACACTTATTTCCAGGTTAGTTTGTTTTACAAATCATTAGTTATTTTGTTTGTTTGTTATTTTGGCACATGCTCATCCCATGCTCGGCGTCCTGAAATGACCCGAATGCGCACATCCTACTCAGTAACGTCACATGAACGAATCACGTTCATCATCAGCACAAACTAACGAGCAGAACGAGCTTCGCTGAGAAGATCATTAACTCTGATCAGCTCTCAGCTTCATTATTAGAGCGAGACGAAGGAGAAAAAGGTGAGATGAGCTGCTTTTCCACCGTTTACAGGCTTTAACTTCTGTCCGGCGCTGCTGCCATGGTAACGCTGAATGACGGCGCAGCGCAGTGGAAAAAAAACACATGAATTCCGATCCGAGTGTCACATTAAGGTTGCATGGTCGCATCGGATACGTGTCCGATCTAGGACCACATACGAAAGGCTACGTTCACATTACCAGGTTGAAGTGGTACAAATCTGATTATTTCCCCAAATGTGACTCAGATCTGATGTTTTCAGAGCTGTGTGGATGCAAAAATCTGATCTTTTCAAATCTGACCCGAGTCACATTTTATATGCGGTCCTAGTTGTTGATGATGCACGTGACGCACGCAATTCATTCACGTGACGTTACTGAGTAGGATGAGCTCATGCGGGTCGTTTCAGGACGCCGGTTTGTTCGCATTAATGACAGATTTGAGTCACTTACCTAAACGAGTCTAAATCATCGTGTCAGAGAGATCGGATCTGAGCAAAAAAACAGATTTGAGCAAAGAGGCTTGTAATGTGAACGTAGCGAACATAGCTCAGGTCGGATTTGAAAAGATCAGATTTGTGTCCACACAGCTCTGAAAACATCAGATCTGAGTCACAGTAGGGCAAAAAATCAGATTTGTGCCACTTCAGCCTGGTAATGTGAACACAGCCTATGTGAGTAAAAGACTGAAATACTGTTCTCAGTGCATCCAGCAGATGGCGCAGTTCTGCACCTCCCCCTCCCCGCGACATACTCATCCTATGGTGTTTTGTCCTCGTGGTGTGTTTTGACTCTAACTGTAACAGAAAACTGGTGAAAATGTCTGATACTCACTTCTGATGTTCCGGTTTCAGCTGGAACACTTTCAGCTCCCTGCGCTCTTTAGCATTCAGACCTTTGGCTTTGGTCTTTTTCCCTCTGACCTTCTTCACTCTGGCATACTGCAGCACCACCGCCCGGCGGAGCAGAACGTCTGCGATCGCAACACTGGTCATCTGAGGAATGCTGTTCTTCAGGAACGCCTTGGTGAACTTCTCCGCAGCCGTGCCATGCTGAGACTGAACACAGTGAAGAGATTAAGTCATTCATCTCCTGAAAACACTGAACTGCCAAATATATTAGTACAGTAATTAATAAAGATGCTCAACAATATCAGAATCTTATCATATCAGACAGACGTTTAGATGTGGCTGATATTTCAGACTGATATGCGATGATGACTCCAGAAGAGCAGAATGTTTAGGTGACGTTGGGTTACTGCATTAAAAAAAATCAGCATTTTTATTCAGTTTATTCCTTTAACTGCATTTATAACAGTATAGAAATAAATATTACGTCATAATCCAGACTGATCCAGCCCCAGTTTCTACACTTTATAAATAATCTTCCTGCGCAAACAGATTAGAAACTCTGACCACAGCATAAGACGCAGCTCTGCACTGCCCTCTGGTGGACGATAGCGTTCAGACAGCTCACGGTTCTTAAGTACGATACTGCATCACGTTAAAGACAAGCTGACTCGCATACTGAATATTTATTAATTTTTTAAAACTTACACATTTTAAACTATTCAAATATTCAAACATTTCGACTCGTCCCTAATATGAACATGGAAAAATACTGGATACGGGCCCATATTCCCATATTGGTGCATCCCTACATTAAATAATCTAACAATTATTGTTTTGGTGATTCAGCAAGTAATCAAAGGGGTGGGCAATATGACGATATTATATCGTTATCGTGATAAATCATGTCATAATACTCTATTCTGAGCACATTGTGAACACTGTTGGTACTTACAGAACACTGACCGACTATGTTTCATTACAAAGGGAGCATAATTAGGCCTGTTTAATTGGATTTAATGCAGTACAGTGTGTGACGTGCTAAACACAAATATTCTTCTCAGTTTTTAATAATATTATTTAAAGTGTTTTTTTTCTTTGCTTTCTTTCACTTCTCAGTCTCAGAAAAACTGAATATTGTGATGCATATTGAAAATATCGATGATGATGACGATGTTATACTTTATATCGCTCACCTGTAAATCAGGGTGTTAAAAAGGCCCAATAAGAAACACAGATTTTACACAGCAGTTAAAAAATTCTAAAACGCTTTTATTGGACAGAGATAAACTACGAAAATCAGTAAACGCTACATGCAGGTTCTTAATAGCCACGTTTACATGCATCTTAATAATCTGTTAATAATCTGACTAATAGCTCAATCGGAATAGAACACGCCCATGTAAACACCTCAATCGGAATAGTCCAGTCTGATTAAGGCCATTCGGAATACAGTTTCTATCTGACTGATCGAGGTGGGTGATCCTGTAAATAATCTGTTAAATAGAAGAATCATATCTGTGTAAACGCCTGTATCTGATTACATTCCCTATCGGAAAGTTTAAGTACGTTCTGCGCATGTGTGGTTGTGTCATAACGTTCAACATGGTGGGAGCATCTCAAGAAAAAAATAATCAGAAGTTTCGTGCTTTGTTCCAGAATGATGTTTCTGTTCCACTTGCGAGCAAATCTGTTAAAAACATCGGTTGGAAGAAGGTTTGGACGCTTCCCAATTAGTATTTACTGTTAAATAAAGTCGTGGAGGTTTTCTTACAAGCTTATTCACCAAATTTATCCAGTAAAATCCCTTTTGGTGTCAAGATTTAAGGTATCCATTGATATAAGATGTACTTTGTGTGGCCCAGAAACTCTTTTTCATCTATATTGGCTTTGTGATAAAACTCGCTTTATTGTGGAGTTTATTTATAGTGAGTTTGAACTTTATTTTGAAAATCTTTTATTTGGGTTTATAAATGACCAAAATGATTCAAAAAGTGAATATTTTTTTTATGTAATCTACTTATTTTGCTGGAAGAGTATTATATTCATAAATGTAAGGGGCAAAAGAGTAAACACCCCTTTTTTCTCACTATATCAAAGATGTCGAATACTGTGTGAAAACCTCATCTTCCTCCTGTAATAAGAAGCCGTGAAAACCTGGAACCTGAGCTCTGATTGTGGCATTTTATGCAAACAGTCCTTCTTATAATTCTGTACTATATTTTGTCTCCTTGAATTGACTGATATTTCTCTGTACTGGTTTGTTTAATTATCATCATTTATTTATTTATTTATCTTCTTATTTCCTGATTGATTATTTGTATGCTTATTTCTCATCTCTCATCTTCTGGTGGGAGCAGAAACTGGTCTGCAGAGGAGACGAAGTTTATGCTCTGATCTTTAAAAGACGGCGGTGGGACGGACGTCCAGCTTATGTGTCTCAGAAAACGACGTCTTCCTCTCGGCCTTCTTTAATAAGGACATGTGAAGCACGTTTTCTTGAGTCTGACATCATTTTAAAATAATTAAAAACACAAGCACTGCTCACTGCCTCTCATCTCACTCTGACTGGACTCACGGGATGCTGGTTGTCATGGTAACGTCTACACTAAGTGGTTCTCTACTTGTAGTGAGCAAGTAAACAGAGATTTTCCATCAGATTGTTGAGTAGAGCGAGAATAAACACCGCAGTCTTCATCTATAATCGGAATGTGTTCAATCGGATTGGATTTGCATGTAAACACAGACAGTGGCTGAACATTTGGACAGGTTTGACTTCAGTCACTGTAAATACAGATCAGGAAATAATGATCACCCTGACTCCCAGAAGTTTCCTTTCATCCTTAGGAAGTCTGGACAACACCACTTCTGCAAACATGAGAGAGAGAGAGAGAGAGAGAGAGAGAGAGAGAGAGAGAGAGAGAGAGAGAGAGAGAGTTAGTGTCTGTACTTGGAGGAAACAAAATTGTAACTGTGATTTTAAATGTGATCATGTTCCATAGTTTTTACAAAAACCTCTTTTTCTGGTTTGAGGCTTGTTTGAAGTTGCACCTTATGATTTCGATATGAAAATGACTAATGGATATTCATAACCGTTTCATGCAATAACCATCACCACCACTGTGAACAGTTCTGACTCTCTAAGTTCCTCTAGAACGGAGCGTTTCACACCAAACCACTCTGAACGACTCTGTTTACATCTTAACTGACTAATTATGTGGGAATTTTGAAAAATTGGTTTTATTCCCCTTTAAGGGCCGATGCCAATATCTAATATTCTGAAGTTCTTATCATACATATCTGCTGCTGAGAGTCAGAAACTTGGAAAGCCTCTAAAAGCTCTCTCTTTTAAGAGGTTTTTACATGAAATGGTTATGAATACGCTCCCTGATGTCTGACGGTTTTGTCCTAAAACATAGCTTTAAACTCCGTTCATGGTGGAGGGATACATAATACAGTGCTGTGAGGCAAAATAGTCCCCAAGGAAAACTTATTATTTCAGATTTTCCACTATTTTCCATCATCAACATTCCATATAAACTCAGAAGACTCGTGTAGGTTCACTGGTGGTTCTGGATAGTAAATAAAATGTCTATATCTGTGTTGTAGTCATGGCGACCCCTGGTTCCTATCACCACCACTGTAAAGACATCTGAACCATTTCACACCAAACCCTGAGTCACTCTGTTTACATCTCACACACTCAATTATGGAGGAATTTTGCAAAAGCGCTGGGATTCCCCTTTAACTCATAATCTAACTACACTAAAACGTAACAAACGTAAATAAACGAACCGAGCAGCTCTCGTTTACCTAGTTATAATCAGGCCAATAGTTAGTTAAGGACTAAAAAAAGAGAAAAGGAGAAAAAACTCATAACATCAAGTTTTAGCAGGAATTTTTAAAATAATTGTAACATTAAATGCTGCTTACTCTCCATGTTGGATCCACATGAGCTCTCAGTGCGGTAAGCCGAGCGCCGAGTGAGTGAGTGAGCAGGTCTATATAATCACCCACAGCAACACTGATTCGTCTGCTTATCCTTTTATTGAATTTTAATCGGAGCACCCACACACAACCACGCGCCGCTGCACACTGCTGCAATGGCTATAATAATGATAATAAAATGATATTAATGATAATGATATTAAAATAAAAATAATAAATCATATTTATATCATATCGAAGTCATTGTAACCCATTCGTTTTATTTTGAAGCTTTAAAACTGTTTTATTATTATTTTTAAGCCAGTCAACTAAAGCCTAAAACACTACAACCTCACTGCAGCAAACGTTAGGATGACATTTCCCCTTTTTAATTTTTTTTATATTAAATCGTAGATCTATCCTCTCTTTTAGAGGTTTAAATCTTATGAAAAACTCATTTCATATAAGATTGGACCAATTATAGGCTGAAATGTAGTGTAATAAACACTATTTAATAATATTTAATCGACAATCTTTGTTTTTTAAGCCGAGTTTCGGTGCCTGCCCCTTTAAAAACGAAGGTTTCGTCACAGTCCCACCCCTCAGTGGTGAAGTCGCTCTCTATTGGTCCGCTGTACCCAAGATGGATTCCTATTGGTCCGTTGTCTTGCGGGGAAAATTTGAAAGCAGCAGGTTTGGAGCGAACAGCGAGGAGCCGTTACTTGTTTACATATTCATATATTTATAGATTTGTACAGCTATATTTTTACATATTTAGGTATTTACACATTCAGACGTGTCGATATTTGAGTATTTGGATATTAAAGCTGAGTTAGATGATGTCTGAGGGCGGCGGTCTGTGTTTATCTGAGGGTGGAGAGCTGCAGCGGTTGGTGGAGGATCAGCAGCCCGCTCAGAGTGAACCGGAACCCGGATCCAAAATGTCACCAAGAGGTACCAGAAACGAGACTTTACTGAACTTTAATGAGCTTTAATTTATGCTGTAAACTCGGAAAAGACAAGGAGAGAGAAGGGCAGAGTTGACACTGAGGTTAAAGCTGCTAAAACTGGCTTCTTAGTCGAATTTTCCCGTTCCACCTTAAATGGTACAGCAGTTATGTTCTGGCGTTGAGCAGCCAGAGTGTAACTGCTGCACCATTTAAGGTGGAACGGGAAAATTCGAACTTCAGCTTGGTGAGGTAAAGGAGATACAGAGCGACAGTTATTAACATTAATTCTGTTCACTTAACATGACGCTAGTAATACATTAACATTATTAAAAAAGTAGAAAAGACTGCTGTCACGGAGAGAGAATGAGATCTGTTAGTTACAGCTTGAGGTTTGGGTGGAGTGGCACTTATTAACGTTAATTCTGTTCACTTAAACCGACACTATTAATATGCTAACATTATTAAGTTGAGTATTTTTAAAGATAAAACTGACTCAGTGTTTTTATGTGGCTGTGATGTTATGTTTGTAGTTTAAATTGTCATAATCTATTTAAACTTTCTTTTATTTGTCATTATTATTACAATTCATTTTATTATTTTTTTTATATCTTTACCTCCTTGTCTATTGCATTTTGTGTGATGGCACAAAACGATTTTGTACTATGGCACCCCGAAAAATAAGGCCTTAGCTCTCAGTGGCTCTTCCCTATAAATAAAATAAATTAGAAGAGTAGAAAAGACAGTTTTCGCTGTCACTGAGGTAATATTAGATCTGTTAGTTACAGCTGGAGGTTAAGGTGGAGTGGCACTTATTAACATTAATCATTTGTGCATAAACTAACACTGGTAATGTAAAATGATTCTGCTACTATAGGTGGAAATACACCGATCAGGCATAACGTGATGACCACCTCCTTGTTTCTATGCTCATTGTCCACTTTATCAGCTCCACTTACTATATAGGTGCACTTTGTAGTTCTACAGTTACAGACTGTAGTCCATCTGTTTCTCTGATACTTTGTTAGCCCCCTTTTACCCTGTTCTTCAGTGGTCAGGACCCCCATGGACCCTCACAGAGCAGGTACTATTTGGGTGGTGGATCATTCTCAGCACTGCAGTAACACTGACGTGGTGGTGGTGTGTTAGTGTGTGTTGTGCTGGTACGAGTGGATCAGACACAGCAGTGCTGCTGGAATTTTTAAACACTGTGTCCACTCACTGTCCACTCTATTAGACGCTCCTACCTTGTCGGTCCAACTTGTAGATGTAAAGTCAGAGAAGATAGCTAATCATCCTCTAGTCCTTCATCAGTGGTCACAGGACGCTGCCCACAGGACGCTGTTGGCTGGATATTTTTGGTTGGTGGACTATTCTCAGTCCAGCAGTGACACTGAGGTGTTTAAAAACTCCAGCAGCACTGCTGTGTCTGATCCACTCAGACCAGCACAACACACACTAATACACCACCACCACGTCAGTGTTACTGCAGTGCTGAGAATGACCCACCACCCAAATAGTACCTGCTCTGTGAGGGTCCATGGGGGTCCTGACCACTGAAGAACAGGGTAAAAGGGGGCTAACAAAGTATCAGAGAAACAGATGGACTACAGTCTGTAACTGTAGAACTACAAAGTGCACCTATATAGTAAGTGGAGCTGATAAAATGGACAATGAGCGCAGAAACAAGGAGGTGGTCAAAATGTTATGTCTGATCGGTGTACATAAATCACACCCATGTATGTGTTCAAGCTCAGCAATGAACAAGGCAAAGAGAAAAGGACATGAATAATTGTTGAATAATTTTGCACATCGACATTTGTGGAGAGTGTACATTTTTATTTGAAATGTTCATAGTAAACTCAACTTTATGTTCTTAAAATTACTCAAATGTAGTAATAAACCTCTTTTGATTGTTTACTGCCTTGGTTGATGGATTTTCGTTACATTTTATTTGTATTACCAAACTTCCTTGCACTTTGAGGGGGTTGAATAATTTTGAGTGCAGCTGTATGTGACTGTCACACTAATACTGATATTGTCATATCACCCGCATCTGACTAACCCTGTTAAAAGAGTCAAATTGGACTAATGTTATTGGTTAATTTGCTATCGGCAGTAACAGTCTCCACTTTATTTAGAGCTGTTTCAGGATGAAGGTGGTGAAGATATTGATGCTGATGAGCAAGATGATGAAGATGATGATGGTGAAGATGACAGCGGCACAGATGTCCTCTCTAACGAAGAAAAGCCGTGCACACATTTACAGCGGGCCGAGCCGTTCGGTAGCGGGGGGCTGCCTCACGTCTTCCAGACCAGTCACCTGGTTTTCTACGAGAGATTTAAAGCATATCAGGATTACATGCTGGGTAAATACGCACAAAACATTTACACCTACCGTAGCACTCTCACTGTGGGTTATATTAGACCACACGGGGACAAAATAATGGAAACAAACCGGAATTCTGATATATGGCAAAAGGTGACTTTAGTGTTGCACCTGATGGGGATACCGATACCTGTGACTGACACCACGAAGCAATTTCTGATCCTGCATGCGCCAGTAGACAGAACTTACCGACATGTCGGCGTGTGGGACAACAAACAGCGGTACAGACGCTCGTGGCAGAACCTGTAATGGCAGTTTTTGGTGTCAAAAACATGCTAACGGAGCCGCGTACCTGAATGGCTGAACTGCTTCTTTCAGTAATCACTCGTCTGCCACTGTGTGGTCACTCACAGTCTGAGTTAATGTTACTGAGAGAGCCAAAGGAACCACCGGACTCTCGGCGTAATGATAGCCTTTAGCCTCAATTTAGCTTTCAGCATAGCAGCCCGCTAGCTGGGCCTGTGTGCCCACTATCCCCACCTGCGGTGAGCCAGTTTTTGAGCCGGAGAAGCTTCTGTATGCTGATGTGTAAACACCACAGGTTTATCTGAATACTGTTCAGTTCTGTCTTTAACTGTTTTGCACAGTAAAGATATTTTAGCTACATTTACTTATCGTTGTTAAACATGATTCTTATTACTAATTATGTATTAGTAAATACTAAATATACAGTGCATAATCAAAACCACATTTTCTAAAGCATCTAATGAATGTAATTCAACTGGTAAATGCTTTTTAGCCAAGCTGAGTATGTTTTATTTGTGATGCAGAACATAGATTTTACCAAAATAAAATATTTAAAAAATGTAATTGAGTAAATATCAGGACTTATAGGTGAGTTAGGTTAGATAGTTAGTTCTGGTATTGGTACTCTATCGGTACTCTGTATCGGCCGATACTAAAGGATCAGGTATTGGAAGAGAAAAAGTGGTATCAATGCATCCCTAGGTGACTTTCAAATATGTGACAAATGTAAGCATATATGGGTTTCCCTTAGATCTAGGGATGCACCGATACTGGTATTGGGCTGATATCGTGCTCATTTACTTGTACTCAGAAGTTCACCGATACCCGCTGACACCATGTGACCTAAGCTGAGTGTAGCTGCCGCGCTAATGAGCAAACTATCAGTGAAGCAGGATCTGCTCACTCAGAGAAGAGTTACTGACTCCGTCACAGTCGGACACAAAGCCATTGGTCACTTTAAACATTCCGCCTTGGCAGTTTCCCAACAGGATACACTGTGTGATTTTAGCCCGTTTATAAATGCGCAATCACAACCGCGTCAGCAACACGGGTGGAGACACACAGGCCAACAAAACGGAGGAGAAAAAGTCGACATTTCCTACCAAAGTCCATATAAGCGACTTTACTCTGTTTGAGTGTAATAATGAGGTATAAACATTAATACAGTGCTGTGTTTGTAAATCAGGCTGTAGAGACCGAACTGTCCTACCGTGAACATCACCGCCTGCTTTAGCTTCAGTGCTCAGTGTTAGCAGTGCTGCTCAGTGTCTCAGTGTGTTTGCTCAGTACTCGTGTTATTCTGAATGAATCAGCTTCATTGATTACGGTCTGTAGACAGAGCGTCTGTAGAGGCTGCGTTTAACGTAGCAGGTCAGTCAGACGGAGCGTTACGTTCAGTGCGAGTCTATAAATCGTAGCTTTGTCTGAACACGATGGTCTATTCAAACGTACAGTGAGAGTCAACTGGAAGCGTGAGCTCCTCAGATGCGTAAGCCTTGGATGTGATTCCTGCTGTCGCTGTGCTGCTGCTGACACAGACAGATCAGGATCAAAACTATGAAACCTACTTTACTTACAGCTGTACAGAAGAGCTTTTCTGACAAGGAACTAAACCAGCTCTTCTCCACTGCAGCGCTGCTCTAACAGAGATCACTAATGTAGCAGAGCTAGCTAACGCACTTCATTTAAAATCAGAGTTTAATGATTTAAATGATAAGGTACATTACACTCGTTTACATTACACTCTAACAACTACTTCATTCTAAGTAGGTTATTCAGTACAGTATTGGACTCTATCAGCGAATACTAAAAATACTCGTTCTCGGTCTGAAAAAAATGGTATTGATGCATCTCTACTTATGTCCCAGTTAAATTGGTCACATGTAACACATATTTAATAAAATGCTAAAAACATTATTCATATATGGAAGACCTGTATCAGTCATATATGCTGGCTTGGTGTTATGTAAGGTTTTCTGTATCTCCTTTGTTTTTTCCACACACTTCATATTGACGTAATGATTAGTGTTTTATAGTATAGTGTCTGTTTTTCACAGTGTTTGCTGTTTCCTTAGTACGGTTCTTTCTCTTACAGGGGACTGTAAACCGTCTGAGGTGAAGGACTTCACTGCGGATTACCTGGAGAAGGTGGTGGAGCCGTGTGATTGGCAGGCGCTGTGGCACACCGACGTGTTTGATGTTCTGATTGAAGTGAGTGTGACATGCTGCATGTAGAGACACTCAGGAACAGGTGTGGGTGGTGGACGTTGTGTATATTGTGTATATTGTGTATATTGTGTATGTTGTGTGTGTTGTGTGGGTGGTGGACGTTGTGTATATTGTGTATACTGTATATGTTGTGTGTGTTGTGTTGTGTAGGTGGTGGACGTTGTGTATATTGTGTATACTGTATATGTGTGTGTGTTGTGTTGTGTAGGTGGTGGACGTTGTGTATATTGTGTATACGGTATATGTTGTGTGTGTTGTGTTGTGTAGGTGCTGGACGTTGTATATATTGTATATGTTTGTGTTGTGTTGTGTAGATGGTGGATGTTGTGTATATTGTATATGTTGTATGTTTTGTGTGGGTGGTGGATGTTGTGTATATTGTATATGTTGTTTGTGTGTGTTGTGTAGGTGGTGGACGTTGTGTATATTGTATATACGGTATATGTTGTGTGTGTTGTGTTGTGCAGGTGCTGGACGTTGTATATATTGTATATGTTTGTGTTGTGTAGATGGTGGATGTTGTGTATATTGTATATGTTGTGTGTGTTGTGTAGATGGTGGACGTTGTGTATATTGTGTATATTGTATATGTTGTGCGTGTTGTGTTGTGCAGGTGGTGGACGTTGTGTATATTGTGTATGTTGTTTGTGTTGGGTGTGTTGTGTAGATGGTGGATGTTGTGTATATTGTGTATATTGTATATGTTGGGTGTGTTTGTGTAGGTGGTGGATGTTGTGTATATTGTATATGTTGGGTGTGTTGTGTAGGTGGTGGATGTTGTGTATATTGTATATGTTGTGTGTGTTGTGTTGTGCAGGTGGTGGATGTTGTGTATATTGTATATGTTGTGTGTGTTGTGTTGTGCAGGTGGTGGATGTTGTGTATATTGTATATGTTGTGTGTGTTGTGTAGGTGGTGGACGTTGTGTATATTGTGTATACGGTATATGTTGTGTGTGTTGTGTAGGTGCTGGACGTTGTGTATATTGTATATGTTGTGTGTGTGTGTGTTGTGTTGTGTAGGTGGTGGACGTTGTGTATATTGTATATGTTGTGTGTGTGTGTTGTGTTGTGTAGGTGGTGGACGTTGTGTATATTGTATATGTTGTGTGTGTGTGTGTGTTGTGTTGTGTAGGTGGTGGACGTTGTGTATATTGTATATGTTGTGTGTGTGTGTTGTGTTGTGTAGGTGCTGGACGTTGTGTATATTGTATATGTGTGTGTGTGTTGTGTTGTGTAGGTGCTGGACGTTGTGTATATTGTATATGTGTGTGTGTGTTGTGTTGTGTAGGTGCTGGACGTTGTGTATATTGTACATGTTGTGTGTGTGTTGTGTTGTGTAGGTGCTGGACGTTGTGTATATTGTACATGTTGTGTGTGTGTTGTGTTGTGTAGGTGCTGGACGTTGTGTATATTGTACATGTTGTGTGTGTGTTGTGTTGTGTAGGTGCTGGACGTTGTGTATATTGTACATGTTGTGTGTGTGTTGTGTTGTGTAGGTGCTGGACGTTGTGTATATTGTACATGTTGTGTGTGTGTTGTGTTGTGTAGGTGCTGGACGTTGTGTATATTGTACATGTTGTGTGTGTGTTGTGTTGTGTAGGTGCTGGACGTTGTGTATATTGTACATGTTGTGTGTGTGTTGTGTTGTGTAGGTGCTGGACGTTGTGTATATTGTACATGTTGTGTGTGTGTGTGTTGTGTTGTGTAGGTGTTGGACGTTGTGTATATTGTACATGTTGTGTGTGTGTGTTGTGTTGTGTAGGTGCTGGACGTTGTGTATATTGTATATGTTGTGTGTGTGTGTTGTGTTGTGTAGGTGCTGGACGTTGTGTATATTGTATATGTTGTGTGTGTGTGTTGTGTTGTGTAGGTGCTGGACGTTGTGTATATTGTATATGTTGTGTGTGTGTGTGTGTTGTGTTGTGTAGGTGCTGGACGTTGTGTATATTGTATATGTTGTGTGTGTGTGTGTGTTGTGTTGTGTAGGTGCTGGACGTTGTGTATATTGTATATGTTGTGTGTGTGTGTGTTGTGTAGGTGCTGGACGTTGTGTATATTGTATATGTTGTGTGTGTGTGTGTTGTGTAGGTGCTGGACGTTGTGTATATTGTATATGTTGTGTGTGTGTGTGTTGTGTTGTGTAGGTGCTGGACGTTGTGTATATTGTATATGTTGTGTGTGTGTGTTGTGTTGTGTAGGTGCTGGACGTTGTGTATATTGTATATGTTGTGTGTGTGTTGTGTTGTCTAGGTGCTGGACGTTGTGTATATTGTATATGTTGTGTGTGTTGTGTTGTGTAGGTGCTGGACGTTGTGTATATTGTACATGTTGGGTGTGTGTGTTGTGTTGTGTAGGTGCTGGACGTTGTGTATATTGTACATGTTGTGTGTGTGTGTGTTGTGTTGTGTAGGTGCTGGACGTTGTGTATATTGTACATGTTGTGTGTGTGTGTTATGTTGTGTAGGTGCTGGACGTTGTGTATATTGTACATGTTGTGTGTGTTGTGTTGTGTAGGTGGTGGACGTTGTGTATATTGTACATGTTGTGTGTGTGTTGTGTTGTGTAGGTGCTGGACGTTGTGTATATTGTACATGTTGTGTGTGTTGTGTTGTGTAGGTGCTGGACGTTGTGTATATTGTACATGTTGTGTGTGTTGTGTTGTGTAGGTGGTGGACGTGGACTATAAGGAGCTGCGGGCGAAGGTGGAGCTGGTTCTGCCGCTGCAGTGCGAGGCTCGTGGCTGTGACCTCACAGAGGAGGCCATGAAGACGTTACTGGAGGCCACTATGAATAAAGTGCCTCTTCAGGAGCTCCACGCCGTTTATGATGAGTCTGGAGACTTTGATCAGACGGCTTTGGCTCTGGAGCATCTCAGGTTCGTCTCTCTACTTCAGGGCTTCTGTAGGTCCTGTCAGTGTAGGAGGGGTCTGTAGGTGCTGGTGGGCAGTATGACAATATTTTATCATATATATTTTTGTGTCAGATATCGAGATGCGTATCATGTATCGTCGAAAATGTCTGTGTTGTGATGTGATATTATGGACATATCGCCCACCTCTAAATGCTCTAAATGACCTTAAAGCTCCTGAGTGTCTGTTTATGATCTCAGATCTGCAGATTCTGACCTTCTGAACTCCTTCAGTAAAACACAGAAAACGTGGAGAGACTCTTTCAGTTATTCTGCTTCTAAACTGTGGAGCTCAGTTCAGCTTTTATTAGCCAGTCGAGCTCAGAGCTCACTTTTAATAAACATCTGAAAACGCAGCTCTTTAACTCAGAGCTTCAGTAAAACTGTACAACTCTTGGATCTTTATCTCTGTAATCTGATCTCTGTTATTATTTAATGATTTTTAAATTAATTCTTATAGTTTCTTCTGTTACTGGTAATCTTTATCACCTGTCTGTACCCTGAGCTAAAACCAGCATGAAAACAGCTCCATAACAAATATTACTATTATTATTATTATTATTATTATTAATATTATTATTATTATTATAATTATTATTTGCAAAAAGTAAATATTTAAGAAGGAACACAAGGAATATAATCAAACAATTGTTAAAAACAAATAAATTAAATAAGATGGTCATAATGGTCCACTTGCTACCTTACAGTTCCTGCAATTAGTATTCTGCAAGCTCTCATAGTAATAATAATAATAATAATAATATAATAATAAACTTTATAATGTATATAATACTATTTATATAGCAACTTTCATACATTGAAATAAAGCAGCTCTGCTTTAACGATACAGAGTAAAAAAGGGGAAAAAAAAGGTAAAGAAAAATAAAAGCAATAGTAGAAAAGGGGCTATATTAATAATATTTAAAATTAAAATGTACACAATAAAAGTATAAATAAAAATCCAACTAAAAAGAAAGTAAAAATAATATTCCAATAAAGAATAAAAACTCTTCAGCTGCTTAAAAGTAGAGAAATGCTTTTACCTGATCTTAGTCTTTTATTATGATCGTGCAGGTGCTCAGGGTTCTAGGAGTGCTGATCAAACCCAGCACGCGATCAGAAACGAGTGATTTAACGTGAAAATGAGTAACACATCATCACAGTCAACGCCTGCTTTGCCCTTATTGCTCTGCAGGTTTTTCTACAAGCACATCTGGAGGCAGTGGGACGAGGAAGATGAGGATGATGAGTTTGACTACTTCGTTCGCTGCGTAGAGCCTCGTCTCAGACTGTGAGTGTGGCTTTTCAGCTTCTTTCACCGTCGCTGTCTGTAAATCACTGCACGTTGTCACTCCCACGCAGCTCACACGCTCACCAGCAGGTGGCAGCGTTTACCAAATTATTACTTTATTCATTCATTATAATGAGAAACACCTATTTTCTGACTTGGAAGGTGCACTTAAACAGCCACAGTCACATTTACAAGTGGAACTCTCAAGGTTCTAGATAAATCAGCTTATGGGAGTTTACTAGTTTAGTTTTTGTCAAGAAGAAAATGATGTATATGCAAAAACTATACCTGTTGGGTTCCTGAACACCTGAAAGAAGTGTCATCTCTGTGCGCTTTTAAAGGGCCGGTATCAAGGAAAACTGAATTTTCTCACCTTTCTTTAAGTAAAGATCTGATTTGGTATGTAAAGGTTAAAGTTTTGAAACGTACCGTTCACACGTCACTCCATACAGTCTGTAGCTGCCTTCCAGAGCCTAAGCTGCAGCCGAGGTAGGCCGGGTCCTCGGTAGGACTGTCCTATGGAGTAGAGGTCTACACTACCTCGGACCCGACACGGTGTCTTGCAGTGCGGGATGATATTGTCAGTGTTGCTTCTGGGCGCGGGCGGAAATTAGATCCCTTCAGGTGGGGACGGGCGGAAACATGCATACAGAGAAATCGTGCAAATTAATAAGTAGCCTAAATGAAGTAGAACGATCACTAAAACATACATCTAAACAGTATAAAATGATGACAATAAAACAGTTAAAATGGATAAAGTTATTCTTGAGCAGCCGTTCACGTGGACAACACGCAGATTCTCATAGGCCTGATTCATGTATACTGCGTCTGCACGGCACGAGCGATACGGAAAGTCTTCCTTTTCATTTCGGTGGCAATGTTCAGTGATCAGCGCTTTCACACAGGCTGAAGGCGCCGCACTGAAGCACAGCGGTGTTTAGAGAAAAGACCCGGGGCAGATTTTTTCCATGCGCGTCACGCAGCTAAATACACTGAAATAAGCCATGAAAATAAATGAAAAATCCAGAAAGGACATATAAAAACATTAAAATGCGTTTTTTTATGTAGTTCATGGGCGAAATAAACATTCCGTGCTGCGGACAGATTCCCGGTTGGTCAACCAGGCTTGAAACGTCTGCCTAATCAGAGGTCAGAATGCTGTCCGTGATAAACAGATATACCGTGTACTTTCATAAATTATACTTTTATTAATCAGAGTGACTGAAGTGACCATTTATCCGTCTGGAAGCAGAAATGTCTGTATGACTGTCTCGCTGCTCTGCAGCTTAAATGCTGCATGTATGAAAGGCCAGCGCGTCCGAGCTGTAGCGCTCGCACTGTAGCGCTTGTCCCTAAATGACCTTAAAGCTCCTGAGTGTTGTTTATGATCTCAGATCTGCAGATTCTGACCTTCTGAACTCCTTCAGTAAAACACAGAAAACGTGGAGAGACTCTTTCAGTTATTCTGCTTCTAAACTGTGGAGCTCAGTTCAGCTTTTATTAGCCAGTCGAGCTCAGAGCTCACTTTTAATAAATATCTGAAAACGCAGCTCTTTAACTCAGCGCTTCAGTGAAACGTACAACTCTTTGATCTTTATCTCTGTAATCTGATCCCCTGTTATTATTTTATATGATTTTTAATAAATTCTTATAATTTCTTCTGTTACTGGTAATCTTTATCACCTGTCACCTGCTCCATAACAACTGTTATCATCATTGCAGACGGGAGCGGGATGAAATCTCATGGGAGCGGGCGGGAGCGGGACTGAAAAACCAGTCCCGTGCAGACCTCTAGTATGAAGACCTCCTTAGTAGCCTGTTGGTCACACAAATGAAACGGCTAAATACGCCAACAAGCTTATATAGTACAGCTTATATATACAAATACTTTGATTAAAATATATGGGCAGTTAATCAATCGTTTTACACTTTATAAGGTCGTGAAGACATTCAAGGATGTGAACAACTCATGGTGCTGTTGGTTTTTTTTTAACGTTTATTTATTCCCTCCCCCCCTTCGCGCGTTCGTGCACAGAGAATTGTGGGTAGTCGAAGGCCTGGAAGGACACATCAGTGGTGTCCTCAATCACCCAGAACGTAGGCATCTCTAGGCTGTAAACGAAGGGTCCTTCACTTTGAAACGGCCTGCTGTGACGTAGCGGTCGAGAAATGCAGCCTAGGCTTTGGAGACGCAGCTCAAATATGGAAAATAAAGTCTTTATTTTTTGTGATGTCACAGAACCCAAACACTTACATATACCAATCTATTCAGCCTACAGCAGTTTGGCTCCACTCACTCGGACTGAGGTTAAATGTTTCTCCTTAGACTGCTTTATGAATGAGGCACAGCCAATCAGAACAGAGCTCATTTACATACATCGCTCAGCCACTTAAAGGCACAGCCTGCTTAATTGTAAAGGACAAGAAATGTTGGAAAATGATCATATGAAAATGCATTATGCCTTTTTACATTATGAACGATGCATAAAGCAACACAAAAGTCATGAGAGGAACTCGCAGTAAAGTCTAAGGCAAATGTAGGATATTGTCTCTTTAATACTGCATTAATAAAAAGCAGATCTGAAGTTGGGGTTAGAGTTAGTAACTTTCTGGTGTGCACAACCCAAATGCCGTGTTATCACCTGCTGAGGGACAATTAGTTGTTTTTATGTCAATCTCAATTAGAAAGTTTATTCAGTTTATTTATTCAGCATTTTCTCAACAACTTTTACATCATCAGTGGAGAAACTTAACCCAGAGCTTGTGAACTGGCAGTCTGGAGCACTTCAAGCCTTAACTAGTTAAGTTGGCTTGAGAAAGCCAGCTAATAACGTTAAAACGTTAAAATGGTGAAAGACCGTTGATGGGTGTTAAAATGTTGCTACCGTAAATAGCAGTTCCACCTTAAATTCTGTGCCACCTTAATTTCTGTGCCACCTTAAATTTATTGTGAGGTTAATTGTAGTTCCACCTTTAATTCCATGCCACTTTAAATGGAGTTCCACGTTAATTTCTGTGCCACTTTAAATTTAGTGCTATGTTAATTGTAGTCCCATCGTAAATTCAGTGCCACCTTAAATGTAGTTCCACCTTAAAATCGGTGCCACCTTAATTTTAGTGCTGCCTTAAATGGAGTTACACCTTAAATTCTGTGCCACCTTACATTTTTATTGCTATGTCAATTGCAGCTCCACCTTAAATTCTGTCCTGAACATTCCGCCCATTCATTTCAGACGGGGGGAAAAAATTATTGTATTTGAACGATAATTTTATGAAAACTGTACGTCGGATTCCTTAGAAAAGCAGAAGCAACTTAATTTTTCTTTTTCAAGCCAACTTAATTACAAAAAAAGGATGTGCTGGAAAAAATCCCCGGAGCTTAATTTAGAGAAAATAGTTGCATTTAATTTGCAATCCCAGTGCTGGTCAGAAACTGGATATTTTCCCCCCAAACAGTTCCATCTTAACCCACTGTGTTCCCCATCTTTATTGCGCAGCTCAGACGCTCACCACCAGGTGGCAGTGTTTACCAAACTATTCCTAATAAGCCCATTCCTCATTCTGTTCAGTATCTGCTTTGACTTGCATAAATAAATCAGCTCAGTGGCTTCATTACACTGTCATCCAACTCCGACACTCACCACCAGGTGGCAGTGTTTCCCAAACAATTAATTTCTCATGTTATCATCCACTTTATTCGATACCTGCTGTTACTCCCAGGCTGAGGATGAAGCTCGTTTTTATGGATTACTTTTAAATCTCACCAAAAGCATTTACAGCACTCGATGCAGCTTTTTCTCACAGGTGAGGCAGAATTAAATGCCAGAGGGTCTTGTGTTTGTTTCCTAATTTACTTTTTTTTTTATTCTGTGGCAGATGAGGCTAATTCTGTGCTAGTACACTCTTTTTAAGCTCTTGTTGATTTGGGCTGGGCTCTGCTCCGCTGCAGTAAAGCGCCTTTCCTGCCTTTTTCCTTTAAGAGCTGCAGTGAGGGTGGACGTGCACTGTCGGATGAACACGCAGACGTCTAAAGAGGGCGAATCAGGACATCCTTCATTGCTATTATGTCTTACAGCTCATCATATGCAGCCGTGCAGACGGTGTGCGATGAGAAGGAGGGCCGGATTAGCTCCTGGACACGCTTCACTCTGGGGTTTAAATCTGTGACCTCACAAGGATTTCATTACCTTTCTTTAGGAAATGACTCAGCGGGTCATAAAGTGACTATTCGCTCCGAATAATTGTTCCTTTGTTTGTTTATTAAGACCCGATTCAGAATTATTTAACTGTTATTTACCAAACTATTTACCAAAGAGTGGATTATAGGGATTTTAGGAATGTGCCAATATGGGAATTCTTGCTCAGAGCTACTATATGATATTTTTTTATAAATGTGCATATCTGCCGATTCATAAACATTTATAAAATGTGATCATAGAAATGTAATATTTATTTGTAGGTGGTTAAATATGCAATAAAATTAATAAAATGCAGATATTTTGGCGCTGTAACCCAGCGTCACTTAATTATCTGCTGACTGTTTTATTGTCTATAATATATATTTTTATATTTAGGAATTTATCACTATAAAAGTCAATATAAAAACCCAATCATTTCATTCTGTCAAGGAAGAATGCATTCCTTATTGCATATTATCATCATGTTTTATGTATATGATCTGATTACTAAGGTTTATGATGTGGTTACTTTATGTATCGACATTGTAAAATATTATGTCATAGTAAATCTATAGTAAATTCGAAAAGTCAAAATCAGGGTCCCCTCATGTCGGTCTGCCTGTTTTCTGAAGGTACTATGATATTCTGGAGGACCGTGTGCCGGCGGGGCTGGTGGAGGAGTATCACTCTGTTCTGCAGCGCTGCTCCCAGACGTTCCGGGAGTTTTCCAGCCTGCGGAACGGCCTGAGCAGCGACTCCGAGTCGGAGCTGGATAACGTGTCCATGGTGGAGGGGCTGCGCATGTACGAGCAGATGGAGACACTCAAACGCAAACTGCGCATCATCGAGAACCCGCTGCTCAGGTTGGCGAGAGAACGAGAGCGTGCTGGTCTGTGTGGACATCGATCACGATCAATATGGAGTTCAATCTGATCTCTCCCAAACGTATCAATATACAAATCCAGTACAAATATTAATCTATAACCGTATTAATCAACGTAATCAAATGTTTTCTGGAAGTGAGCCCCGGCCAAGAAGGCAGCACAGAAATAGTAAGATAATTGAATTGGCATTAAAGGGGAATTTCACCAATTTTTCAAAATTCCTGAATAATTAAATGGTTACGGTGTAAACAGTCATTCAGAGTGGTTTGGTCTGAAATGTTCGTTCTAGAGAAACTTAAGAGTCAGAACTGTTCACAGTGGTGGTGATAGGAACCAGACGTCCACCTCTAAAAGCTCCCTCACAGAAAGTTCCTACATGAAATGGTTATGAATTCACTGCCTGATGTTTTGAGAAGGTTTTAGGCTTAAATGTATTTTTAAACTCCATTCATGGTGGAGGGATACATGCAGGGCGCTGTAAGGCAAAATAGTCCCCAAAGAAAACTTATTATTTCAGATTATCAGTGGGTTCACTGGTGATAAAGAGTCAGTAATTTGTATGTACAATGAATCATTTCACATAAAATGATAATTTCTGTGCAGAATCTTTTTTTTGTGATCAATTTTTTTTTGTTTCCTGTTAATCAAGCAGCATTTTATCACAACATTACAGAACTGCAGGAAATAAAAAAAAACCCAAAACAAACAAACAAAAAAAACACCCCCCTTACCACCCCATCCCTCCGCGTCCCACTGGTCCATCCATCCCTATTTCCTGTACATACTTTATACTATTTACTAAGGAAGATTTAGTGCAAAGGATGACATCTCAAAAATAAAATAAAAAAGAGAGAAAAAAGAATGTTAGCTTACAAGATGTACCTCATAGCCTTTGTTCCAATCTTTTTGTCACATCACAACAAATCTGTTTCCGTGTCTCAAGAGTAGATGTTTTAACTTTATTAATCCTAGCTGTGGCCAAAACTAACATAACTATGTCATGCAGTTGAAATAGCCAATGTCGTACACTTAGATTATGTGGGTGAAGCCACCTCTGTAATAATTTTTTTAGCCGATGTTAAACCAGCGAGCCACATCTTCCTTTGTTTGGCTGTTAAGTTTAAATTGGAGTCATCGTCTGTGCAGAAATTTTGAAAAGTTGGTGTAATTTCCCTTTTACTCCCTTCTAAATCCACTGT
Organism: Colossoma macropomum; assembly: GCF_904425465.1. NCBI lineage: Eukaryota > Metazoa > Chordata > Actinopteri > Characiformes > Serrasalmidae > Colossoma > Colossoma macropomum. The sequence goes on from NW_023494797.1 coordinate 21,087,462, forward strand.
TTCCAAGGCTGGAGTGATAGAAGCTCTATTTAGAAATAGTATATGTGCTTTTTTTGTGTTATTGCAATTTTTCTTGCTATAAAATATCATAATGTGACTCTTATTCAGCCCCAAACTCCCACAATCCAGAACTGTTGTAATGGTCTATAATACATGACCTCAGTGGTGAGTTAAAGTTAGATTGCATTTTAAAGAACCCACTAGGCACGACTAGTCAAACTCAGAAGCTGCTTGCTGTCAACAAATTGATCACAGCAGTCCTGCCTGATCTTTAAATCTGTCTGTGAGTGTGATTGACGGCTGAAGGGGGTCAGTATGTGGTCAGCACCTCGTTAAAGCAGTCCGTCCGTCTGTATCCCCTGCAGGTATGTGCTGGGCTACAGGATGAACTGCGGTCAGCTGTCCTGCAGTGCTAAGGGTGAGCGCCCCGGCGGGGGCAGGGTGGTGCACGTGGTCTCCAGCTCCAGCAGCGTCCAGCTTCTTCACGGATTAATGATGGAGAAGCTCCTCCCACTTTACTCTGGCAAGGAGTTCGAGGTGCAGGTAGGCGAACGGCCCGCGGCCTGCTTTTCACTCGTTTACTGTCTCCGCCTGTTATTGCAGTTAGACTGACTTTTCAATTAAAGGGCCCATCATCAGATTTTACTGATTTTGATGTAATAATGAGAACATTATTGAAGTTTTTAAACATACTGTACACTCACCAATATACACACCGATCAGGCATAACATTCTGACCACCTCCTTGTTTCTGCGCTCATTGTCCATTTTATCAGCTCCACTTACTATATAGGTGCACTTTGTAGTTCTACAGTTACAGACTGTAGTCCATCTGTTTCTCTGATACTTTGTTAGCCCCCTTTTACCCTGTTCTTCAGTGGTCAGGACCCCCATGGACCCTCACAGAGCAGGTACTATTTGGGTGGTGGATCATTCTCAGCACTGCAGTAACACTGACGTGGTGGTGGTGTGTTAGTGTGTGTTGTGCTGGTTTGAGTGGTAACTGTAGAACTGCAAAGTGCTCCTATAGAGTAAGTGGAGCTGATAAAGTGGACAATGTAGACAATCTAGGCGTAGATACAGCAGTTTAGCTCTGCCTATTCACTCTGTCATTGTCATGAAAAAACAAATTTTCCTTGCTTTTATGAAATATGAACTATACTGTATATGATGTAGGAAAAAAACAAAAGAGTAATTTGTTTTGTGATGTCACAAAAACCAACACATTTATTTACACACGTCTTCATATTCAGCCCCACAGACTCACATTAAACTTATGAGGCACAGTACAGGACAGCCAATCAGAACAGCTCATTTACTTGGTCATGTAAATAAGAATTATTGTTATTATAATTTTTTTTTTAAACATGACCACACACATATGTAGTGGACCTTTGGGGAAAAATCAGTGCAAGACAGTTGTAGGACACGGGCCCTTTAACGTAGTAAATTCCTGCAAACCGATAATGAAAACATGATCATTTGGATTAAAAACATTCTGGTACAGAAATCGCTGATGCGTCGCCCGTCTTAAGGATTTATTTCCCTGGTTTGATGAAAAAGCAGCGTAACTATGCGAGCTCACAAGAACTGACAGCGGTTCGGCCGAGAGCCGCGCTGGGTCGTCCGCCTGCGGGCAGAATGTTGTCAGTTCTTGTGAGCTTTTCCAGTTACGCTGCTTTTTGTCAAAAATAGGAGATAAATCTTAAAGATTCT
>NW_023494797.1:21094177-21096677 GCF_904425465.1 Colossoma macropomum
TTCAGTGGTCAGGACCCCCATGGACCCTCACAGAGCAGGTATTATTTGGGTGGTGGGTCATTCTCAGCACTGCAGTAACACTGACATGGTGGTGGTGTTGCGCTGGTGCAAGTGGATCAGACACAGCAGTGCTGCTGGAGCCCAGTCATTCCAGAGTGGGTGTGCCCACAGCAATAGCCCCGCCCACTTTACTCTGATAGGCTGTTTAGTTTTGATCAGATATACAGTCTTACATATATTAATTATTTCGTACATTATTGTTTTTATTCTGTATTGATACTGTACTAAAATCACTACAAGCTCATTGATTATTTTAACAAAAGATGTTAAAATATGCGCATTATTTTTAATAGTCCAGAGCTTTTTAAAGAGTCTAACGTTCTTTATTGGAGGGGAAAAATAAACAGGAAGCTTTATAAAAGCACTATTTGGCAAAAAGAAAATGTTTTATTTATGTAGCACCTTTCTTGTATCCAAGGTCACTTTACAAAAATGAAATGATAAAATTCACTGTCTGTCTAAGAATAAAGAACAGCAGAGACACAAACAAATACAATAATTATGTAAAAGTGCTAACAATCATAAAGTAACTGACTGCAAAAACAACACACAGCAGCACAGTGCAAATGTGTACGTTGTGTTTTTATATATTCGTATGTAGGGCTGGGCAATTCATTGAAAAGTATTTGGATTTTTTTTTTATTCTGTTAATCCTTTCCCCACACTGTGTTCATCTACTGTCCCTCTAAAAACTTACTACCACGCATGTAGTCATGAGACTCCGCCATGTCCAGTCTGTGACATGGAAGCTCACATCGCAGGTAAAAGTGGCCCAAATCTGATTTTCTCACCAAATAAATTTTTTTTGTTTGGCTGTTCAGATTATCTTTTAAATCTGATCTGTATGGGTCATCAGTCTGAACAGATCAGCTCCTAAACTGACCTGCATGCACTAAAGAACAGAGCGTCACGCTGCTTCACGGCTCATCCAGAGGTAAACAATCACGACCGCCAATGAACGCCAGTCGCTCCCGGAGGATCAGCTTCATCTTCACCAGCATCACAGGAGCCATCATGAAGCTTCACTGACTGACAGCTGGGCTCATCACCCAGAATGTGTTGGAGCCGTAAAAAGGGCGCGGTCACTTCTTTGGTTCACGTCCTCTGATTCTTTAAACTTCACTTTCAGACTTTTAACTGTTCTTTGACGCTGCAGCCTCGTTCTCCTGCGGCCGCGTTCGGACATTTCTTTAGAAACCTCTTCGAACACGGAGGGTTTTGATCTATTTTTGTACGGAAATATCACCCCAAATGTTTGAGTCTCAGCAACGCGAAATCATGACGAATGTGGAGTTGGATTGACGTAAAAGCCGCGTGAATTCCGATCTGGCTATTGAGATGATTTACATTAAGATATGCAGAGAATATTTACAGTACAGACCTTGCAGTGAACTGTGAAGGCAAAAAACCAAACTATAAAAAAACAAAAAACAAAATAATCGTTCATTAATCGTAATCGAGGTAAAAGATTCAGTTGATCGTGATACTGATTTGAGGTCATATCGCCCAGCACTATTCATATCCTTGTATATTTATATGTAGCAGTACTGCAGACAGTTTTAATACTTACTGAAGTTCGTTAGTTTGGAATCACTTGCTGTCTTATTTATTATGTCATTTAGTCTATGTATGATAATTTGCGCAGTATTGATGTAAATATCATAAAATGTTTGCCAGAATGTAGTTTTAGAATGTTTATTCAAAATTCCTAGAATTCTTTGACCAAGAAGTGAATAAAATAATAATATACTATATTTATCTGTTTGATTTGTGTTGAAATTGATCTCCACTTTTTAAATATGAAGAATTCTGGAGGTTAAATTTTATTAGAACTTCATTCTGGATGTTCCACAGCTTTCTCAGACATTTTAGCACCTTCTACAGCTCTGTTCATCATTCTGCACTCAACAGTTTAGTTTACAGCTTCATAATTATCTGACACACCTGTGAAGTTGTTCTGATTATAATCTATGCATTAATGTGCAGCTTCACTGGTTTTATATTATTGAAAACACTGATTCCAATTAGGGCTGAAAGATTAATCAGTTTTATCTCGAAATTGCAATTTAAGACGCAAGAGCTGCAATTTTTTTTTTTTAGTTTTAGCCCACACTCTTAAAAAAGATAATTCTTTAGTAAAGACAGTGGTTCTACATAGAACCATGAGCAGTAAAAGACCCATTTGCATGCTTAAATGGTTCTCTGCATGGTGAAACAGTTCTTCAGATTGATGGAAAATGTGCTGTATATGGTTCTATATAGCACCAAAAAGGGTCCTGCTATTGTTACAATGTCAAGCTTGCTAACAATAGAACATTTTGGTTCTATGTAGAACCCTTTTTCAAAATGATGCTTTGTAGAACCATATATAACACATTCTCCATCAATGGGAAGAACGATTTCACCATGCAAAGAACTTCATAAGCATGCAAATGGGTCT